>NW_022111304.1:2647994-2665831 GCF_000313985.2 Echinops telfairi | reverse complement strand
GGGAAGCGGTGTGGTGACCCTTGTTTAGGTTTAGGCCACTTGCGCTGAGTGCCTGTTTCCGAGTCTGACTTGTTGAATTCTTTATCTAGAACCACAGTTCTTGCTCTTTCTTATTCTGTTACCTTTTATTATTTTTCTTTTTTGTAGCTTTACTCTGCCTTGCAATACAATAATGTGTTAGGCTCTGTGTTAATGAATAAAAGCTTATCCATTAATCCCCCTCCCCCCTTTTTTTCCCCTTTAAAAATTTTTTGTTTTATATTCAATGGTTTATCAGCAGGCCGCCTTGGCCAAATTTGTGTTTTAGCTGTAATAAAGTTGCCAAGTAAGCACCTAGTTCCACCGTGTACTGTGCAGGGTAAAAGGGTGGGTCTGGGTCTGTGATCTATAACTGCTCAACTAGGAAGTCATAAACCAAGTTAGCTTTTTAGGATCTGGAGCTAATGAATGGTGTAGCAATTTATTATGCTACTCTAACGAACATAGGTCTGTGTCCATCATGATTGACAAGAACATGAGAATTTGATGAATTCTCAAGAGTCCTTACCTTGCAAACAGTAGTGAGTAATCCGAGTGTCAGTGACAGGCTTCTGCTTTCCTCCCATGAGCAGTGAGCAGTGACTTTGGATCTTTACAGAGCATACACCTGCGGGTGGGGCGGGGGCGGGGCGGGACACAAGGTGGGAGGGACTGACAGCTTCTTTCTGCAGCCTTCTGAATTAATACCACACACCTCTTTTCTGAGTCCCCTCAGTCAGTTCTGATGATTCCCCATGTGCACTCGCCCATCATCACTATCAGGAGTAGAGAATTGGAATCAAGGATTTTGAGGAATCTTAAGGATGGACAGCCCCTTTTACAGATGAATAAAAGATCTTAAAAAAGATAACGTTCTGAGACCACGTAAATGATTAGGCACAACTTACAATGTTCTGCTTTTACTCGGTAACCCTCTTATCCCATACAGTTCTCCATACAGTGGAGAAACCGCGAAAGCCAGAGGACACGCAGCAGGATGGAAAGTAGTGTCCTACATCTGTTTGTACAGATTCTTCTCTGATGCTCCTTGTGTCCCATGGCCCCTTTGGCTTACACTTCCTACTTCAGAAGGTTCTGTGGCAGTGCTTCTCAACCTTCCTAATGCCACAACCCTTGAATATAGTTCCTCATGTTGTCATCCCCCAACCATAACATTATTTTCATTGCTACGTCATAACTAATTATGCTACTGTTATGAATCGGGCAACCCCTGGGAAAGGGTACTTTGACCCCGCAAAGGGTTGCGACCCACAGGTTGAGAACTACTGTTCTTTGGTGTTATCCGTGACCCCTCAATTGGGATTATGGGTTATAAACCTTAGAGCTCCCCCATGTGGCCTTCCTGCCCTGAAGCTCTTAGCATATTTCTAATTTACTGTCTCTGCCCTCTAAATCTTCACTAGTCTTGGTGTACGTTGTGGGCAGTTTTTTTCTCCCTAGGTCATTGGGTCTAGTATGCCACCCTACTGTGTTAGCTTAATTTTTTAAGCTTACGTAGGTCCTAAGTCAAAGCTATATTCAGCAAGTCCTTGGGTCTTTGTACTTAAATTTCCCCCAGTGAACCCTTTCATTGGGGGTCTGTTAATTACCACTTCTCTAGTTAGATCCCATTTGAAGTTTTGGGGAATCGACGACCTTGCCGAACTGCAGAAACCACTGGTGATTGCCTGGTTTGACGGCGCTTCTCTGATTAAACACCTAATGAACAATGACAACAGTGTGAGGGAAACAGTTTTTGTGTGCGCTAAGAAGCCAAGAGTTTGTTGCGTCACTGTTAGCAAGATTGCTTTACTACAGTGGTCTGGAACCAATCCTGACGGGTCTCCCAAATGAAGTCTATCAGGTTGAGCTGAGGGGACCTTGCTGTTTCCTCTTCCCACCAACTGTTGATTGCTAAGGGATATAAATGTCATGTTCTTGTGGCCACACTATCACATGTAAATCTTTATGATATAACTTGAATTGACACTTGAGTCTCAACATTTGGTTCCCTTCAAAGTGGGACCATCTGCTAGTGAAGCATGCTGAACACCAAATATCTCAACCCCCCCCCTCAGTTGGATACAGGTTCTCCAGTGCCCTATTTGATGTGGAATAGCATTGTAACCAGACATTTCTGTGGAGAATTTGGTTTACAAGAGTATTCCAGGCTTCTGAGATTCTAGAATGAGCTAGGCAGATGGTGAAGCTAAGGTCATCTTTGTCTGCCACTATTAACTCCTGAGAACTAACCCACAAAACCATTCCCACCCCCGGTCCACTGCTGCTTCTCTTTCCACCTTCCCTAGTGTTTTAAACCATTGCCACTGAATGAAAAGGCTTTCACTCTGGTAAATTAGCCAGTTCTAGAGGGAAGGTTTGTCTGATCTGTCTCAGGGTTAGCCTCATTGCTACTTTTCAGATAAATGTTTCTGAACTGGTATTCTGTCACTTAGGACTAGCTAAGATAAGCTCAGCAACAAAGAGCCCTTTTCCTGTTTTGAGATAACCCTTTAGGAGGGAGGTTTTGGAGTGTTTCACGTTTGGAACAAAGGCTCCAAATAATGTTTTGAAGGGACACCACCAACACTGAATGACTAAGGTGCAAGTTCAGTGTTTCTTAGTTCAAGAAGCATGGACCTTAGGGAGTAAGGAAAGTGCTACGGGTAACCCAGGAAACCTTCACATGCTGCCCTCGACCAGAAACACTGGTCCTTTTGGTCCTCATTCTTTCTACTTCACACTGCACAACCCAGGCTGAGAGTTTTTGGGTGAGGTGCCGCTGGGCTCTGGGACACTAATGTTGAGTTCTTGTTTGTTTCTGTGTTACAGGCTTTCCTCGGAGACGGGTGGCATGGGGAGCAGCTAGAACAATGCAGATTCATCCATAACCCCTTTCTGCTGTTCACCACCACCCATGATCCATCTGTGTAGTTTCTGAACAGTCAGCGATTCCAGGTTTTAAATAGTTGGTAAATTTTCAGTTTCTACACTTTATCATCCACTCGTGATTTTTTAATTAAAGCGTTTTAATTCCTTTCTCTGTTCAGCTGTTAATGCTGAAATCCATATTTAGTTTTATAAGCTTCTCCTGTTTTTTGTTTTGTTTTTTTGGCTCATGAATTTTTTTTCTGTTTGTCATGGATATGTAAGAGTGGAATATTAATACATTTCAGTTTAGTTCTGTAATGTCAGGAATTTTTCAAAAAAAAATTAAAAGATGGACTGGAGCTTTTCCTTTGTGAATAGAAACTGGATGCCACTGATTCATGTGGGTTTATTCCTGTTGTCTTGTTTTTGTACCTTTACTCTCAAAGGACAAGGACCCTGCTTGGGTTTTAAATAGAAGCTTTTATTCCAGTTCAGATGTTTTCTCACTATCTTTTTTTGGTAGCATTTAGTCCTAATTATCCTTAAATGGCACATTGTATGTACATTTGGTCCCTGGACTCTTCCATATGGTGGGGTAAGGTTGCCTTTCCTAGGACCTGATTGGAACAGGATGCATGGGGCAGCCAGACACCCCATCTGACTAGAGTTCGTGGTGCAACCCCCTGTACATTTTTAAACTGTAAAACTTTCTTGCCATTTTTGTTTCTTTCTGCTATCTGCTGGGTTACAGTCCTCTTTCTATAACATCACCACCAATTGCTCGCTCCCTGGGAGAAAGTTGAGGCCTACTGCTTTTGGAAAGATGGACCGGCTCAAGTCCCATAGAGCCACTAGGAGTTGGGCCTTAGGTCTGATTGAATCGCCTCTTAAGGCGTCCACCAAAGTAATTTAGATGTGTTTCCTGCCATTTCTGCAAATAGATGTAGACAGCTGGAGCATGAGCTAGTGTAGTGATTTGTAAAGTGGGCAGTACTGGCCCCCGTTGTGGGCGGTGCACTGAAATGATCCAGGGTGACTTCAAAAGGGGTTGCTGAATGATAATTGCCCCCCCCCTCCCCTAAGGCAAATTAAGTTTGAGAACCTAAGATTTAGTGAGAAAAAAGGAAGTGTCCAGCATCTTCAAAAGGTAAGGAACCCAAGGCCCCTACTGCTTCCCATGCCTGCCACCCCATTCTGTCACCAAGAAAACCCTCAACAGCTGGGCCTGCATGGAGTGGTTATATTTCAAGGTTTTTCACAGGGGTTACAAGAGACAGTCCCCACCTAATCTGGCCCAGGGATAAAATTGGGTTTCCACAGTACCCCACTCCTTCAGCCTGAGCCATCACATGCTATCAGTCACCTGGCCCCTCCCAGGCTTTTAGCCAGGGTTTGGGCAGAGAAATGGAAGGACAAAGAAATGAGTTACATTGCCACCTGAGAAGTCTCAGACGGGAGGAGCCAGCCTTCACCTCCCTCCTCCCCAGTGCAAAATGTGTAAACAGTAAACGGAAAACAAAAAAAGTGCCATCTAAGTGGTTCCCTCTCCTGCACCCCAGGATCAGGTCAAGGTACAGAGATCGTGCCTGAGGCACACTCCTGGCTTGTCTAGTGCCTGCCCACTTTTGTTGAACATAAGGAATGGGGTGAAGCGCGGAGGGCCAGCTTCCCCGTCCCCACAGCTCTAGGGTGATACTTAATCATTTCCACTGCTGCTGCCAGCCCTAGAGCTTCTGTTGAATGATTGGGTGGGGGATATCTCCCTTGAGCTTGACTTATGGCTGGGTAGCCCCATCTTTGTTGATTATGTGGCGCATATATATATTATTTATATAAATATTTCTCTATGTACAAGGAATAAGTGTGGCTTTCATGGAGGGAGGGAGGCAGGGGGCCGCAAGGCATCGCCACTGTTGCAGTTGTCCAGTTCAGTGCTGTCACCGTCTGAATCTTCGGAATTGGGAGGGCCCTGTGAGGGACAGAGCAGAAAGCATTGAGGGGAGGGTTCAGGGTTCGGCAGCTCTTGGCTTACAAATAGATTCCTTCAGTTCTCCTACTTGGCGTCTAGGCAGCCAAGCTACTTACTGATTTCCCAAGACCACCAACTCTTAGTGGTCCCAGGCTGCAATTAGCGGCCATTTTACTTACAAGTAAGAGGCAATGATAGGTGCTCTCTGCTATAGATAGGTGTACACACATCCACAGGGCAGCTAGAACTGCTTTCTAGGGCTTTTGAAGCTGTGAATCTTTATTTCAGGAAGTGGCCTTGGTTTTATCCCTGAGGACTGCTGTTAGCTTCAAGCTGCTGGCCTTACTGATCAGTTTCCAGAGCTTAACGCCTAATGCCACCGGTGTTCCATCACATGGATGATGGCTCAATTTTACTGACTTAAGACAAACACTTCCCCTGTGAGTTTCCAAGACTTTATGGACATAGCCTCTTTCCCAAGGGTGAGCTGAGGGTGATTTCAGACTGCCCACTGAATTGCAGCCCAGCTGGTAAGCACTAGATCACCAAGTTGGAGGTTAAATAGCTTCTGTATTTGGACCTTGAGTTTTGACGGCATTTCACTGCCTTGTGTCCCCAAATCTTTGAAATGACCAGCCTTCTGGCTCCCAAACCTGGTCACTTTGCATTTGATCTGACTCACCTGCTCTCTTCTGAGAGGATCCTGCTGTGGGGCGGGCAAGGAGCTAGGTTCTGGGCCAGGGGCCACCCCAGAAGCAGGGGGGTCCAGTGGGATCTCTGAGCCCTGGGAGCACATGTCATCAGACCTTTCATCTGGTCGCTCATCAGTGTTGGTGCTGCCAACTTCCGGTGTGCCGCTGGGGGAAGGCTCGCTTGCTGTGCCTTCTTCCCCATCTGACGGGTTCTCAGAGCTGAAGGTAGATAGTGACTGCCGCATGTTCAGGCCCTGAGGCCACCTATGTGTTGAAAAGGGGCTACAGCTGAACTCTCCCTTAGACCCCAGAGAGCAGAATGCATGCCATTACTTTCTGTTCATCTCACCTCTGGCTTGAGGGCAGCTCTACTTCACTGTCCACCTCCCCCTCCTCCTCCTCTGAAGAGAGGCCTCGTTTCTGCAGGGACCAAAAGAGCACGGGCATCACAAGTGGGGCCCCCAAGAGGTGACAGGGGGATGAGTTTCAGACTTGGACCCAGAGAGGACAGGGAAGGGGGGTCAGGACCTTGTCTGCTTACCTGACTTCGGGTGACGGCAGCCCGGTACAGCAGTGCGGCAGGGGTCAAGTGCTGGGCCCCAGCCCGGCTGCCCCGACCTGCTGGCCCTTCCCTTGCAGTTCCCAGTAGCCCCACCCCTTCACCAGGTCCTGGCGGAGGTGGTTCCCCTTTGGCCCCTCCAGGTGAATCTGGGCTAGTGGAGCCAGGGGCTGAGCCCTCACTTGGCGGGGTGTCACCCCGGGCCGCAGGGGGTGAGCCAGGTTCTCCAGCTTCCCCTGAGGCCCTCCGGCCCCTGGTGCCCAGTGCTGCTGACAGCAGGTCAGGAGAAGATGATGACATTTTGCGTAGCAGAAGGTCATGATGGAGCCCACGGAGGGCAGGGGGGCAGGCCTCCCAGCCTGAAGGGCCCCCTCCTGGGCTTCCTGGTCCAGGTTCAGGGGCTGGCACAGCTGCACGAAGCCCAAGCAGATCTCCACAGCTGCCTTTGGCGCTGGCCTTGCGGTGACGAGTCTTGCCACGCCGACTCCGTCCTGGTGAGGGGGGGCCTTTAGGGCAGCCAGGAAGTCCCACCCCGCTCAGGGCTGCATCTAATTTAGGTAGTAAGGATTCTGTCTTGAGGATATCTGGCCTGGGGTGGGGGTGGGGGGGGTGAGGAAAGTAATAAGGCTGAGATTACAAATCTGCCCGCTCAAACCAGCCCACACTTAGGATCTATGCCGTTACCCTCAGCACCCTCCCTCTCCCACACACCTGTCCCCGCTCTCCTGTGCCCACTGAACTCGGGTCCCACCTTTTGCTATGGGGTGACAGCTTCTGTGGTACATTCCTCTTCTTGATGAGCTTCTCCACCGTGTTCCCGTGCAGGAGGCCTCGCGAGGGATGTGGCTTCAGCAGGCCTGGGCACCTTCGCTCTAAAGCCTGCTCCCGCCTAAAGACCCAGCCACCTTCTCAGTTGAGCATATGCCCAGGAAAAGGATCTGGGTAAGCAGGCACTCAGGAGGCGGGCTTAGACTGACAGGTGGGATGGCTTACCTGAGCAGTTCCCGTTCCTTGAGCTCCAGCTGCAGCATCAGGGCATTGAGTTCCATGTAGAGATTGTTGGCCCTCTCCAGCTTCCGCTCATAGTGCTCCCTGATATCCAAGGCGTGTCTGCGACATGGGGGCAGAAGGAGGGGTGCCCCAAGGTGAGCTGGGCTCATCTGGTGCCACCATCTCTTCCCAGTCTAGGTCTATGCCACCAGTTCAGTCCCCTACTGGGAACCCCACCCTCTAGCATTGGATAAGACCCGCGGGTGGTTTAGTGACCTGGGACCCTTGGGTCTTGTTAAGAGGCCGACTGATTCAGTGTACTTGGGGGTGGAGAAGCCACACTTCTCAGAATGGGGTTGACCTGGAAAGAATTGACCTGCCCCACCACATACCTGAGCTCCTCCCTCCTCCGCATCACCAGCTCCTCTTCCAGGCGGTGTAGACAGGTCCCTTCTGACTTAATCTTTTCAAAATGCAACTTTACCTCTTCCCGCCACTCAGCCTGGGGTGGAGAATGAGGGGTGAAGGCCATTTCTCTGCTGCCATTTGGAGGGGCACAGCCCTTTGCCCATCTACCCCTCCAGAGGCCTCCACCTTCCTACCCACAGCGCACCTGGGACTTAAAGTAAGTCTCCTGGGGCGTGGAGAGCACATCAGCTGAGGCGATGTCCAGGTGCAGCAGGATCTGTCTGAATGATGGCCGATTGCGAGGTTTGCTGTTCCTATGGGGATGGAGGCGGGGGAGGGCCAGGTAAGAACTAGGGCATCTTCCCCAAAGTGCTCTGCAGAACAGAATGCTAGGATGTACTCTGATAGAAACATTCTGTGGTCAAACAGACTGTTAATACGCTGCCCTGCAGCAGACCTACGAACTCTCACCGCGCAAATCTTTTCCGGAAACTCCTTTGAAAGACATACACATTGGGAAAATGCCCAACCAGAGGTTCCCAACAAAGGTTCAGTGCTCTCCCTGAGGCCCCCTTCTCCCCCCATTCTCCTGGTATGCTCTTAACTAGTGACTCAAGATGCTGCTAACCCTACTTGACAGGTCCATTTCAGAGGTGAAGTAGCCTGTCCCAAGTCGAGGGCAGGTAGCTGCAAGGTGGCAGGCCTGACACGCACACGTCTGTCTTAAATTTAATGCACCCCTGCCTGCCATCCATGCGTCAGTTCTCTCCCTTCCGCTCACCCAAATCCTGCATCCTGGGTTCTTGGGAAGTCCTCATGGGGCTCTGACCCCCACTCCCAGTTTAGGATTGTAGTCCTGTGCATACCTGGGTTCTAGATACTGGCCGTCCCTTGGTTATCCTCATGCCCCCACTTCCCCAGCCTTGCTGGTCCCAGGCTCCTCACCAGCATTGGCGAAGGAGGATTTTGAAGCCATCTGGACAGCTAGAGGGCACAGGCAGATGGAGACTGTTGCTTCCCACGCCCCAGATGATGGCCGAGGAATCCACATCTTTGTAAGGGATCTCACCGGTCAGCAGTTCCCACAGCACAACACCAAAGGACCTAGGAGGGGAGGGAAGCTCCTGTCGAGGGGCGCCCGCCAGGCCATCACTGCACTGGTGCCGAAGGCTGCACCCTGGCTGTTCACCCTTCTCGGTCCTTACCAGATATCCACCTTCTCAGACACGGGCTCATTGCGGATCACCTCAGGGGCCATCCATGCTACTGTCCCTGCAAAGGACATCTTGGTGCTCTTGTCACTCAGCTCCTTGGAAGTGCCAAAATCTGAGATCTTCACCACATCGTCATACGTGATCAGCATGCTGGGAGAGAGTGGAGTCAGCTGGGGTCCAGGTCCCTCCACATACCTCACTACAGCCATTACTTCCTGTTGTAAACCATGTGGGACACCCAGTGGCAGGGTGCTCACCGCTCCCTCCTGAGGCAGTGCTTGGGAGGGGCCACCAGCACAAGGGCTCCCTGCTACTCACTTGGGGGACTTGAGGTCTCTGTGGATGATCTTGTGCAGATGCAGGTAATTCATGCCACCAGCAATGCCCATGGACCAGTCAACCAGCAGGGAGGGGGTGACAGGGCGGCCAGCTCGCAGGACCTCATACAGCTGGCCCTGGGCACAGAACTCCATGAGGATGCAGTAGCAGGGGGCCTGGGTGCACACACCCCTGGGGGCCAAACAGGTATGAAGGCCTCAGTCAACCCAGCACTCACCTGGGCCCCATTCCCACCCAAGCTCCCCAGGTGGGGCTCCGCCCTCACAGTAGTGTCCCCAGCCCCTGTGCTGGACCTCACTTGAAAGTGATGATGTTGGGGTGCTTCAGCTTTCGCAGGTGCTTGATGTCGGTCTCCTTGAGGTCCCGCACCTTCTTCACAGCCACCTCTTCCCCGTGGAATCGCCCCAGGAAGACAGCACCCTGGGCCCCTGAGCCCACCCACTGCAGGTCCAGGATTTCCTCAAAGGGGACCTCCCAGAGGTCTGTGGGCAGAAGCACAGTGCCACAAGGCTGAGCCACACTCGAGCTTGGGAAGGCCAGGGGGCAGGGTCAGCAAGCATTGGGTTGACTGGGATGATCCAAGGGAGGCGAGGCAGAACCTTGGCCAGAGCCGGTTAGGCCTTGGGTGCCGCCGGGAAGGCAGAGGCTGACCTGGGCGGCTAAGGGACTTCTGGGCTCTGTGAGGGGGAGACGGGGCGGGGACCCTGCAGGTACTGCCTACCTTCCTGCTGCTGCTTGTGCTCAGTGGAGTACGCTTTGCCAATCATGGTCCAGACCGGGCGCAGGCAGCCAAAGAGGCCTTCCAGGAAACCACTGCCGCTCTGACACTGCAGCCGCACCTCATCGGCGCGCACTCGGGACGCACGGCGCTCAGGGGACCCCGCTGCCCCCCCAGGGCCTCCTGCTTCCTGCTCGTGGAGCTGCAGGACACTATTGGCAAATGGCTCAGGGGGCGGCTCTCCACCTGGGGAGGGGCTGGGCCCACCCCCGCCCTGCACGCCAAGAGGCACGACATCTCGGAGTACACACTGGGTTGGCGTCAGGTCCTTCTCGGGGGTGCAGTCAGAAGTGTCTGGGTCGAGCTTGCGCAGAGATGCCTCGCTGAGGGTTGACACAAAGCCCCCAAAGGAGGGAGACGGGGTACGGGTCTCGTGGAGGCAGGCCATGGCCTCTGGAGCCCCGTGTGGTTGTCAGCAGGGGGCCCTATGAGGAGGGAGGGAAGGGCTGTCAGGGCCCTAGGTCACCAGCTGGGGGCAGGCAGCCTGTGGAGCTGGGCCCACACAACAGCCCTCCCGGGAATAGCACTTAGCCGAAGCCTGGTCCCCATCTTAGGACACCTTATACGCCAGGTTCCACTCCAGCAGGTTCCTCTTAGTAAGCCAAGCCTCCCTTACTCTGGTGACCCTGAGCATCAGTCTCAGGTAGACACAGGTAACAGTCCCACTTAATTTACAAAATGTGTGGCATCCTCAAGTACCGTGTCAGCAGAGCGGCTGGTCTTCTGGAAATTCACATTTTCTTTCCCCCACAGTTACAGGCACACCACACCACGTCTCCCCCAACCCACCCCAGCCTCCAGCGCCTCTGGTGTGCACACGTTTCTACCTGGCGCCTCACCCTCAGGCACACATGGGAACACGTCTGGGCCTCCTGCAGACAGAAGCACACTTAAATGACTGCGTCCCCCACGCAGCCATTCTCAGGTGACAATTCAGGGATCACTCAGGTAACTACACATGACACAAGTGACGTCCGCTCAGGAGAGAGTCTTAGTCTAAGCCAGGGCTCACACGGGGGCCCATTCTCTGGTTACTACATCCTCTGAACCCTCACTCCACACTTTATGGAAATGGCAGAACCATCCAGCGGGGGTGTGCAGATGACCTTGCTGGTCGAGCAGTGTGGTCTAGGAGTTCACCCCTTTCACCATCCACCAGACCATCTGCCTCCCCCACCCCCGGGTCAGAAGAAGACATGGGTCTCCTGCCTCTGCCCTCAACCAAGCCCGGCTTAGGCTTCCCACTTCAGAGCAGTCACTAGTAAACTGTGTGTGTGTATGTGGGGGGGTGGAGGGGCGGGAGGCAGGGAGGTTGCGGCACACCGGCTTCTGCCACTTCCAGGCAACCTGGCCTCAGGTAAGTTTAGGAGGGTTCACCCTAACTTGCTCAGAGCCCCCAGACATCATCCTGCACCCATCTCCTTTCACATCCAGTCATGGGCCAGATCCTTCTGATTGCTCCTCCCTAGCCCCCTGTCGCAGTCTCCTGAGAATGCTGAGCAAACATCCTGAATCAGTGGGAGAAAGGTGGCAAGAACTGCCTTGCTACAGACATGCCTGCAGGTGCGGGCCTGAGAGTCAGCTCTGGTTAACTCAGTGCCTTCATGGGCATGCTTTTGTTCAGTGGCTCTCGTCTGTTGGCAAAGAGGCTTACGAGCTGGGTAGCCAGCCCCAAGGTTAGCAATTCCAAACTACCAGGCGCCCTCCACTGCCCCGAGCTACCAGTCTTGGAAACCTACAGGGGCGTTTCTAGCCTGTCGTCATGAGTCAGAATTGATTTGATGACATTGAGTCTCAAGTTTTGGGGGGTCTGTAGACAGGTCACCCCAGGCTACTAAGATCAGGTCCTGTGTCTTTTACGTCACTGGAGGTAAGTCCCTCCTGGCAGGCACAGGTTAGCCTCTCTTTAGTGCCAGAGCTGCACTGATGGTGCTGTCGGACAAGTGTTGGATTGTTAACAGCAAAGCGGGTGGTCAAACCCTCCAGCTGCTCCTTGGAAGGAAGGTGAGGCTGGAGGCTCCCGAAGGACTAACAGCTTTGGAAGCCCTTTGCCGACCCTTTCACAGAGGTCATCATGTGTGGTGACCCCCAACCATAACATTATTTTCGTTGCTACGTCATAACTGATTTTGCTATTGTTATGAACCGGGCGACCCTGTGAAAGGGTTATTCGACCCCCAAAGGGATCTCGACCCCCAAAGGGATCTCAACCCACAGGATGCAAACCGCTGCAATACAGGGTCACTGTGAGTTGGAATTGACTGGATGGTAGTGTGTATGTGGGCGCGTGCGCGCAGTGAAAGTTTCAAAACCTACACAGTGTGGATTGAAAAATCCTCGAGCAGGAAGCCAAGGGCTTGTGAAGAAGGCGCAGTGTTTGGTCCTGCCTGCATTTCACACCCACCTCCAAGGCTTATCTGGGTGGTGTGCGTGACAGCCAGCCTGTTCTGAGTCCTACATCCACAGCTTTCCTCAGACTCCAACCAAGTTTGTCGCCTGCTCCGGGACAAGGCCATGAACCAAGTTCTCCCTCCTTCTAACCCATTCTTCACCTCACCACAGAACCTTTCTAGGGCAAGGGACCAGAGACACCACTTCTGCTTTGGCCCCTCTCGCCTCTCCAGCTTCACCGTGGCCCACTGCACTGGTGGTCCGGCCGCGCAGGGGACAGGATGCTGAAGCTTGACTCTTAGGAAAGGCTTGCTCTGCTGTCCGCCGTTAGGAGCACATTAGCTCATTTTAAATCCTCAGGAGTTAGACATTAAGTAGCCCCGTGTCGCGTCACAGGACTGAGGCAAACCAGCAGCCATGAGTTTTCCCTGACTGAGGCCGACCCTGTGTTATCAGTAGAACTGCCCCAGAAGGTTTTCTGGGGGTGTTTCCTGGGCAGCAAATGGTTAAGGGACAAGTTCGCTTCAAATATTCATGGGCCCCTTCCGTTATCTTTGCATTCCATTTTTTCACGAATTATTTGAAGCCTAAATACAGCGTATCGCTCCCATTATGGGGTCCTGGTGACGTAGCGTTACGAGTCTGGGCTGCAATCCGAAAGGTCAACAGTTAGAAACCACCCGCCGGAGGCTCCACGTGGGACAGGCCTTTCTGCACCCTGAGAGCTACAGGCGCGGCGGTGGCGGGGACGCAGCTCAAGGCTGGCCTGTTACGGTTGCTGTGGGTCGGCATGGATGCCATGGCAGTGAGGGAGACTCCCGATGTATTCTGGCGCAAACGGAGGCACAATCAGGCCCGGGCAGCTCCGAGTGCCCCCCACGTCCCAGGAGTCCTCAGAGGCTTAGAGGTTAAGCAGTCACACAGATTAGTCAAGCACGGATCTTGCTGCCATTCCGACCCATAGCGACCAGACAGGGCGAGGCTGTGACTCCTTATGGGAGTGGGCTGCCTCCTCTTTCTCCAGAGGAGTTGGAGACCCGAGGCGGGAGCGCTTCGGCCATGTCTGTCACCGTGAGCCCCGCCTGCGCCCGGGACTGACTGTCCTTCCGAAGGACCCAGAGCGCTGGCTCGCGTGGAGAGCCCAGGGCCCGGCCCGCTAGGCGGCCGGTCCTGGAGCAGCGAAGCGGAAAGTAAGGGGTTACGGCCACAGGGCCCCCTCCCTCCTCACGACCTCTTTCCCGGGCATCACGTGGCGCGTGGCTCGGGGTGGGGCGGCGGCTCCGGCAGAGGGAGGAGGGGGTCGAGGTGGGCAACCCAGAGCACAGCAGGTAGGGGGAGGCGCCGGGCGCTGCGGCGTAACCATGACGACTGAGCCCGAGGTGTCGCGTGAAGTCACCGGGCCCAGATTAGCCCAGAGTCACGTGAGCGGCGGCGACTGGGGGCGCGGCTGCGCCCGGCCCCGCCCCTGACCCAGACCGGCCCGCGTGGCTGCGCCCCCACCCCGCAGGCCGACCCTGCCCGCGGCGGCCGGGCGCTGTCGGAGGGGAGGCCGGCCCGGGGGCGCTGTGCCACCCCAGGGCCCAGAGAGGAGCCCCGTTCGGTTCGGAGTCGGGGCCGGTGAAATCCCGCAGAGCAGGCCTCCCCCCGGGGGGGGCTGTTCGCAGAAAGAAGAGATGGCCATGGACATGCACGGGGTCCGAAACACGGAGACCACCCTCCCGCCCAGCTCGTTTTCTCTGGAGAAGCCGAGCTTTGGGGCTGGCTTTGTACGGCAATTGCCGGCCTGCGGCTGGTGGCTTGGCATACAGAGGGTGACGGGCTCAGCCACATCTGAAGCCGAGCCTCCCCGCCAGGCCTCCCCAGAGCCCGTTCGGGTATCCAGGGCCAGCAGCTGCCGAGGGAAGCCATGTCACCTGTGTGTCTTGGGGGACGGTGAGAGTAGCTGGAGGAGGAGGAAATGGAGCCAGGGACAGCGGGCATCAGCCGGGCTGACTGACCTCCAGTCGGGTTCTCAGGCTGCGGACCCAGGGGCAACAGTAAACCCGAGATCCTCTGCCAACACGTGCGCACGCGCGCGCTCGCTCCCGGGTCCCACTGGCCCTGACCTACCAGCTGCGCCCACTAGTCTCCAGCTGGGCCGTGGCGCTAGGGCTTTGGGGTAGGGTGGGGTGCAGCCCGGCTAAGAGCCCCTGGCCCCACCCTAAGGGAGGAAGGTCATCAATTATGCAGAAGGTGGGGGAAGGGCGGGGATGTAACAAGCCCACCTCAAGCGTTTACAATGCAGAACTCTCCCGAAGGGTGGAGGGGACCGGGTAGCCCCTAAACCGCCCATCTTCTGGGGAAGAGGTTCTCCGGGCACCCTGGGAGGCTAGGTTTCAGCTGCTCAGTCACCTAAATCAGCAGGAGGCACTCTGGTCGTGCCTCTGGCCCGAACGTTAGCAGGTTGAGCCCCCTCGCCTCTCAGGGAGAGAAAGATGAAGCTGCCTGCCTTCAGGAAGGTCCCCAGCGCTGGGGATGCTAGCAAGCACTCTGCTCTGGCCAGTGGAGTTGGGCCGAGGTAGACTCAGCATGAGGGCAATGGGTTTGATTTGGCTCTGGGTTTAAGTCTTTTTTAAGCCAGCAGAGGACATGAGGTGGCCCCCTGCCCATGCGCCCACCCTTGATCCCAAACTCCCTGCACATCCGATTTCAGCTACATGATGTATTGTGGGTGTTTCAAAAATGCCCGTCACAAGGCCACCAGGGCAGCTCGGGGACAGGATACCACCATGTATCCTTCCTCCTCCGTCATCCAGCATGGCATGTTGAAGGCCTGTGCCAACGGAACCTCCTCTGAGTGCCCTCCGGTCCCAAGAACTGCCCACCAATGCCAAGCTGCTGGCCGGGCCCTCCAGGTGCTCAGGCCAGATGCAGGTGCACCTGTCTCAATCCGGGGACTTGTCTGCTGTTCTCCCCCTCATTTCCCCCTCAAGGACAGGTGAGATCCCCCCTTCTCCCTGGAATAGGCCCCCGGGAGGGAGAACTTCAGTGATCCAGGGGACCTACGTCTTTGGAGTCCCAACTACCACCTGACATGCTGTGGGAGCCTGAGAGGGTATAGGATTGAACCCCGAGGGCCAAGCTTCCTGTCCATCTGATGTCCGTTTGGTGTGGTTTTGCTCTTTGACAGGGTCCACTCTGAGAACCTTGGCTTCCACTACACTAACCCCTGTGCACGCCCGCACTCCCCTGTCAGGTGGAACAGGAGGAGGTCCGGAGCCAATGGGCATAGTGGCGCCTCCTTCCTCTGCCTTCCTGGGCAGCCAGGTCCCGGGCCTGTCTTGGTGGATTCTGAAGGGGCCCTCTCTTCTGTTTGACCAGATAAAGGCAGACTTGGTCTCAGTCTCCTGGCAGCCCAGGGCAAATCTCCACTCCCAGATCCACGCAACCGGGTCCTAAGGGCAGTAGTGTTCCTCTCCCAGGGCCGAGGTCCTTCCTGGGCGCACCCTGCCTTTCCACTTCCTCTGGACCCAAGGCGAGGCCTGAGCCTGCATTCTCCAGCTTTACCATCTGGCTGGCTCTCTTTGGAACCTGTTCTCTTTAGCAGCTGCGAACCCTCACCTTGGCCAGGTGATCCAGGGTTACCCTCAGCCCCACCCACCAAGGGCTGCAAGGAAGAGGAGGAAAAGAGCCAGGTGCGATGGGTCAGGCCTGCTCCTGCGGGTCTTTCCTGCTCCGGGACTCCGGGGTCTCAGGGGACTTTCAACTTATTTCCACTAGCAGGGCCTGAGCTGAAGGTGTAAGAAGGGCAGCTAACAAAGTGGAACGTGTCTACATCGGTGGCATTATAGATGTTTCTAGTTTCTTCTTTTGCCTTACGCTACTTTCTCCATCCTAAGAGCGAACTGCTTCTGAAATCAATTTAAAGCGTCTTTCAAACTGAAAAAGAGACCGTCGGAATGACACGTTGCTCGTCTATTCCTGGCACTGATCTGAGGACAGCTGCGTGTCAGAGGGGTGGGGGGAGGCCAGGCGCACGTTCAGAGGCCTGAGTTGAGGTCTCCGCCCTGCTCCCTACCAGCTGGGTGACCTTGGGTAGGAGACTTCACTTCCATTTCCTCCTATCTCCACTGGAGGAAGGGGCAGCCGTGCAGTGGACGGCGTGGCGCCTCCACGCAAGCACCAGCTTTGGGCCCCACTGTCCTGAGAGCCAATCTCAGCTCTGGTCACAAAGTTTTTGACTTGGAACAACATACTTCTTTGGCCAAAAAACCCTCCTCGTTACGAGCATTACGGAGATTACCCGGATGACGTTCTGGGCCCAGACACTGGCACAGGGGAAGCTTCCCACAAACACTAGCCACGGCGAAAGTGAAGCCAAGTACGGAGTAGGCGCTTGATGAGCTCTCTTCCCTTCCTTCTCAAAGCAGGAGGCAGTAGGGAGGTCCGGTCGGATTGGGGGACAGAGACACAAGAGGAGGGCAAACCAGAAGCCAAAGGGCAAGGGCTCTCTAACCTGGATGCCTCTTCTCTGGAATGTTCCCTGGAATGGTGTTGCTGTCTCCTTTCGCCTTTTCCCCAGTGCACACAAGACGAGGAGCAAATGAACCACACAGAGCAGTCCCTGGAGTCAAATCTACGCCACCAGGAAGCCCCTATGTCTTCTGCTGCCAAGCCAACCCATCCTTCTGAAGGGATTACTTCCCTCGGCTTTTCTTTCTCCCCAGACCCTGGCAGCAGAGAGGTCGGACTGCACAGGATGAGCCATGGCAGATCCAGGGCGGTGGGACTAGGACTTAGGGTCCTCTTCCTGGCAAAGGCTACCTCTACCACGTTATCTACCACCACACAGGGAGGGCCTATGGGGCAGCAACTGGAATTTAGAGGGGAAAGGGGGAGGAGGGCTGTCAATTTCTCGAACCACCTCCTTCACTTGAATTCCCCGCCTCTTCCCGTTTCTGGGTTTAGTTGGGAATTGAGGCCTTAGTTGTGTTTTCACGTTCACTGGGAGTTGAGGCATCAAACTTGGTCCTGTGTGAGCACCTCAGTTCTCAGTGTGAATGAGCGGATGAGTGGGCAGGTTTGAGAAGGCAAATCCTTTTTTTTGGCCCTTAAATGTGGAATAGGAGGGAGTAAGCCCTAAAGCCTAGAGGAACTCCAGGGACTTCCTGAATCTCTTCTGCTTGCCTTAGCTTGGTGTGACTCTCACCCTGGGCACGGGGGTCCATGGGAAATGGTGTTCTTGGATTGTGGCCCGAGGGCCCAAGGATGGGGTGAAGGGACCTAGCCCTGTAGAAAGGCCGCTCACCAGCACTCCTCTCCAGAGGGGCAGGTACTAGAAGGGAGGCCCTCTTGTGTCCAAGAGATACTCACTGCTCCTCCCTCTGCCTACAGATCCGCTCCCCTCTGTCAAAGCCTCCGTGATCAGGAGCCTGCCTCAACGACGTGGAAAGGACACTTGCTTATTTTTAGGCCAAGGAGTGTGAGGGGTGTGTGGGGAAAGGGAGGGGGTCCTTGAGGGGCCTAAACCTGGGGAATGGGCTGGGGTGCCTGAGAAGCTGGAGAGGAGGGGGAAAGCCACATAAGGATGGGGGAGGGGAGGATGCAACAGCTGGATGAGAAAGGTGGC
>NW_022111304.1:2635196-2647042 GCF_000313985.2 Echinops telfairi | reverse complement strand
GCCGCCGGCCTCTTAAAGGAGCCCGCTGCTGCCATCCAGCGCTCCAGGCTCGTGCCTGGCCCGTCTGCGTCCCGCGCCTCCCAGCTGGTCGCGTCCTGGGCCGGCCCTGGCCTGGGCCTTATGCTGATGCTGCAGAAGCCCCCACGACCCCCCGTAAATTCCCTCCTACTCCCTGAGATGAGAGCCCATCTTTGGAGCATGCTTTGGCTCACCTTCCCGGGACTGTCCCCACTGCACTTCCACCCAAGCCTCACCCTTCCTCGCCACGATCACGCCAAGATTCCTTCCAACCTCCAACCCCTGCTCGGACTCCCCTGACATTTTTCGTGACTTCTGTCTCTAAGGTCACAAGGTCTCTATCTCAGCCCAGGGCTTACAAGACTTTGGGGAGGTAGGCGGTGAGGAATGGAGCTCTGAGGAAAGGAAAGACAGGTTCTGTTCTGCCCGCAGATTAGTCGATTGGCTATAAGAGTCAATCTCTTCTCTTGCTTTGCTTCTCCTGAGAAGCCTGCGCCCCTCGACAGAGGGATCAATTGCCTTACTTTCTCCCCATAGTCTCATGCTCCGGCTCCTGAAGGGATCCCCCATCCCCGTGCCCCCCCGTCCGGCGGGGTGGGTAGGATTTCTTAGTTACAGAGAGGCTCACCAGGGTGGCTGGCTCCACATAAGCTTTGGAAGTGGGCAGGACAAGCTCTAGGAAAAGGAGCAGGTTTAACGAGACAGAGGTCCGAGAGCCAGGGGTGTGAGCCAAGGGGTGAGGGATAAAGCTCAGAGAGGAACTTGAGGGTACAACTGTCCGGGCGCCCTGCGGGACAGAGCACAGCCCCCTCCCGCGTCCGACCCCACTTTCCCAGACCGCAAAGAGCCCAAACCCGGCAGCCCAATCACAGCCTCTCCCCAAGAAAAAGGCGGAGCCAAAGGGGGGAGCGACTCTACCCTTGTTCCCGCCTCCCTACACAATGCAACCAATCACAATCTGTTAGAGGAAGGCAACGAAACCGAGAATAACCAATCACACCGCACAGTTTCTCGTGCGTGCTAGACCCAGCCCCTTCAGTTGCGACAAAGATGGCGCGCATGCTCCTGGGTTCTGTAGTTCTCTCTTTATCCAAAGGCTCCATTTTAGAGTTAGCCCTTCCCGCCCCGCCCTTAGCTGCTTCCACTACGCTAGTGCGCATGTCCGTCAACAGCTTCCCTGTACTGGGGCAAGGGAGAGGCGGGACGATATTAAAAATCAATCAACCGCCCTTAGCTCAGGTAGCTACAGAGGAGAGCCGCTCTCCCTACAGGCGATGCAGGAGCTTGCCAGGGTGATGCACGCGGAGGGCTGTGGGGCGTCTAGCTCCCCTTTGGATGGGGAGGCATGAGGTAGGGTGGGCGGGGGACTCCATATCCCAGCATGCCCCGCGCCGGGCCCTACCGGCCGCGACTCCGGGCTCGGCCCCGGCCCTAGCTCATCTGCGGTGTGCCGGGGCGCGTGGAGGCAGCAGTCACGGTGGCGCCCGCGGGGACGGAGGAGGGAATGAGTGAAGAGGAGCAGGGCTCCGGCACTACCACGGGCTGCGGGCTGCCCAGGTGAGTCGACTTGTAAGGAGCTCTGCAGGGTGAAAATGGGGCGCGGGGCGGAGAGGGTAGCGGCACGACCCCAGCATGCACTTGGCTTGATGGTTGTTCCCGGCAAGCACTGGGGCAGTGGGTAGCGATTCCCGGCGTGCACCGACGTTCCCACTGGCTCCCGCGCTCAATAGTTTAGAATTGCCCTGGTTGTGTCCCCAGCCCTCAGTGCGTTTGGTGGGGACTGGGTTCCTGTGACAGGGGACATGCACGTCTAACCTACAGCAGGGTACAGGATCCCAACCTTAACTAAGATAGGGACTGTGCGTTCCCCCTCGTGCCCTTGGGCACTGGACCCCGCTTTCCCAGCCTGCACCTCTATTCCACATTGAACCCAGCCAGTGGCTACTGTATCACCAGGGTCCCCCGGACCCTGTGTTCCACAATGCGCTTGGGGCTGGTATGGCAGTGCTTGGCCAGGTGGGTGAAGGGAGGGAGGGAGGGAAGGTGTGATGTGGGTCTGTGCCCCTCCCCCAGTATAGAGCAAATGCTGGCCGCCAACCCGGGCAAGACCCCGATCAGCCTTCTGCAGGAGTATGGGACCAGAATAGGGAAGACGCCCGTGTACGACCTTCTCAAAGCCGAGGGCCAAGCCCACCAGCCTAATTTCACCTTCCGGGTCACCGTTGGCAACACCAGCTGCACTGGTGAGGAAGGCTTGGGCCTCCTGGCTGGGGTGTGCATTCTCAGGGCCCCATGGCTTTCCTTCTTGGGGTTTATTCCCAGCCCACTTCTCCAAGGCCGGTGAGGGAAGGAGGCATTTCAGGGGGAATCCACTGACTGGCGTGGGAGAGCTGGGCTGTGAGGAGGTGAGACAGAACTCGGGGAAAGCTGGAGGAGAGAGAGCTCAAGACTGCCCCGGGAGCATCCTTGAGGGGAAGGGAGGCGATGCTCTCACTCAGGACTTGGGGGGAGGCATGCACGGTGCCAGGCAGTGCCCCGGTGTGGGACCAGTGACCAAATGCCCCTTTAGTCTCTCTGTAGCCCCAAGGTAGGTGGTAGTACCTGTGGGGAGCAGGAGGCTCAGAAAAACCAAGAACCACACTCACTGCCCTCCAGTGGTTCCTGACTCACAGCGACCTCACAGGACAGGGTAGAGCTGCCCTTGTGGGTTTCCAGGACTGTAACCTTTCACGGGCGTGGCCTTGACTCCACAGTCTGCCTCCTGTTTTCCAGCCCTCTGTATGTACTGAGGGAGCACAATGTAGAGAAAGACTGCCCCCCAAGGTGCTTGAGCTCAGGAGTTCTGCCTGGCCTAGCTTGCCTCCGGCCTGGGAGCTAGTAGGTGGATAAGAGCCCTTCTTCCTTTCAGTGATTAGTGGACACGGCTAGACGTAGGCAGGGGGCTGGCTGGCTCTCTGGCTCTGAGGAGAGGGGCTGGGGTGTTGGCTTCTCTACTGCCCTTTCAGTGACCTCCAGGATTGTCCCACCCCCTCTCTCAGGCCAGGGCCCCAGCAAGAAGGCAGCCAAGCACAAGGCAGCTGAGGCAGCCCTCAAACACCTCAAAGGGGGGAGCATGCTGGAGCCGGTCCTGGAGGACAGCAGGTGAGGGAGGGACAGCTGAGGCCGCCCGCCTAGAGGCCCTGCCAGGGTCCCCGGCCCCCTCTCCTGCCCGGCCTCTACCCAAGTTTCTGCTGGACCTGCTCAGGGTGCTTCCAGAGCTGCTGCTGCTGCTGCCTGGCAGCCAGTCCCAGTGGGGACTGTGGCTGTGGTTTGGGTCTGGGCTAGGGGGGTAGAGGGCTGCAGGCTTAGATGCTCCCCACCATTCTTCCACACTTGGCCTGCGTCTTCCCATGCTGCTCGGTGTGGTGGGAGGATACCCCGTCCCCCTTTCTCCATCTCTCTGGGTCAGTCTTCTAACCCCAAACGATCCCAAAGGCAGACGAGTCTTTGGCTCAGGTGGGGAAAGGGTCTCTTCCTGGACGGGCAGGTCAGGAGGACCTGGGCTTCCCACGCTCCATCCTGTCCACACACGAGTGCGAATCAGAGGCGCCCTTCCCCTCGGGAAGTTCTTTTTCTCCCCTAGACTCTTTGCTGCCTGAAGACAGTCCGGTCTGTACTGCTGCAGTGGCTGCTGTCCCGGTTCTGCCTGCTGTCCCAACCAGGTACACACCTTGTGTCCTCTGACTGCTGAGGTGCGGGAGGAAGGGGTCCTGACTCTGGGGGCGCCGAAGGAGGGAGTCTGGGAGGAGACAGAGAACGGACTAGTTGGGGGCCAGAGCTTGAAGAATTTTCCCCCGCTGGTAAGCTCTGGATAGGAAGGTCACAAGAGGCTGTAACAGCTTGTAAGGGTGATGTGGAACCATGCTTGGGGTCTTGCAGGCCCCTCGTTCTACTGGGCTGGCCAAATGCTGCTTCCACACCCCAGTCCTAGCAGTTGTTTCCCGGGCTCCATAGACAGCCCCTCCCCCGGATGTGGTGAACTGGTGCCCATGTGGGGAGAATGGAAATGCAGAGGGGAATGGGAAGGGATGCAGGCCAGGGCAGGGGTGGGGCAGGCGGGCCCTGGGTAGGCGACTGCCTGCCTACTGGGCGATGCAGGGATGAGGACTCACTCCAGGGTAGCCATCTTCCTCAGCTGTGGCCCTGGGCCTTGTCGTGCAGGAGCCCCCCCATGGAGGTGCAGCCCCCTGTCTCCCCTCAGCAGTCCGAGTGCAACCCTGTTGGTGCTCTGCAGGTGCGCCCAGTCCTTTGAACCAGAGGCCACGCGGGAAGCTTGTTTGTAGGCTGGGAGGCGCGGAGGGGAGCCCCTGCCCCCTCTAGCCCTCCTCTAACCCACAGCTTGAGGCCTCCGGGCAGGAGGGCAGGGGAGTGCGCATCAGAGTGGGTCCGAAGGGAAGGAACTTTCCCTACTCAGCTTTGTGCCCTTTCCCCACCCGCCCCCGAAGGAGCTGGTGGTGCAGAAAGGCTGGCGGCTGCCTGAGTACACCGTGACCCAGGAGTCCGGGCCAGCCCACCGCAAAGAGTTTACCATGACCTGCCGGGTGGAGCGTTTCATTGAAATTGGTAACTGGGCGCGAAGTGGGCGGCCTCAGCTCACCTTGCCGGGCGCGCGGCTCCTTCCCCTGGCTGCATCTTCCCTTTCCCTCCCCAGCTCTGATCAGCTAGTGCATGAGCAGGTCCGGAACTCCTCTTTCCACTTGACACCCTCTTGAGGGGACCCTCCAGGTGTGCCCTGGGCCTCCCTCCGGGCAGAGTAATCTGGTACCCTTTTCCTACATGCAGGCAGCGGCACTTCCAAAAAACTGGCAAAACGTAACGCAGCAGCCAAAATGCTGCTGCGGGTGCACACGGTGCCTCTGGATGCCCGGGATGGGAATGAGGCGGAGCCTGAGGACGACCACTTCTCCATTGTGAGTGGCAGGTCGGATGGGGGGGCGGGGCTTGGGCCTGGGAGCCTCTCCCGCCAGCCCAGAGCCTGCACCTGCCTCGTTTCCGACCACCCAGTGAGTGCTGTCAGGGAGATGGGCCCCGGGGGCTGTGGGCTCTTCTTGCCCAGAGATGGCCGAAGGGCTTGGAGTTAGTGGGGGCCATACAGTGACTGAGGGGGTGCAAGCACTGGGCCTTTCCGCTGCAGGATGGTGGCGATGGCACAGCCCCTGGCCGCACTGAGCTCACTGTCCCCATCTTGTCAGGGCGCAGGCTCCCGCCTGGATGGACTGCGGACCCGGGGCCCAGGCTGCACCTGGGATTCGCTGCGGAATTCCGTGGGGGAGAAGCTCCTGTCCCTGCGCAGCTGCTCCCCGAGTGCCCTGGGTGCCCTGGGCCCTGCCTGCTGCCACGTCCTCACAGAGCTCTCCGAGGAGCAGGCCTTCCACGTCAGCTACCTGGATGTGGGTATGGCCGCTTGGGCTGGGCAGGGGGTAAGAGGGTGCCCGTGAGGGGGCAGCGCACACCGCCCTGGCGCAGCCTTCTTCCCCAGCACTGCCTCCTCTCTCCTGGCCCGCAGAGGAGTTAAGCCTGAGCGGGCTCTGCCAGTGCCTGGTAGAGCTGTCCACACAGCCGGCCACTGTGTGTCATGGCTCTGCCACCACCCGGGAGGCTGCCCGGGGCGAGGCCGCTCGCCGGGCCCTGCAGTATCTCAAGATCATGGCGGGCAGCAAGTGAAGCCCCAGCTGGACTCACAGGCGGATACCCTTTGCCCCACTCTGCACTTCCTGCCCTCTGGCCGGCCCATCTGTTCCCCACTCTGGCGCCCTCAGGAGGTGCCCTCTCTACCTCTGACACTGCCTGCCTGCCCTGAGGCTGAGGAGGGCACAGGGCAAGGAACCAGCGCCTGTCACAGGGCTGAGCCTGCCTGTGAACCATCCTCATTTCACTGGTGGTGATGACAACGTGGATAGGAAATTGGGGTGCTCCTTTGGAGCCCATAATAAACATGCTGCTGCCTTGATTCTTAATGCCCGCCTGGTCTATCTCCCTGAGTAGTACCACGGCCTGGGTTGTCCTTTTGCCCCGTGTTCTCTGTGCCCACCTCCCAGCACATCCCCACTTTCCCCTCTGCTGGGTGCAGAAGCCTCTGTGAACTGGCCTCCTGTATTCCTAGTCAGTGGTCTGGTGACAAGAGAGGCCTCCCTCCCAGCCCATTAGCGTCACAGACAGCTGGATCAGAAGCCAGGCTCTTTATTCGGGGGACACATGGCTCTTTTGGGTGTGGGTCTTGCATGCACACACATCAAGACGTGACATCTCACTTCTTCCCAAATCGCTGAGGGGCAGCCAGGCTCCAGAACGGGGAGCTCAGCCCCTCCCCAACCCGAGGACTCAGCCGCTCGGTGCTCCAGGACCCCCGGGTATTTCTGCCAAACCTTAGGAGAGAGGGATCCTGATTGAGGTACTCGGCCACTGCCCTTCTCTCGTCCAGTCCAGGGCCCCAGCCCTGCCCTTTCTACCCCCCAGCCAGCCCCAACTGCCCCTTTCAGACTCACCTCTGGGGCTGAAACAGGAAGGCCTGGCTCCGGCTGGGTCTCCTCATGGCCTGAAGCAGGGAGCGCAAGAGTGACCCACGGGCCTGGGTGTCCTGCAGTGGGTGTAGCCCACTATCTTCCTCCTGTGGCAAGGGGGCATCCAGGAATGTCTGTGGTCAGGTGCCCTGAGCATCTAGGTCTTAAGGCAGTGGCTTCCAGGGACAGGTTGTAGGGGACCAAGGAGCCATCTTCTCAGATGGGAGGCCCCAGGGAAGGTACTGGTGGCCAGAGAGAGGTTTGAACCTGCTGCGCAAGTCTCAAACGGGGGCAGAAGAGTGGGTGAGGGGTGCGGAGTGGAGGGGCTCGCTCACCACGAAGATCTGGCCTCCGTTGCTGTCCCCGGGCTCGTCTGTGTGGGCCCAGTCGGCCGTGAGCAGTAGGACCAGCAGCAGCAGGGAGGCCCGCCTGGAATCCATGCTGCCTTCGTCTGTCCGCCGCCTCCCTGCAGCCACACCCGCTCTTATACCTGCCGTCCTGTCCCCCGCCCACAGCTGCCGGCAATGGAAATGCAGGGCTCCATTACGAGCCGCCTGGGACCCCCTCCCATGGCCCTCCTGGGACTCTGCTCTCCGCCTCCGGCCCCCCAGCCCCTAAGCCCGGAGTTCTAGAGTTTATTACATGCATAAATCCTGTCTCCAGAGCTCAAAAGGAATCATTAATTGCAGGTGCTTTGTCAGAGTCAAGCCCTGGAGGAGCCTTACAAGAACCCCCAATCCCTCAACAGGTTGGAGAGCTCCACTTGATCACCTCCCTTCTTGTAACTTCTGTCATAAAGGCACAGAGAAAGCCCTGTCAGGAGGGCTGCGACTCGTCCTGGAACAGACAGGGAACTGCCAGGGCCAGCCCTGGGAGAAGGAGAGGTATGTTGGCCAGGAGACCTGGCCGGCCCCTCCCCAGGTGGCTTCAAATCTCTACAGACAGACCCTCAGCTTCACTGCCAGTGCGGCTCAGGACCTGCGTCATCTCCTTCTGTAACTGAAGCACTGCTGCCACCCTGTGGTCTCAGCCTCTTACTGCCGAGCCCAGGAGCCCAGCCATCTCCTTTTTCCTAGAAGAAACCCTAACCAAACCCATTGTCAAAAGTCGGCTGCAACTCACAGGGACTGTATAAGGCACAGTCGAACGGCCTCACGAGGTTTCACTATGGGAGCAAACTGCCATGTATGGGTCCCAACCACGGTGCCACCAGGTAGTTTTTTCCGGGACAGAGCTCTTTACAGGAGGAACGAGAAGGGTAGGATGGGGTCAAGGAGTCTGAGCATCGTTCAAGGGCAGGGGTGAGTTCCTCAGCACTTCCACCAATGCCGTCCTCCAGCCCAAGCTGGCGTCTGAGGCACCCTGACCTCGGGCAACCAAAGTAACGGCTCCAAAGGGAAAACCAGGAACATGAAAAAGCTACTGGGGGTTGTGGTGAGTGAGGAGGATACTAGCTGCGCTTGTTCTCACACCCGCAGTCACACTCTGGGAACTTCTTTCTCTGTCAAACTGGAGGTCGACATTTGTCCCATTGCATCTCACTGACAAAGCTCCTCTAATCTCTCACGCCTTCTAAGGCTCTCCATGTGTGGAGACAATTCATCTTCCTACACTAGTCCTTTCTGCTCAGAAGGAAGCCCCGTGGACCCCTTGGAGCATGGCGCCCAGAAACCAATCCACACTCCGAGGCGTAGCAGGAAGTCAGGTTTCATTCTGTTCTGGGTGTGATGGTCTAGATACTATCGATTAATGAAGCCTAAACTAAAGCGAGCCTTTTTATAAGCTTATCACATATTAGTCTCAAGCACAGACTCCTGACAGTTGTCATTACATGCTTATGTTACATCTTGTGGTTGACTGCCTTAGTGAATAAGTTTATTTTCACATAGTTTAGGAGGCCAACGTGGGGACAAGTTCCCTCCTGTTCATGCGGCATCTATCTCCCCTCAAGCTGGCTGCTCTCCCACAGGAACACCCAGTCCACAGACAAGTGGCTCCTGCACCTCCTGTCGCCTGCCCGTTCTCAGCCACCGTGGTCCAGAGGAGCAGGACTGAGGATGGGGAGGCTCTGGAATAGAGTGGCTCTCGGGTCAGACAGAACTCAGTTTTGATCTTCGCTCTTAAACTCCCTTATGTGTTTAGGCAACTGTCCCGAGCGAAACCTAGTTCATCAATCAAATGAGCTAACTCCTGCTGGTAAGAGGTGGCTGTGAACAGACAAATGACATTCACAGAGGGGGTATTCAACCCAGGCTGCATTTAGAAAGGGACTAATCTACTCCCACCCTATGACCAGCATGGAGACGAAGTAGCCTTTCCTTTGATCAGAGATCAGTTCATTGTGATAACTTCGCTTTCAGCCACTTCCTGTCTCACCCCTTTCTGCGTCCCTATGCTCACAGCACAATGAAGACCCCCACTGCATTTCCCACTCGCCTAAGGAGGCCCAGGCTTCCTGTCCCTGTCAACTGTCTACCAGAGGCCGGCAGCAAAGAGCTTTTGATATAATTTCTCTCCTATTGGGAAACCCTCACAAGCATCTGCTAGATCTTTTGTCAAAAGCTTGGGCCTGGCTTATGATCCTCACTGTGACCACTGTACAGGTACACGCAGATGCATGAAATGTCCTGAATCCCCAAACTCCCTGAGCATTACCTGTTTGTCCCCGTAAACTCTCCCAAAGGCTTCTACACAAATGTCACCCCGTGTTTCCAGAACAACCTTTTCCTCAGGCCCCGTGAACTTTGAGTTTTACCATCTGCTTGTGTGTTCTCTCCAGTTCCCGCCCCGCCCAGCTCCCAGCCAAGCGGGAAGCTTCTTGAGGCGGGCGTGTCTGGTTGTTCAGAGGAGCGCAGGAACGAGACCGTGGAAAAGAAAGAGAGGAGGCCGCGCCGACACTCGTTCTCGGATGTGTGCTCCCACAACCAGCGCTGGCGCTCATCTGAGCTCCGGCTCCGACTCTGGTCCGACAGGCAGTGACTGACCCACCTTCCTAGGTTGGACTGCATCAAGAATGCCCTTCCCTGCTGCCTTCAGAAGAGGGAGAGGGAGGAGACCCTCATGAGCTCCAGGAATGGGAGTGGGCAATAGGACTTGTCGTGGATCGGGGTACTGAAACATCAGACATAACCGTGGTTCTCTCGATAGTTTAATGTTATATTTGCAGCATAAATAAGGCACAATATATGTCAGGGGGAGGGAGGAAGGGAGGGGTTAGGCTTGGCGGGGGGATAACTGCTAAGTGGCAAGGGAGGAGGAAGACAGGACGGTGGGGGGAAGAGAGCAAAGCCCCTGCCTCAGCCCCGTCCCAGCAGATCGTGAGAGCCTGCTCACAGGGGTCATGCGGACTTGGGTCAAGGGAAAGGGAGAGACAGTTTGTAACAAAATAGCCTGTAGCACTGCACCCTCCCACCCGTCAAAGGCCACCATTGGGGATTGGGGTGACCCATACCCAGAGTCGAGTTCCTTGATGAGATGGAGAGGGACTGCTACATGTCAAGAATATATAGATGAACAGATATAATCATCGATACACACGGCTTTCTTCTAAACAGATGCTGTGTCAGGATGCTGCAGCCTCCACTGTTGGGTGGGAGACTCATCTCCTCTCTACTTGGAAGAGGGGCGGTGTGTGCATGTGCGTGTGTGCGCATGTGTGTGCATGTGTGAGTGTGTGTGTGCAGCACGACAGCTAAAGCTCCAGCTGGTCCTTACTGTTAACGAAGAACATGGAGTGACCAACCTGCAAGGGAATACTGGACCTCTGTCCAGATGACCCCTAGGGGCAGGTTCCAAGGAGAAGATGGGAGCAGAGACAAAGCTAGATTTTGAGATGCATGATAGGCTTGTTCGGTTTTCATGGAGCGAAGGGAGGGGCTGGAGGAAATGCAACAGTGTGGCAGTGCTAAGCAGAGTACGCATATAAAGACATCCTTGACACCCTGTAAGAATTCCCAGCACGGCTCTAAGGCAATGGTTCTCAAGCTCTAGTGTGGTACAACCACTTGGAGTGTTTGTTCAAACCCCCTCAAGAGTTCCTGATTCAGAAGGCTGGGGTGGGCCTGATCGTGTACATTTCTAACAGGTTCCCAGATGCTGCTGCTGCAGTGGGTCCAGGACCACATCCGGAGGAATCCTTCCCTAAGGTAAAGCCAGCGAGACTGGTTCTCAGCCAGTTCTTACAGCTGAAACATCACTCAGGGTCACACTGATGAGATCTCCCTGTGCTACCAGCCCGCCCCTGCCCCCCAACCGAAAAACTAACCCTAGAAGCTACGGTACAAACCTGTTCCTATTAAGGACGTGAGCTGCCATAACCTATCCTGTGGTGACCTTTTCTCATTCTAGGGTAGGACTTTACCCCAAAGAGAGATGAATGAACTAGCACTGAGGGTGGGAGGGTAGGCAAGCAGCGGCATATGGCCACTCCTGGGCAGGGGATGGGGGTGGGGACTAGTCATCACACTGGGGGGAGGGGTGGGTCTGTATGCACAGCACATGCCAACAGAAATCGCTTTCTGTTCTGTACTGAGAGAGGACTGATGGGGTTGTGGAAAGCTGTAGCGAGGTGCGAGTCCTCTAACCTGCTTAGCATCCTTGCCTGCCAGGTTTCCCTCTGCCCCCCCAATCAAAAGTCTTAAAAGGCCCAAAGAGCATATAAAAAAAGACACATGAGAAAGCTGGGGGGACTGGAATAAAAACAGGCTGGTTATGAAATTAAATAAGAAAAAAAATCACATGCCTTTCCTGTGCATGCAATGTACAGTATTAATGGGAAATGATGACTGGGGATGGGAAGGAAGTAGGAAACAGGGGGGACTTTTTCTGGGGAGAGCTGTCTCAGGGGCTAGCACCTTTGAGAAGCCTCTCGGTGGAGCAGGGGAGCCTCAGAAAGCAGAGAAAGTCTTATTTTGTGTCTGCTTGGTAGATTCAGGTTATAGATGGGGCATGGTGATAGTTAAGCACCTCGCTTACGAAGCTCTGTGGTGCTGGGTCAGTGGATCCAGAAGGGGTAGGGAAGGCATCAAGGTGAAGTTCAGTTAGCCCAGTTCCTCCTTTACCATCAGCTAGTGCACCTATGGTCCAGTGGTCAGGCCAAGGGGAGGGCTGAAGACTGGAAGCAGCCAGGCTTGCAGAGAACAATCAACAGGGACAGATTGAGGGGGACTATTCTTTCTAGTCCTCCCTGCAAAGACAAGTCTTTCTCAGAAGTTTCGCTCTCAGCACGCAGCTTTGAAGAGAGCAGGGCAGGGATTCCAGCAGATCAGAAGAACTGGTTCTCCCCCCCCC
>NW_022111304.1:2627341-2635015 GCF_000313985.2 Echinops telfairi | reverse complement strand
TGGCACTTAGGAAGGACTAAGTGACACCTCACGGGGCTTAGTCTGGTTCAGACAAGTCTGGAAAGCAAAGATCAAAGGAAGAGCGACCGCATGTCTGGCAACAGTGACAGGAGAAGTGAAGCCACTGGGCGGTGGGAGAGGTTTCAGGGACGGCAACTGAGGACCAGTGGCGTGTTTTCCCTCCTTTCATTGCTGTCTCTACTCAGGTCCCCAGCACTAACTTCCCATGGGTACCAATGCAATAAGGACTCAGAATTAAAACTGGGGGCCAAGGAATTAATTAAGACGCTCTACATAAATTAACCATCCAAGGCCACAAGTGAGGCAGGGCATGTGTGCTGTGACAAACTGATTCTGAACTTTAAAACACTTGACTGAAGGAGTAAGAAAATGTCAAGAATCGTAAGAAGGCTCCACAGGAGCCATAAACTCAGTCAAGCTTTAGGGAAAGGCCGCTGGTGGGAAATCATGACAATAAAAATGAAACAAAGTTTTAAAGCAGGAGAAAATCCAAGGAGCAGCTGTCCGAAGGAAAAGTCTTGAGCTCAACCATGGCTGTGAATTTTCAAAGGCAAGTGAAGCCCCTGGAGGATGTGGTGACCTGCATCCTGACCCTCTGCCATGACTCCTGCTATGCCGAGTCACCTCAGGGGCTGTTCCTGCAGGTCCCTGGTGGTAGCGGACAAGAAAACCTGTTTTCTCTCCACCAGGTGTGGCTTGTTCACCACTAAGTCTGGAAAGCAGGAGGGGAGATTTGAAACAAATGCAGCGGAACATGTCACCTGCTTGGCTCACCAGTACATAATGCTGAGGAGAGGGGGTCCTGTGGGCTTCTAACATGTTCTCATTCCCCTGTGGCACTTTTGGAAGACAAAATCAGAAAGGAAGCTGGTGGTTATTTTGTATGTTTCAGACAGAGGCAGGCAAGATGGAGAAAAGGGCGTGTTTGGCTGGGACAGATGGCACAAGACGGCTCTAGGACAACTGGAAAGGTTTCATGCTGATGGCCTATTAAAGCTGACCTCTCACTCCACAGGCCTCTGGCTTTGGACTGCTTCCTGTGGCTCTGGTAGAAATTGCATAGTTCGGAGCCAAGGGAAGATGAGGAGCCCTAACGAGGAAGAAGGAGGGACAGACGGTGAACCCCCATCTCCTCCACAGACTGACTCGTCAACAAGAGTGGCTAACAGTGAAAGCCACCTGCTTCCCAGGCAGGCCACGTCCTTCCGTGAGTCCGATCCTGCTGAGATCAGTACTGTGCCCTGACCGCCCATCGGCACCCATCCAATCTTATCCTCAAGAAAACCCACCCAGGACCTTGGCTCTGATGCCCAAGGCTATTCTGGAACCTGGAGAACCAGGAAGGGTGCAGGAGAAACTGCCAGGTCTGGAGAAGGAAGAAAAAGTGGACCAGGGGTGATCGGAGATTTGTGAGTATAAGACCCGAGATCAGAAAAGCAGATGAGGCCGAGAGATGTGGAAAGAGTGGGAGAGTGCAGCGTCGCCAATACCTGTGTCTTCACGAGGGCTGTATTTCAGCTAGTCACAGAAGACAGAAAGGCAGTACAGTGGACAGCAACGAAGAGAGAAGGAAGAAGCAGAAAGATGTCCTAAAACAATATATATTTCATCCAGTAAACTCTTGTGAAACATAAAAGCATCAATTAATCAGTAACCTGGTGAAGCTAATGTTACATTACATTGCTCCCCTGCCCTGATTAGAAGTGAAGGCAGATGGGGGACAGAATCAACCAACTGCATCCAGGGGGCTTCCCCTTTCACTTCCAAGCAGTATCTAGTAATGTAAGGCCACAGGAGGAGGGTCAAGGCTCAGCAGAGAGATGGGACAGACCCCCACTAGATTAGGTAGTCAGAGACAAACAGCACCCAAGTAGCTCTAGACACAGAATAGAAGGACTATCCTGAAGCTTCTGGGTTTTGTTTGTCTTCTTGGTAGGCGAAGAGGACTAAAGTTTGTGGAAAAGTTGGAAAAGATTGCTATTTCATACATCAAAGGCAGTCTTAGATTCTCCATAAGGGAAAGCTTAAACCTGGATTTAGGAAGGGCAAGGGATAAATAAGCAGCTACTGGGAGGATAGTCCTGAGTCCACAGAGTGGCTGGGGATGACTCCCTGGGAGTTATGCTCCCTTTACCTAGCAGGAAGTGCCATGCTGGTAAGAAACAAGAAGGTAACAGCCACAGCTCAGTGGGAAGAGAGGGAACTGAAAACCCCAAACCTAGAAGTGCAAGAGTTAGTGTTAAAAGAGACAGGTACACGTGCATGAGGCAGGGCTGATTGTTCGGACCACCTGGAAAGGCCTTTGGCTATAGGTACATCAGAAACCCCCCACGTGGGGGATGAACTCTGTGGCTCGGGGGCTGGGTGGCCCGAAGTACAGGTGACAACCGTACATGACCATGTAGCTGAAGAAAAAAGCCCCACATCTGTCCATTACTCACAACACACAAGTTTCCCCTCCATATTCCCATGTCCAAGGCAGATGGGAGGGGGATAAGATGACATCTCTCTTGGCTCTTGGGCGGGCAAGCTCTGACGGGGACCTCTCCACCAGGGAAGGCATCATCTGCCTGCAGACTGGGACTGTGGGGTCATGATCACATGCGACTGCATCGGCATGCTCAGTTCTGTCCTTTGGCTGGCCATCTGAGTAAGGACCGAGGTGGCCACGGCTTCGGCAGCAGCGCGAACACTAAGGCCGTTGCTCGGGGCTGTGGCTGAGCTGTGCTGAATCACAGGAGCTGGCGAACCTGTTGGCTCTGAGCTTTCTTTGGGGCTTTCTGTCAGGAAGGAGGGCAAACATCAAACGGTTAGAGAACAGAATGGAGAAAGAGGCAGGACTACCTGTGCCCAAATTCTAAAAAAGCCCAAAAGAAAATAAAGCTTATCTTTTTCATTCCCTTTTTTGAGAGGGGGGATGGGGGAGGGAGGGAGGTGAGGAGTCCTGGCTTCTAAGGGCCAGGAAATGGAAACATGGCAGAAACGAGAACTAGGACAACATTAACAGATCCTGATCAAGAAGGAGCCCAGGTGGTTGGCTCCGTGGGGAAGCACTCAGCTGGGAACTGACAGTTCAAACCCTCCCTCTCCTCCAGGGGAGAAAGGTGCAGCGTCCGCTTTCCTAAAGATTAAACCCAAACCAAACCCACTGCTGCCAACTCGATCCCAACTCCGTGACCCCTCAAGTTGGAGTGGAACTGCCCCCCAGGGTTTGGCTGTGGCTCAGTACAGAAGCAGGCTGCCTCATCTTTCTCCCACACAACGGCTGAGGGGCTCAAACTGCTGACCTGGTCAGTAGCCCAATGCTTCACCTGCTATGTCACCAGGGCTCCTTTCTGTTAAAATGCAGAAGCAATGGGCTTGGGGTTTTGGGTATCCTAATAAAGCAAGGCCCCAACATGTTCATTCCATGCCCAGCTTCTATGTCTGTGCATGGTCCATTAGAACACTGTTTCCATTTGGAACGCTTTTCCTCTTTTCCACAACTTTAAAGATTTTAGAGAGATCTCTTTTTAGCCATTTTCTTTCATTAATTCCTATAGGAATTAAGCCATTCCATGTTGAAAAAAATTTTAGCACGTAGTTCAAGCCAGAGCTAAGCCTGATAAATATCGAGCTACAATCAAATGATGGCTAAGGTGCTGTTAACACAGCAGTGAAGAGGCTTGTTTGGTCTTCCTGACGATCAATCAGCTAGGCGTTAACTGATTTAAAACATTTATTTGAGCTATGTCATTACACTTAAACTGACAATAACATTTTACTGGTAGATACAAATATTTGAGGTGCAAAAACCAGGTAAGTTCATATTACTCATTAATCAAGAAGTTTAATTAAGAATCAGATAGCCACTCGCAATAAAACACACTCAATCGATGTATGGATTATTGTAAGAGCTGTAAGAGCCCTGGATAGAATGATTTATTAAAATTAAAAACAAAACAAAACATCACACTCATTGTCACTGAGTCGACGCTGATTCATGGCGATACTTACAGGACAGGGTGGAACTGCTTCTGAGTTTTCAAGACTACCAGAGTAGAAAGCCCCATCTTTCTCCCTTGGAGTAGCTGGTGGTTTTGAACTGCTGCCCTTGAGGATGGCAGCCCAACACATAACCACAACACCACAAAGGATCCTTTCAGAAGCCTCTGTGGCTTCTTAAAAAGAGATGTGAGGAATAAAGGAAACCGTCTTGGTGAATGCTCGAGCCTTCTTCAGGAGTCAGACAGTACTTCTGTTGTGCTTTCAGACATGCATTTACTTACTCTCAAACAGTGAGCACTATTCATGTGCAAGGTAGGAAAAACCGGGACCTGGTCTTCAGGAAGCCTCCAGTCTAGGACCTCTCTGATAGGGCCCTCCACACTTAGCCCGTGCACTGGTTTACAAGTTCATATCCCCATAGCTCTCTGAGTCTTACTAGCATTGGAACTCATCTTTGTTGTACCTACCCACCATAATGTCTATACTACACAGCAGGAACGCAATACATCTTGGCTGTAAAACAAGTATGTAAAGTTAAATGGATTGGCTACATGTCACAGGTCTTGTAGGGAATGAGTAGAAAATTTAATATGTACATGGACTATATACTGATAAACACTCAGTCCTTGTCCTGGTTGACTTATCAACAAGACGTGAAATACGTCATCACTGGACTTCCTTAGCCAGCTCCCTATCTTCCGCTCTTGTTTCTGGGCACACTGCACTCGGCCAGTTCCCTCTAGGAACCTTTCTGGCTATTCGTTCTCTGTCTCTTGTGGGTTCTTTCTTGTCTCTGATCTCTTTGGAGTATAGCAGGGTTCAGGCCTGGGATGACTTCTTCTGCTGCGGCTTCTTTTTTCCCTCCTTTCTATCCTTCTACCTTGGTGATTTCCTCCAGCTACATGGCTATAAAAACGGACTTCCTTGGAGCTGCTATCTCCAGCCTTTCCAATGAACTGTGGGCCCAGAAAACCAGCTGCCTGCCTACACCTCCACCTACACACCTGGCTTCTTGAACTCAAGTTGTCCCAAACTGAGTTCCCTTATATACCTTCCACATCATCTCAATTAATGTCAGCTCCAGTCTTGCAGCTTCTGTCATGCCAAAACATAGGCTGTAGTGTTGTATTCTTCTTTCTCATGTGTACTGCCCCATCCGGCCCATCATAAAACCCTGCCATTTCTCCTACAAAATGCATCCCAGTCAGCCACTGCTCAACACTTTCACTATTCCCATGCAAGTCAAAGCGCCACCGTCTCTTGCCTGTACTAGTGCGATAACTCCCTGAGTGGACTGCTTCTGCCCTGGCACCCTGCAGTTTCAGAGTGCACCTGTCCAAAGGTCACTTCAGTCCAGTCCTCTCCTGCTGGAACGCTCTGGTAGCCCCACTGTAGCGCGCAGGCTGCTCCTCACTGTGGCCACGACCTCTTCTACCTCAGCGTCAACTACTCCACCCGGTCCTCTCCAGTCCAGCCACACTCACCTCCTGGAAGCCCCCGGGTCCTCCTTGGTCTCTGCATTTGCTGCTCCTGCTCCTGAAGTATTTTCATATAAATGCATGGCTAACGCCCCTCATTTTTGTTAAGTCTTTGTCCAAAAGCCACTTCACCTAAAATTCCAACACTACTGCTTTATAATTTCTTCCCAGCATGCGCTATCATCTAACATACCATACAGTTTGTCTAATTACTATCATCAAACATACCATATATTTCACCTATTTATCTCGTTATCGTGTGTCTCTCCTACTAAAATATAAACTCCTCAAGGGCAGGGATTTTAATCTAATCCACTTGGTTCCCTATTCTATCCCTGGCATGTGAACCAGTGCCTCGCACAGAACAGGCGCTCAGTAAATATTAGTTTAATGAATGAATGTGCCCCGGGGGACATATTAAAATTTAAGTACAGATGTTTAAAGCTGGTGATATGGTTACTCTTTTCCTACAGGAACACACCTCGGGAATGATAAAGACAGCCAGTGGAAGAATAAGCCACCATGCCAAATGGGAAACCCAACACTTACATGAATGTATTTACTCTGCACAGGGAAACTAGCATTTACTAACTTTTATTGTCCATCAGGGATTCTTCACAGTCATTTAAACTTTGGAGTTGAAGTTGAGTTGAGCACAACTCTGTGGTCATCTCGATATGCGCACCTTTTATATGTGTGCACAAGTGATGAAATGAACCATTATCAGCCTCTCCTTACACACAGAAAATCCTAATGCTTTTGCTGTATACATTTTCTCCAAGCCGAGATAGTGTCTTTGGAATCAGGAAGGCCTGGGTGTGAATCCTGGCTCCGTCCTTCAGCTGCTTTCTCCTCTGCAAGTGGAGGCAACATCTACCTCATTAGAGGACTGGGAAGATGGCAGACTGTCTAACACAACGTAGGCACTTCACAGACCCATAGGGGCTGCTACTCTTCATCCCCAACGATGATGATAAATAACTAAGATAATCTTTACAAGATTGTATTCTTCTGGGACGGGGCAGAGCAGAAATGATTGCTTCCTCCACAAAAACTAGCCCCTTACCTATTTGGACTTCCCAGAACATTTGGGCTGCGATCTACAAGGTGCACAGTCCCAAACTCCCAGTGATTCCTCAGGAGAAAAATGGAGCTGTCTATTCTTGTAAACAGTATGGTTTTGGAAACTCACCAGGGCAGTTCTACCTTGTCCTATAGGATCACCATGAGTTGGCATTGTTGCATAACTGAGTGTAAAATGATTCCGTGAGACGCAGTACCTGCAGTTTACTGTCTGGCTGCCCCTATTCGGCTCTGAGCCACTCACCGAGATAGCCTTGGGTCTTCTTCTGTAGTGCAGTCACTGGGCAATCCTTATGAGCTAACAACAGCTGCTTCAATTGAGCCACTTCATTGCGCAGTAATGTGACTTCGTTCTGAAGAAGGAAAGAGTATCAAGGAAGCTCGTTATCCACTCTTTAACCCCCAGCAACTGTCAGAAATGTGAGGACAGTATGTTGCCTGAAGTTCCTCCCTCAGATACAGCAACAACTCAGGACAAGGCCAGCATGGTCATGAATTTCAAAGATCACTGGTCAAAGGCAAGGTTTGACTTAATAGGGAATGACTACTACTATTTAGGACTACTATGATTGTAGAAAATCAATAACGCATATGTCTTTTGGCTAAAGAAACCTACTTCCGGGAATCCATTTAACAGAACTATCTAATCAAGGGCAGACAACGTCCATGGTAGCATTGCTGTCCTATCAAAAAATTAGAAATATTCTAAATATCTGTACCTTATAATATAGCATATTATGGAATACATCAAATAGTTATTAAAAACAACGATGAGTTCTGTACATATGACTAGAACCCCAGGACATACTGTTCAGCCATTGCTATTAAAATAAATGCACAATTCCCCCTCGTCCCTTATCAACATTATAAATGAAAGTAGTAGAGAAGTGCATTCCCATCTGAGAGGCACACACCACACTGATCTCCAGCGCAGAGGATGAGACGGGAATGCAGACTGAAGAGGGCCTTTGTTTCATAGAAACTTTTTTTTTGGTATTTTTCTGTCAAAAATTTTTTTTGGATCATCGTATTAGGGGCTCATACAACTCTTATCACAATCCATACACACATCAATTGTGTAAAGCGCATTTGTACATTCATTGCC
>NW_022111304.1:2625529-2626774 GCF_000313985.2 Echinops telfairi | reverse complement strand
TTCTGATGATGCCTTATACCTGATCCCTTCGACACCTCGTGGTTGCATATAGGCTGGTGTGCTTCTTCCATGTGGGCTTTGTTGCTTCCGAGCTTGATGGTCGATTGATTACCTTCAAGCCTTCATATAAACTATTTATATTTTAACACCAGGCATATGTTTCATGTAAGTCCTTTGTAATTATACATTTTAACAAATAATCAATAGAAGGAAAAACATTCAAAAGAATGTTTGGATGATTCTTGGTCTACTACAGTGGTTTTCTCGTATATATTTTTAAGACTCAGTGAGAAGAGGATCCTTTAAGACCTGGGAATAAAGCTACAGTAGTTCCCGTACAGCTAGGACATTAGCTGCATTAACTGGGGCAAATACATTGCCCTCCCAGTGCTCATAGTCCAGTCAGATACAACTGATGATAAGAGAGCACCATGGGGACTGAAAGCAGGTCCCTAAAGGGACTACAGAGGCTCGGTCCAGGAGCACTTGGAGTCGATGGGCGTGTCTCTCTTCTAGGGAAGAGATTTCAAGCCTGACTGTTAGGGTTCCCTCTGCACTTCTGGGTCTGCTCTAATTACAGAACCACCACCGTATGCAGTTCTGCCGTGTAATGTGCCACTTAAAGGAAAACCCTACTTTGCAGACCCAACAATCCCCCGCGTCCCTCAGGGCCCACTCACACTCAGCTGAATGTTCTGGGAAGTGAGTTCTTCTGCCTTCTTCTCTAGGGAGGACACCCAGAGCTTCCGCTTTTGGCGGCAACGGGAGGCTGCAGCCCGGTTGCGCTCCAGAAATCGCTGTCTCCGCTCGTCTGGATCTTCATCCGCTGTGCGTCGCCGCCTACCCCCAGTACTTGGGGTGGGCTGAGCTGGGGAGACCTGGTGTCCAGGACGGAAGAGCAGTCACTTGATGGAAACAACAGTCTTTTCTGAACGGAAGCTGACATTAGTCAGACTCGTAAGATCTGCTGGTAATCTGGTATCCACAGCAAGCCCCCTCACTACTCTCTACCAGTTCCTTCTAGTCTTCTCAGCCCCATACTCAGGCAAACTGCACTTCATGGGAAATGTGGCTATTTCGGAGACAGACATACAAGGGAGTACCCAAAAAAGGGGATTACACAGCTGCATTAGGAGGAGCTCTCGTAGTACACATTTTTCTGGTACTACACATTTTTCACACCACTGGTCCTGTAGGGATCATCCGCCCTGGATTCTCTGTGTTTCCAGTTCCTATCTGTACCAG
>NW_022111304.1:2619703-2624598 GCF_000313985.2 Echinops telfairi | reverse complement strand
CAGTGTGCAACAAAAAAGGCCTGATTTGTAGCAGATGGGGAGCTGGTTTTGCTACCACGACAATGCATCTGTTCACGTAGCCATCTCAGCGCACCAGTTTTAGGCAAAAAACAGCATGCCTCTCTTGTCCCACCGACCTTACTGGCCTGACCTCACTCTCTGAAACGTTTTGTTTCCGTGAATGAACAGGGGCATGGAAGGGCAGCGTTTGACAACAGAGAAGAGTAAAGTGAAAAACGAGGGAGGTGCCATCCAAACAGATGAGTTTGAAAAAGGTTCCCACGAATGGAATCTCAGATTTGACAGATGTATTGTCATGGAGGGTACTTTGAAGATAATAAGGTTGTTCTATCCAAAACTACAAAGCTTGGGGGTGGGGTAGAGGCCCATTTTTGGAGGGTACCCCCTTGTTCAGACAGGCAAAATGAAACTAGGATCTCTTTGTTTCTTAGCAACAGAGAGTCTTGTAGGCAGAGAAATCAGTATCAGGGGAACTTTTAGGGACACCTTGCAAAAAAAGTCTGAGGATCAATGATTTAGACAAGCAAGCTAAATAAACAAATGCATGCTAGAACACATGTCAGAAAAGGAGAAAAAGGTTTTTATTTACCTCACTATCAGCAGATACAGGATACTACGGGGAGACATGGGCTAATGTATTTTCATTTATCATAATTATTAACATTCCTAGCAAATCCTCCTCTTTTATTTTTACACTTCGGCTGATGTCCTTTGCCATTAAGGCACCTTTGACTCATCTTTCCTTTCTGTTAACTGGCATGTGTTCAAGGAAGACAAGCCAAATTGACAACAGCAGACAAAAATGAAACAAAATGTAGAAAGGCCAACTAACTGTAGAAAACTAATGTAAAAGAAAGCCCCGGATGCATGTTTCTGGGCTGTTGCTACGAGGGGTGTGTCTATGAAGCCACGGCTCACTGCCCGAGGGCATTCCACCTCAAAGCGGCCCTGGGGGACAGAGTAGAACTGCCCCTTTGGTTTCCTAGACTTTATATCTTTACGGGAGCAGAACCTTGTCTTTCTCCTGCAGAGCAACTAGTGAGTTCAAACCGCTGACCTTGTGGTTAGCAGCTCAATTCATAACCCACGAAGCCACCACGGCTCAGCAGTAGTCCCCAGAGCTTACACCAGTTGCATGAGAACAACCTAAGCCACTTGTGAAAGAGAGTCACGTACTCCGCTCCTTCGAATCGTATTCTCTAGGACTGGCACAGAGGCACATGAGCTATATGACTGTTGCTCTTCAGTAACATAAACAAGAGAGGACTTTATCTACGCAGACTACTGCTGTCTCCTCTTTTAAAAAAGCAAACAACATAGGAGAGGAAAATTTAAACTCAGAATACTGAGGTAGGGGCCTTGAGCCATTGGTTTCCACTGTACTGAAGGCACTACATTTCTCTGAGAAATTTATTATAATTCTCTTGAGAATGCGAGCTTTCCTTTTTCTCAGAAAAAAACAGGTAAAGATTAGAGCTTTTAAAAGGGGAAAGGAAAATGATGAGGGCAACAAATGTACAAATGTGCTTGACACATGGAAGGATGGATGGATTGTGATAAGAATTCTACAAGCCCCCAATAAAATGATTAAAAAAAAGGGAACAGGAAAAGCTTGGCTCCTAGTCTTTCATAGGCTACTAGGCAATTCATACAGTTAATGAAGGTGCAAGAGCTTGCTAACCAAAAAAAAAAAGAAAAGAAAAATGAGAAAGAAAGGAATCGGTGGCAACTAAGAAGGAAGCCAGCCCATTTCCTCCAGGAGGGAAGCAGCACCGCTGGGGGCGGGAAGGGCGACTGCTGCACTGTTTGCAGGGACTGACAGGCAGGGAGGGAGCGTTACAAGGGTGGCAGGCTTGGCATCCGACAAAACCCCTCAGATGTAGGCTTCGGGTGATGTGGGCTAAGTTTTAAGGTAACATACGGCCACTCAAGGTTTGGACATGTGGTGGGAACTGATGAAGCAGGTGATGACATCGGCACAAGAGGGGCTGGGCAAAGGACGTATGTAACTCCAGCGACCCATCGCAGGTTGTTGTCACCTGTCCACTGCAGACAATCTGAAATTGAGGCCTATTTAGTGTCCAAAGCAATTTGCTACACTGAGACGACCTCCACGTTGGTCCTCCATTACCGAGTCTGCTTGCACACAATGGACAAGCAGATAGAGAATGTCAAGAAGGGCCGAAGTGGCAGGAAGATCCCCAAAGCTGAAATCGGTTCTTCCCTAATTTTTCTACTGCGTGAAAAGCAGGTATGACACTAAGAGCAAGGGTGACGCAGCTGGCTTCTAAGGGTCCAACTGACCTGTGGCTGGGCTGGGGATGGGGCATCAGGGTGTTGGATGAGGATCTGGCTTTGCTCTGGACGGGCCGTCACCATGGTGCTGGCAGTGCCCACCACCACTCCACAGCCACCGTTGACTGAAGAGACCTGATGGGTTAGAGTGGCTTTTAGTCTCTGTGGGAAGAAAAGGGAAAAAGAGGGAAAAGCATGTTAAGAATCAGATTCGCCCAGGGACGACAAGAGTGGGCCTAGATTTTACCAGTGACCTTACAGATAGCAAACATTTCCACATCAATTATCCCTTAAAAGAAAATGACAGGGAAAGAGAATGAGCACCTGGCTCTAAAATGTCTACTCTGTTCGCTGGCTACCATCCTGGGCACAGTTGGAGGGGGTGGGGTGGGGTGGGGGTTGGTGTAAAGTCCAGATGAAAGCTCTCTCCTGGAACCTGGCCAAGTGCTGGTTACACAGCTATTTGCCTCTTGGCCAGCTCCCCTGCCTGCCCACCCACCCTCCATCTGTCACCCTGGAACTAAAACGGCAAGTACTCCAATCCAAACAATCTGTGCTGCCTCTTTTCACTGCCATATCTACGAACCAGACTTTAAAAGTGGAGGAGAAAAGATGGGAGCCATGAATCAGGGTCTTTTCTTTCTCCAGAACCCCTGGCAAAGTGTCCTTAGTTTAGCTTTGTATACCCCAAAAGGTTGCTTTGTACTGCTCATTTGAAAAGCTGAGGCTGTGGGTTTTTTCCTTTCAGGAGGGCCAGAAGTGCTCGAGGCTGGGATATACTTACCATCTTGGCTTCTGATGGCATAGGGTGGCCAGAGGGAGAGACAGAACCACCGCTATTAACTGGTGGGCCAGGGATACCAGGAATGTTGGGTACCATGGACACAGGTCTGGCCAGCTGGATCAAGAGAAAGAAGAAAACCCAGGGTGGGGTATAATACTTTGGGTAGAGAGGTAACTTTCCAAAATGAAGTGCTTTAGAGACTGGCATGTGAGAGTTTGCTCAATGCAACCTACCCATAGGCTATACAGGGACAGCCTGGGAAAGGCCCTTCCCCCCGGAGCACTACCAGGCAGAGAAGCTAATCCTTCAGTAGTGTGACAGACTGAGGCTGCAGCTTGAGGAAAGTGATAAGAAATTTGGGAGGTGCTAAGTGCCAAGTGAAACGAACCCATAAGTGGGCCTGCAAGACTAATTCCTAGACCAAGGGCCAGTTGTCCAGATGGGTCTTTGTCTATTGTTCCATGATGCTAGAGTGGCAGGGTTTAGTGAAGCGTTTGGGCGGGCTGCCACGCTCAACTAATACAGACCAGAGCCCACATTTCCCGGGGGTGCATGTGTGTTTATGCACATTCAGGTGGGAGGGAGGGAGTAGTGTGTTGGTAGGGTTGGCTACACCAACTGCAGAGCTCACCGATATAACAGAAGGCATCTGTACCGGAGGCCCTGGCAGCACAGGCATGGTCTGTCCATTAGCAAGATGCATGACGAGAGGGAGGGAGCCAGTGGGAGACCTAGAGAAGACATGACGCGCAATGCTCATATACAGACGTTTCCCTACACTTCTTCCTCCTGTACTTGTGGCAGATTTTCCAGCCATTTCTAGTTAGGGAAGGGCTAGGGCAGTATTGTGACAATGCAAATCTCATCCCCTCGTGAAGGTGGAAAAAGCAAGGGATGTTATTTATCTAACTTCACAGGTGGAGAAAAAGGGCAGGATCTTTAAACCTTGCAGATTAAGAAATACCACTTAATTCAAATAGGTGAGAAGTTAATCTTACTTGGAGTTTAAAACAATTAAATAAGCATTCACACCAGTACAAATTCTGTCTTGCCTTACATAGGCAGCATTAGAACAAGGCAGTCATTTTGCAAAGCTGAATTATGTCATCTGATGGTCAAATCTGGGTAGGTTTCACTCGTTCCTGTCCATGGCATGCTCTCCCTGTCCCAAAAACCGCACCTGTGCTTTTTTCATGTTTTTGACTAGGTTCAGAGAGCCATGAGCTCTCAGAAACTAAATCCCATCAACAACCTCTGAACCAGTGGGTACCTGGGGACAGGATTTCAAGTCATCCCATCAGGAAATCTGTGTGGACCATGCTAGGAGTGAACAAACAGAAAAAACTGGGAGTGTGGGAACTAAGAATAGTGCTCCTATAAACTTCCGTCAGAGTGAGGCTAAGAACTAAGCACACGTCTTGATGTGGCCTCCATCACTGTGATGAATTTCCTAAAATTACAGAGATTCTTTTACAACAAAGTAGTAGTAAGCCCCAAATTAAGGAAGTACTATGTCCTAAGAAATAGTCACTTGCCTACTAAAAACGTAAAAGCAAGTTCTACTTACGGGGGAAATAAAAACGATTCAAGTCTCAGTGACTACTTTTCCTTAGACTCCTATTTTTTAAAAAAATAATTTTATTGGGTGCTCATACAACTCATCATAATCCATACATACATCAATTTTGTAAAGCACATTTGTACATTCATTACCCTCATCATTCCCAAACCATTTGCTCTCCACTTAAGCCCCTGGCATCAGCTCCTCATTTCCCCCACTCCCTCCATGCTGCCC
>NW_022111304.1:2581876-2618708 GCF_000313985.2 Echinops telfairi | reverse complement strand
GTTTAATAGAACAAAGTGTTCTTGCATTGAGGGAGTACTTGAGTGGAGGCCCAATTAGACTCCTATTTTATCAAATAATTTCACAGCATGGAAAGAGATTGTCTTCACTGTCCCTTCTTGCTCTTTTACTTACCCCAGTTGCCTGTTTGATGGTGGAGCCTGAGTGATGACGGAGGTTGGGGAGGGAAGGGTTGGGTGAAGAGGATCATAGCCCAAGTGGAGAGGCAGGGAGCCAGGGCGTACGATGGTGGGCGTGGGGGTAGAGAGCACGACAGGCTTTGGGGCAACCTCCTGGGAAGAAGAGACCAACAGATCACAAAAGGCTCTATGGGGCTGCTTACAGCGAAATACATCACTGGTAAAATCTTATATACATTTAATGTGAAGAGCACAAGAACCACGCATGTAACTAATGACCTGATTCTATCAAGTTCACAGACCTGTACCTCACTCACCCAATTAGCAAGAATCTTGGATTAACAACCCTTGGCTCTTTTCCTTTCTTTCAGAACTGATGACTATGTGAATGAAATGACAGTTGGAAAATAACTTGAAGTCTTTGGAGAAGTACTGCAGTACTACATAAATTCTAGGACTGTCATCATTTTCCTGGCATCCTAGATGCTCTCCTCCCTAAACTTGATACCTCGGTGACCTGTGAGCTGTACTGGGAAAAGACAGGTATAATTGTGATAAGGCAACCCAGTATCTCTTATATAGACCAAACCCAACCTACTGCCACCCAGTCAATTCCCACTCACAGCAACCCTATGAAAAGTTTCTACGACTGCAGATCTTCATGGAAGCAGAGAGCCTAATCTATCTCCTAAGGAGTGGTTGATGGAGATGAACTCTCAACCTTGCAGTCGGGATCCTAACCCTTAACCCACAGAACCACCACGATTGCTTAATATTGCCTATAGATTCCTTAAAAAAAAAGAAAAAGGATGGAAGTTTGAATAATGAATCATATTGTAATGAAACAAATGGCTTTTTAAAATTTTTTTAAAACAAACTGCTTTCTACTGCTACCATGTTAGGGGTTAGGTCGTCAGTAGTCATGTTGGCCCTGAAAGCAAGCCTAGACAACTTAGGAGGTGGTTGCTGGTGAAAAAGGGAGGTAATGAATGGGATGGTTATAGAGTTTATGGAGGGGTTCGTTTTGAGAGATGTCATCAAACTACATTTGGGGAGAAGTAGGATGAGGAACTCCCCACCTTGTTGCTCTTGTTAGGTACTGTTGAGTCAGTCCCCCTCCTAGTGACCCTACGTACAACAGAACGAAGCACTGGCCCTACACCATCCTCACGCTCTCTGCCATGCTTAAGTCCACTGCTACAGTCACGTGCCCATTTCCCCAAAGGCATCTGCAGTGGACGTTAACAATAACAACCCCTGGCAGAGGGATGGGGTATGAGGGCGCTTCTAAAGTTCTAATCTAGTATTTGCTTCTACACCTGGGTGCTGGTTCCACAGACGTGTCAACTTTGTGACGGTGCTTGAACTGTATGTATACTTAAGATTCGTGCACTTTTATGTTTGTGTGCTATACTTTAATCACTTTACTAAAAGTGATATTTCATAAAAACTGTCCTTTAAAAATAAAAATAATAATCAGAATCCTGGTAGATATTTCCTTTGTATCACTAGAAGTCTTCTTTCTGGGAAGACGGTTTTCCTTAATTGTTTACTATTTATGATTGTATGACTTCTCTTTATTTATTCATTTATTTAAACAGTTTTATTGGAACTTAATCCACATATCACACAATTCAATAGTTCAATCATATCAAGAAGAGTTATACAATCATTTACCACGATTAACTTTCTCCCGCCTCCGCCCCCCCCATGGTTAAATCACTTTTAAAATGAGTTTTGTTACCACCATCAGTTCTAGTGCTCCCTTCCCCCTCCCACATATATTGTTTGTCTCCCCCACTCTCCCCATCTGCCACCTCCACCCCTCCCTCCCCTATAAACCCTGGCATCAGTCCTTATCTCTATACGTTTTCTCCTTCTGTGCTTCAAAAACTGGAAAACCCAACAGAAACAGAAAAAACAAACAAACTGGAAAACCCAACAGAAACAAAATAAAAGTGGTGAGGATAAAATAATAATAATACAAAGATAAAAACTACAAAGAGTGAGTAAGAAAGAAAAGACTACTGTGAATATTTAAAAGGGCAGGGAAGAAATTGTCATAGAACTAGCAAGAAATACTTGCACCTATAAGAATTTCAGGTTGGGTCAAGAGGGAGGTCAAATGACAAAGTATCAAATTCGATCCAGTATAATCATGATTATAGTGATCCCTCTGATAGTAAAGCAGTTCAAGACCCTTGCCTATGGCTAGTGGGGATCAGCCAGCAGCTTCATCAGGCTAGATACTCTGCAGATGGGTTTGGGGTTCCCACTGTCCTCCACTGTCTTCTACAAATTAGGTGTTCTCAATGTGGGCTCTGATACTTTCCCCTTTGTCATATTTGAATTTTATTATTGTCTTCTTTGGATCACACAAACTGGTGTGCTTCTTCCACGTGGACGTCGTTCACTCCTTGCTTAGATGGCCGCTTGTTTGAATACAAGCCTTTAAGACCCCAGACACTATTCTGATTGATAGCCGGCACTATCTAGTTTCTTCATTCTCTTTATTTGTTAATTGAGGTATAACACAAATAGTAAAGCATATTAATCAGCAAAATGACTTTCTACAGATGTAAAAGCAAGATAGAGACCATTTCTAGAACCTAAGAAATTCTCCTGTATTCTTTCCCAATCCATAACACCTTCCTTACTAACAAGAGGAAAACAATTTTGAGTTCTGTCATCAACAACTCGTCTTGCTTCTTCTCATGTAAGTTACTCATGTAAATAGAGTCTTGCACTAAGTACTTTGTTTCAGCTTCTGGTTGTTATTCAATCAAATATACTGTACACATCAGTGGTTCATTCTTTTAAAATGTCATATAGAATTACATTTCATAAGTATACCCCAGCTTATTCATTTTTCAAAATTGATGGACAGTTGGATTACTTGCAATTTTTTTGTTATAATAAACGCAGCTTTTACGGCTATGTGGACTGGTTGGGTTAGTAAACAAAAACAACCACAATAAAATAACAACAACACCCAAATTCACTGCCATGGAGTCAATTCTGATAGGACAGAGTGGAACGGCCCCTGGGGGTTTCTGAGACAGTAATCTTTACAGGAGTAGAAAGCCTCATTTTTCTCCCATGGAGTGGCTGGTGGTTTTGAATTGATGACTTTGAGGTTAGCAGCCCAACATGTAACCCATTATGCCACCAGGGCTCAGTGAATTGGTATAATTCATATAAATCTTCAAAATAATGAACATTTATCTAAATACAATCAACCCTCATGTACGATATACTATTTATAAACCTAATGAATCAAAACTTAACCTCTGATATTCTTGGAATGAGTCTTGGTAGAGAGTTTTACCTTCTCCTTGAGTGGTGGGGTGCAGGCACTAGAGGCAGGGCTGTCGGGTGGGGATGAGTCTACCTCCACTGGCTCTTCTTCTTTGATTTTGATATCTGGTGTGGAAGGCAGAGACATGTCAAGGGGCCCAGCAGCAGTCTGTTAAAGAAGAGAAATGAGCAGAATTCAATCCCATGATTCCCTTAAGGTTCAAATCTAATTCTTTACAGTTATGAGATGAGAGAATATGTTTCTGAGAAGCCAAGCCTTGGGTCAAAGTATTGACCTGCAAGTTAGAGAAATGTAGATCCTAACAACAACAACAACAACAACAACAACAACAACAAATTTCATGTAAAACTCTGGCCAAATAAATTTAATTTCTTTGGGTTTTAGTTTGTGTAACTATAAAATGAAGATAGCATAATCCATACAGTGAAAAAAGTAATAAACATTCATGCCAATATGATCATGATCATGCATTTTAACACATTGCTTTAAGCAAAGTAAAGTGATTTCTTGACTCAGGTTCCAGTCTAGTCCCAACTAGTGCTGGTGGCTGTGGGAGGACTGCCAATCCAAATGACTAACCTACTCAATTATCACAAGTATCTGAAGATAAACTAGCTATTAAAGTCCTGCAAATAAGATAGGAAACATCTTTTGTGATTTAATCCTAAGATCTGGTACTATAACCTTGCGGTTTTAGCCAGATAGCACTTTGGGGTAACAAAAAAAAGGCTGACCAACTGATCAGTGGGGGGAAAAGAGAGAGAAAACTTGGCCTTGGAACCCCTAATGGAGAAAACCAGAAAGGAAAAAGGATACTTTGGGGGCAGTAGTAAAAGCTGTGGAATCATAAATAGCTCTGCAGGGAACCGTTGAGAAAATGGCCTTGACACTACACTATGACTGGAGGGTTGGAGAGGGAGTTCGGTTTCATGACAAAGTGGATCTTTTCTTTTGCTCTGCTCATTCTGACTCATAATGACCCCATACAAAGTTTGAGGCTGTAAATCCTTATGGAGAGGCTGATAGGTTTGAACTACCAACCTTATGGTAGCAGTCTAATGCTTATACAACAGCACCACCAGGACTCCTTGGTCTCTTGGTGAGAGAAGAGCTTATTTTCAACTTTTTCCTTGCTATCTTCTCAGTAGCTGAGTAAACTAAAGATAACAGATGTACACTATGTTAGAAAAGAAAAGAGTTAGTGGGTCACCGGTAGGTTAAGCATTGAGCTGCTAACTGTAAGGTTGTTGGTTTGAACCCACTAGTCACTCCTCTGGAGACAAAATGAGGTTGACTGCTCCCATCAAGATTCACAGTCTAGGAAACCCTAAGGAGCAGCTCTACTCTGTCTTACAGGGTTGTTGTGAGTAGGAAGCAACTGAATGTAGCGGGTTACTACTTTAGAAAAGGTGGTAATGGCTCTTGCCTCCTCCATTTTGATGAGGGTGACAGCAAAGATGGTTTAATTTCTGCCCTCATTTGTTTTATATTACTAAAACAATCTGGTTCAATTTAGCTAATTCTGGGATTCCCAGAAGTCATAGGGACGGCCTCTAAGTAAATACAACCAAAGGTTGAAAACACCATCGGGGCATCTCCAAGAAAAGCTGTGGCTCAGAAAGCTTCAAGCCTGTTAAACATGCCTGGAACCGATCTTCTACCGATCCTGTGCTTCTCATCAAGAGGGGGTTAAGGCCCACCTCCATACCGGCAGGAAGAAACACTGGGGAATGAATGCCCAGTGAAGAATGGCCTGGTCGATTGTGAACCAGCCTTCCAGAAGTATCAACCGAGCTAAAGTGGCCGTGGGAAAGTCTTGCCACTTTGGGCAAAATGAGATGCTAATTTTCTTGAATTTGTCTACAATGCATTTGAAATAAAACCCCTCACATCTTGGTGGAAGCAATGTGATGAACTTCTTTGCGCGGGGAGAGGAAGAAAAGGGCAGTGAAAGTGAGGTAGTAAAATTCATTATACTTTTAGGTTGTAGCAACAGTGTGATGAAATACTTGGGTCTCTAAAATAAAACCAGCAACGAGAAGACTGATTAGTTCGCCATTTGAAAGTAGAAGGAGAGAGAGAAACCACTGCGTTTCTCCACGTTCTGCCAGCTGAATGAGGGTGACGGCAAGAAAAGCAGCTCAGAGAAAGTCAAGGAGCCTGGGAAAGAGTGCCAAAGATAGGACACTTTTGCATCCTTATAATTTTAAGCTAAATGAAAAAGAAGAAAAAGCACAAATGTCTTGATTTACCTGCTCTCCCCCTCATAGAAGGAAAGAACTCCTATGGTACATTTTCCTATGTTCTAGCTTTTCTGTATTCTGATGAGATGCTATGCCTTTGTGCACCATGCAATTATGAGAAGTACAAATGATTCTGGACATGCCGTTTGGTGTCTTCTAAATCATTATGGAATACAGAGATGGTTTTAAATAATAAAAACCTAGAATTTTTAATTCCAAAGAAGAGTGCCACTATCGTCTTCCAATTCCCCTTCCCACGAAACCTCCCTGTTCTATGAAACCAGCTTCTTTTTACTCTGCTTATCTAAATATTACCTCTGGTCTTTTAAACTGAGGGGTTGTCTATGGGTCTGGAATAAAAAGATGAAAATCAGAACTACAGTCCCACAGGATTAAAACAGATGCCAACATTTACACAGTATCTCCATTAGGCAGCCAACCTGCCACTAAACATACTTTGTGATAGCTTCAGTGGTCCCACTTTGTCCTTAGTATAAGACCCTCTTTTATGTAAAAATGTTTAGAAATTTGAAGACCACACTTTTGTTGACATTTTCCTGTTCCTAAGCAAAACATCAACTTCTTTAGACGTCCCTGAAATGACATAATACTAGTTCTTTCACCATCCTGGTTTATCTACTATGAGAGGAATTAATTTATTAACATATTTCTTTAAACTTATGCCTTGGCTATCACTAGAGAGCTACTGAGGGCAGTAACCACATGTAATTTATCTCGAATTTCAAGTGCTGAAACACAGAAGAGCCAAAATTCAATACAATGAAAAAAAATTCAATAAATGATCAAATGAAAATAGTCCAGGTGCAAGGTATGCTCAGCTTAGAAAACACTAGGATTTTAGCAACAGAATGTTATCTAAAAATCCAGAGCAACTGTATAATTCTTTAAGATATTTAAGATAGGAGTATTTTTTTAAAGGTAAATTACTAGCAAAAAAAAAAAGATTGATTTTTAGTGAAGATTGTACTTATCAGTCACATGATCTTTAAAGACCTGGAAAGTTAACTAGGATTAGTAGTACTATCTGATTCTGTTGAACAAGTGTCCATGAGGTTCCCAGGTTAAGGCAGACTAGGAAGAAAGGCCTGGCAACCTACGTCCTAATATCAGCTAGTGAAAATCCTATGAATCACAATGACACATAGGGTCACCATTAGTTGGGCCAACTTGAAGGCAACTAACAACAATAATCTGATCCTATAGAATTAAGCCTATAATTCTGTGCTCTAACCAATTAAGCAACTTGTCCCAAAGAACAAAAAAAATTGCCTAGGTCTGAACCAGTTTTCTGCAAACGTTCCATCTCTTGCCTTTTTCTCATCGTCATCGGAAGCTTTCTTGAATTCATGTTCAAAGGAGCTAGCGAGTTCATTGAAGAGCCCCACCTCCTCACAGTTCTTCAGGAATCTAGTCGGAGTAGGAGTTTGATCTGTAGACATGAAAAGAAAAGGACATTTTCAGTTTTGATCTGAAATTAACGGGTACAGGTTTATAGAGTTCCGGTTCTAGTTGAAACCCTCACTCATGCGCCCCCCAGTGCAGAGCGGAATTGTGCTACATAGGGTTTTCAACAGCTGGTTTTCTTCCTGAAGCACACTACCAGGCCTTTCTTTTGAGGCTCCTATTAATTGGACTTGAATAACTGCCCTATCCAGAACTCCTGAGAGTTTACAGAGCATGTGTTTTTATTCTATTTGGAGGAAGATGGCCTCTGAGTTAGAACAAATTTATGTTTGCTGAGCTCTAGTAGATGGAAGGGAGCCCTGTGGTGCTGTTGGTTAAGCATACTGGACTACTACTACCTGCAAAGTCGGCAGTTCAAACCCACCAGCTGCTCCTTGAGAGAAAAACCATGTTGTGCTCCAGCAAAACTTAACCTCTCAGAACTTTTACGTAGGTTCACTATGAGTTGGAATGAACTCAATGGCAGTGGGTTTGGTAGGCGAAAAAGCGAGCCCTGGTGGTACAGTAGTTAAAGTGGTTGGATGGTAACCAAAGGGTAGTGATTTCATACTGCTCCAAGGGAGAAGGATGGGTCAATCTGTCTCTGTAAAGATTAGTCTTGTAAACCATAGGGGGCAATTCTACTCTGCCCAACAGAATCACGGCGTTAGAATCAAACAGACTGGTGGGTTGGGGGTTTTTGTGTTAGCAGGTGAAGGCTGATGCTAGAACATCAGAGGGTGTCTGTGCTGTGTTGCCTCAAGGCCAGCAGGGGGAAGACAGAGCTATGTTTTGTTGTGAGTCAAAAGACTACCTGTGTACCAAAAGTGGTTTGAAAACAAAACCACCTACTCAGGGGGAGCTTTATGAAATCTTCAGATTTGACAATGAAGTACAGTAAAGTGACATTTTCTCTTTAACCTATCCCCTTCCTAAGTCTGAAGGGAACAGGTATAAGCAGATGGAATGTTACAAATCTGATAAGAAGAAACTGTAGATCAGATGGTTGAGTTTTCTTCCTAAAGTCATTAAACAAGAAACACCACTGAGGTAAGGGTCCGATACCTTCTGAAGTCACTCCAGGCCTAGGTAGGGGTTAAAGAAAGAGACAGTGAGCTCACGCACCAGAAAAGGAAACTAAACAATAGAGCTCATTGCACAGAGACCAGGGCCCAGGGCAAATTCCTGAAAGCAGGATGTGTGGACTTGATTTGCCAGCCAAAAGATCCCGTCAGGGGCTGCTCAAACCTTCCCTCAGTGCAGGGCCTCTCCCTTGGGAAGAGGAAGGTTGGGGAGCCCGAGGAACTTTTCCAACTTGAACTTTCAGATTTGCATTTATCTTTCCTGGTCCTGCTCTGCTAGGTTTTCTCGCTCAGCTCAGTTGCGTCTTGTTCTTTGATTCTAACTCTATCCTCTTGGTTTTTCTTGACAAGCCAGTCACCACGGGGATTCTTCTCAAACCTCAACGCCCCCTAGACTGAATTACAGAAAAAGAACAACGTCTGAATGGTACTTTAAGGAATAATATCTGGGATTAGGAATGCTTCTTCTAGCATGAGCAATTAGGAATAGTCCAGGGGGATTTTCCATGGAAATGATTTTTTTTTTTTTAACATTTAAACAAAACCTCTTCTGAATCACAGTGTTTGGAAAAGTCACCACTACCTCTCAAAATAGATTTAAAAGGCTCTCTGGCAACTTGGATTGGCCAACAATAAAGCCACTTTGCCTCCATCCCTGGCAGAATAGTGGAATATCGTCCTTTCTGCTTGGAGTGCTTGTAAAAGCCTATACAAATCACAACTCAAGTGGAACAGGAGGGGGCAGCTAAGAGACTTTTTGGATGTCTGATCTGAAGTTCATATGAACTTCTCCTGCACCCTGTTACTCATATTCATTTTTGGCTTTTATTTCAAAAGTTCCTATGTGCTAAATCTCATTTTTGACCTTCCAGGTATCCTCTAAGCTTCAACTGGCTCTGGCTCCTGAACAAACAGTCTGAAAATGTATAAGCAAATTCTGAGCCTACTCTGATGATCCCTAAGAAATCACCAAGTGTTTACCGAACACTTCCTATGTGTTTTGGTACTGCATGAACGCACTTGTGTGCATCCTGGAAGAGGAGAGGAAGGGATATAGAAACATTCTCCAGATACAAGACATGATTTCTGCCCTATAGAATTAGAAAATGGTTTCTAGTTGAGGAAATCAAACTAATATATGTAGACAGCATCATATGCAAGCCCTCCAAAGCACCATCATGCACAATAAATACAAAAATATAAGTACCATGTACGGTAAAGAATAAACTTATTATAGACATGAAATAAAGATAAATTAAAGTGGCCCAACATAATGAGGATATTGGAATCAAGAAGAAACAAAACAGTGAGAATTTGAAGAAGAAACTTGAGAATGCTATCAGTGAATAACAGAAGAGGTAAGATCAGTCTTATACAACAAGACTATAACTAGACAAAAAGCCAACTAAAAATATTCAACAAGGGTCTGGACTACATGGAAGATACCAGGCCTTAAGATATCAGAATTACCAGTTAGAATAATTCAAGTCATATGCAATAGGACAAGCACTCCAGAACAGAGTGCAAAGAATAACAGGAAATAACAGTTTCTCCTTGCCTATAGTAACTTCTTTCACCTTCTCTGAGACTCAACATGAAACCGTTATCCATTTGGAATAACCTCTCTATTGTGGTAACCTTCCTTTAAATTTACCTCTTTCATAAACTTCCTCTGATCAGTTTTGCTCAGTATTAATAGTGTTTGTGTTATTCACTTATACTTTGCAAATATTACTCTTCTCTGAGACTTTCGTAAAGATCATCAATGTCAAAGCCCTCACTCATGTTCTTGCCCCAGGGATTATGCCTGGCACACAGGAGACAATAAATATTTGCTTAATTAAGAAGGAATATGAAATCTATATGGGTGTTGTAGCTACATAATCTGGTGTAAATTTGGGACTTGAGAGGATTAAGAGTGGAGGGGTAGAGTCTAGTCTGTGTCAATCGGGCCATAGCCAATGAGGTCTCTGTGTGGACATGGCCTTCTCTGAGGATTCTGGGAACTCCTGTATTTTCCTCTTGGGGGCAGGACACTCTCTTGGTTCACTCCCGTGGAGACTCTCTACGGACAAAGCTGACTCCCTGCAAGACATTTCTGAGGAGAAGCCACATGAAGCTACCCTGAGGCAGTCAGAGTTTCGAAGATGAAGGAATCACGTGCAGACCCCTGTCACCGCTGAGATGCTTATAACGCCACTGGATCCACAAGACTTCCAACCCACTGGCCTGTGATCTTCCCGCATTCGACATCATTGCATGTGTTTAGTGAATCTGAAGAGGACTTTATAGATTGGTATCGGACATATGGGCTAATATTGGACTTATGGATTTGATCTGGACTGGGCTGGGATATTTTCTCAATATTCAACTGCTCTTGTACATAAAGCTCTTTCTTATATACATATGAGTGTGTCTATGAATTTTTGTCTCTAGTCTACCCAGACTAACACAAAGGGCAAGTCTCTTTCTTCATGGAAGAGTATGTTGAAGAAGTTTTAGTCTCCGTTACCACCTCTAGAGTAGCATTTTTGGGTAGTTATGTCTTAAGAATTATAATTATTATTAAAGTTAACTAATTGTATAAAATTAATATTAATATTGGTGATAAGATTAACAGATATAACTGCCACAAGCTAAAAACTCTTTTGGTTAAACACTGAGGTAAACTTCTTGTTGAAAGACCTGGGCTAAATCAGAGCCTCTCATGGTATCAGAGAAAAAGCCTACTTTAGTTTGAGTGTGTGTCTAGTTGGAACTGGCTCAAGAGAACTGTTAGATGGTTTCAAGAGCATTTGCTGAGAGCATTCCCCTGAGAGTGGCATTTGTAAGCAAAATAGTAACTAAAACTACGAGTGAGATGTTTCAGGTCACCCAAATTGGCTTAGAAAAGTCCCCCTGAATACATGGTTGGAGTTTAGAAATGTGCCCTCTGTCTAGGTTCAGGAGGAACACGGAATGTACGAACTGATAATCAGGAAAACTGACACCCAGTGGAAGAGCAGAAGCCAGGCTGGGCTCGGCCTTCCGGCCTTCTTTGTTCACGCTCTCTCTATGTGTGGGAAGAAAGTCGGAGGCATCTTCCGTCTGTCCGCCTTCTGAAGTCTAGTAAAAAGACAGTAAGGAAGGGGGAGGAAAAAGCTCAGGCGGAACCCTAACACCCCTACCCTCAAACACCACAGAACCCGATATTGTTATTAGAAAGAGCAGAGGGCACAATCGAAACCTGGGAGCTCTTCGTGTTCCTTTTCCTGATTAAATGCAGGTCACACAGGGCTCTTAATGGGAAAAGGGGAGTACAGCTCCCAGTACATCTGGTCCCTGGTATTAATCTTAACTGTCCGGTATTAGCAAGGCACATGGCTTTTGGGGCTGCAAATACCTGCAATGATGACTGAGTCAGTTCGGGCTGGGCCAAATTTCAATGTCATCTCATGCTTGTGTTTATGAACTGCCAGGTGGTCCTCGTTTGTAAATCTCTGAAATGAAACAGAAATGGAGATGTGAAAAATAAAATAAAATACGCGATTCATTGTCCTTTTTAATATGCTCCCAGACATCCTGCACCAAGGCTGGTCCCTGGAAAGAGAGGCAGAGAGGAAATGGCCAGGGGAAAACCTGGAAGTAATGAAAAAGGAGAAGAGAGGGAGAAGAGAGAAAGGAGAGGGCGAGAAAGAAGAGCTAAAAATCAGAGAGGAGAGCAGAGGGGAGATGGGGCACCAACTGCTCTGCAATATCAAGTCCAAGCGAGCAAAGTGGACAGATTGTGGGTGAAGTGGAGTCCAGGCAGGAGGCTCCAAATGAAAAAAACAAAACAAAACATTAAGGCAAACTCTTAGTGAACAAGGGGAAAATAATTTTTAATAATAATAATAAAGAGAGAAGGGAAAGGTTGGGCAGTCATTGGTCATCACAAAATTGGAAATTTAGAATGAAGCTCTTCATGGTGGGGCTGAATTGGACAATTTTATGAGAGGGCTAGCAGGGAGATAAATTATGCAGGATTAGGAGAACCATTTAACTTCCTGGCCCCCACAGTGCTGCAGCAGGCGCCTGCGCGCCTATTTGGCTCAGAGTTTTAATGAGCCAGGACGGAGCTGTAGAGGACCGAGGCCCAATGGCCAGCAGTAACAGCACACATCAGCCCCTTCGGCCAAATGCTGTCTCCCCTCATCGGGCAGCTCGCCTGGGCTCCATCAGCCATAAAGGGGCCAGTACAATGCTGCTGGCTGTATAATGGTAGAATAAAAATGCAAGCAAGAGGGTTTTTTTCCTTTCTTTTCTCCAAGGGTTGGGAGGAGCCTATAGGCAGGATGAAGAAAATAGGATTTTGTTTAGGGGGTTTTGAAGGAAGGACAATGAAATTGTGAGGGCAGGTTTGCCCCCGTTTATGAAGTAAGACAGGGTTACTGGACAATCATTTATCAGCCTGACCCTCCTTTAAAAGGGAGAGGTGAAGTGAACAGATAAACAGCAACAATTCAAAATAATAATATCCTCAAAATTCCCAACGAGAATGGCTGACCATGTTCCTTTATTAATACATGCCTGCAACACATTCACAGCTTGGATGCTGCAGTTCTCCACATCTCTGAAACATGGTTCTAAGGTCTTTTAATTTTTTTAAATGGGGGTCTGTTGGCTTCCTCTTTTTATTTTCTTCCTTCGGTACATACTTCCTAGTGAGCACTCTACTTCAGACCTCTTTTCTACAAGTCTTCTTGATTGCAACCAATTAGACAGGGGTTGGACCCATACCAGCTCCTACCCCGTCAAGAACCCAAAGCCCAGCTGTCAAGGTGGCTTCTTTTACCTGAAAGTGGCCTTTCCTGGAAGTTGCTCTGAACTCTGTGACAAGGGCAGTCAGTTTAAGATTCAAAATCCTTTTGAAATGAAGGGTAGAGGGAAATTTCAATTCAAATATGAAGAATCAAAAAGAATCAGAAGACTGCCTTAGTTTCCAATGGATGTAGGACAAAACTGAACACAGTAAAGGTATATTCAGCTGAAATAAGAGCTTTCACTTCTTTCTTTCTTTTTTTTTAAACATTTTATTAGGGGCTCATACAACTGTTATCGCAATCCATACACACATCAATTGTGTAAAGCGCATTTGTACATTCATTGCCCTCATCATTCTCAAAACATTTTCTCTCCACTTAAACCCCTGGCATTAGGTCCTCATTTTTCCCCTCCCTCCCCGCTCCCTCCTCCCTCATGAGCCCTTGATAGTTTATAAATTGGTATTTTGAGCTTTCATTTCTATATAATTGGTTAACCCAGTTAATATTTTCAGTCACAGGTTTTTCCCTGAGAAAAAAGAATGGGATTGAGGGGAAAGGAGAGGTTATCCAGTGCTGCTGTGACAGAAACACCACAAGTAGTTGAACAAACACATATACTTGTGCTAAGGTGAGTTTTTTAATTTTTAAAATCATTTTATGAGGGGCTCATACAACTTTTTTTTTTCATTTTAAACAGTCCATGTAAGTGGTTCTCTTTCTTTTTTATTTTTGATCATTTTATTAGGGGCTCATACAACTCTTATCACAATCTATACATACACTCATTGTGTAAAGCACATTTGCATATTCATTGCCCTCATCCTCCTCAAAACATTTGCTCTCCACTTAACCCCTGGCATCAGCTCCTCATTTTTCCCCTCCCTTCCTTATGAACCCTTGATAGTTTATAAATTATTATTTTGTCATATCTTTCACTCTCTGACATCTCCCTTCACCCAATAAGATGACTTTTCCCAGTACATTTTTAATGCATTTTTTGGTGGTAAAATCAGGTGCCTCCGCTGATATTCGAGTGTATATGGTATGTCCTTCCATGATCGACTACTGTATATACCTGAGTATAAGCCCATCCGAATATCAGCGGAGGCACCTAATTGTACCACAAAAACTGCATTAAAAATGTCCTGGAAAACTTGGCTTATACATGAATATATACGGTAATTTCACTCAGTCTAATGTTCTCTAAGTCCATCCATACCATGAGGTGCTTCACCATTTCATCATGAATTCTCTAACAGTGTAGTAGTCTCTTAAGTGTATGTATCAAAGTTTATTCACCCACTCTTTCACTGATGCATATTTAGATGTTTTCCATCTTCTTGTTATTGTAAACAGTGCTCCGATGAACAGGGATGGGCTCTTCGTATGTTGCTTACTTCTAAGGGTATATATCCCACAAAGGGATTGCAGGATTATTGGATTTCTATTCCTAGTTCGTTGACTTAGTGTCATACTGCTTCCATAGTGATTGCATCTTTTTAATAGGCCGATCTGCAACATAGCAGGCTTCCCACCTCTCTAACTCTCCAGCTTGTCTTCTTGTTGATGTTGTTGTGCTTTTTAACTTTGCTGTCAATGCCAGTGCAAGGTGGTATAAAAACAACTTACCTGCCACCAAGTTAATTCTGACTCCTTCTCCACCCACCCCTGTGGGTTTTCAAGATTGTAACTCTTTATGGGAGTGTACAGTCTCACCTTTTTCCCAAGGAGCGACTGTTAGTTTCAAACTGCTGACCTTGCAGTTACCAGCCCAATGTGTAACCACTACACCACCAGGGCTCCTGTGAGGTGAAATACAGATTAGGATTTACCATACAATTTTGGGAGACACAATTCAATCCATCAGAAGAGCCCTGGTGGTGGTGTGGGGTAAGCATAGTTTCAACCCCACCAGCTGCTCTGTAGGAGAAAGAGGAGGCTATCTGCTCCTGTAGAGAGTTACCACCTTGGAAATCCTACATAGGGTTGCCACGAGTTGGAATCGACTCTGGCAGTGACTTTTGTAATTCAATCTATAACATTCCACCTTTTGTCCCCCTAAACATTTTTTTGCGTGTGATGTGAAAGAATGATTATTATTATTAGTTTTTAAATAATTTTATTGGGGGCTCATTCAATTCTTATCACAATCCATACATCCATCCATTGTGTCAAGCACATTTGTACATTTGTTGCCATCATCATTCTCAAAACATTTGCTTTCTACCTGAGCCCTTGGTATCAGCTCATTTCCCCCCTCCCTTTCCCCTCCCCTCTCCCTTATGAACCCTTGCTAATTTATAAATTATCATATTGTCATATCTTGTCCCCCTAAAATTGATGTACGTGCTACATGCGAAACCCAATATAACCCTATCACATCATCCCCAAAGTCAACCTCAAGTCCCAAATATCATTTTCTGACCATCTGAATCAAATATGGATTCAGACTTCAGGTGTATTCTACTCTGAGGCAAAACTCGTCTTCACCTGTGAAATCTAGACAAGCAGCCTACTTACAAAGTACAGTGGTAGAACAAGCACCGGGTACGCATCTCCAATACAAAATGAGAGAAATTAGAGGGAACGAAGGGGTAACTGCATCAACCAAGTACAAATGCCAGCAGAATCATTTACATTCTTTCTCTTGACAATGACCCTATTCTTTGGGACCATTTGGGCAACGATCCCACCTTCCATATTCTGAGTATTGGTCATGTCCTCTGGACTTCAGTTCCACTTTCCAGGTCCCCAAAAAAGGCAACCCTACATCCTTGATTCTGTACAGTCCTATTCTTTTAGTCTATCTGTGAGAGTATCCCACGCCTGCATGGCAGCCTCACAGCCTCAGGGTTGGGCCCTGGCCCCATTCCCCTGCATACCTTAGTAACAGCAGCTCCACACTCCGGAACTGAGTTGGAAAAGATAGAACTCTTGAAGCTTGGGAGGCGTAGCCCCACCCCTTGAAATTGAGAAAGCCCTGCTTCTCCTGTTCCTACCAACAGTTTTGCAGATCTCTAGTCTTTTCTTGTAGGACACTGTATGGAGCTACTCTAACCAGATTCCTCTTCCTAGTATTCGAAGAGGCAGACAATAGTCTTTCCTTTTGTTTTGTCTCTGATCCGGTTGGAAGGCACTCAAAATATGACTGAGGAAGAGCTGCCTTCTCAAAGTGGAGTCAACCATAACAACATGGGTGGTGTAAAGCCTTTGGGACCTTCATTTGCTGATGGGGCACGACTCAAAATGAGAAGAAACAGCTGCAAACATCTATTAATAATTGGAACTTGGAATGTATGAAGTATGGATCTAGGTAAATCGGAAGTCATTAAAAATGAAATTATATGCACAAAGATCAATATACTAGGTGTTAGTGAACTGCAATGAACTGGTATTGGCCATTTTTAATCAGAAAATCATATGCTTTACTATGCCTGGAATGACACAATTAAGAGAAATAGCACTGCATTAATCATCAATCAAAAAGGACATTTCAAGATCTATCCTGAAGAACAATACTGTCTGTGCTATCTACATATAAAGAAGTCCAATCAATACACGTATCATTCAAATTTATGCACCAACCATTAAAACTATTGATGGAAGAAATTAAAGAATTCTAGTTGGGGGTGGGGAGGGAAAAAAGAGGAGTTGATACCAAGGCCTCTAATAGAAATTAAATGTTTAGAAAATGATGATGGCAACATATGTACAAATATGCTTGATACAATTGATGTATGGATTGTTATAAGAGCTGTAAGAGCCCCCAATAAAATGATCTTAAAAAAATTTTTTACCAACATTTTCAGTCTGAAATTGATCAAACATGTAATCAAAATACATTGATAATTATTGGTGATTGGAATGCAAATGTTGAAAACAAATAGGGAGGAACCATAGTTGCCAAATGGAAGAAATGATTAAGTCAATCATATCAAAGGGCAACTCCCGAAGACAAAGTCAAATATTATAATGGAATGTGCAAAAACCTAGAGTTAGAAAACCAAAAGGATGAACATGCTCAGCAGATCTTTAACTGAAAGAACTAAAGAAAAAAATCAAGTCATGAATTGCAATACTGAAAGATTCTATAGGCAACATACTCAATGACACAGGAAGCATCAAGAGAAGATGGAAAGAATACACAGTCACTATACCAAAAAAGAACTGAATCCACCATTTAAAGAGGCAGCTATGATTAAGAACCAATGGTATTGAAGGAAGAAATCTAAGCTGCACAGAAAGTATTCATTAAACCAAGGCTCCAGAAGTGATGGAACACCAGCTGAAATGTTTCAACAAGCTGATGAAGCACTGAAAGCACTCACTAGTCTATGTCAGGAAATAAGGACTTGACCAACGGACTAGAAGAGATTCACATTTGTACCCATTCCAGAGAAAGGTGACCCAACAGAATGCTCACCCCGAACAGATATCACATGCAAATGAAATTTTGCTGAAGATCGTCCAGCAATAATTGCAGCAGTACATTGACAGGGGTTCAGGCTGGATTCAGAAGAGGACACGAACAAGGGACATGACTGCTGATGTCAGACAGATCTTGGCTCAAAGAAGAGAAGACAAGAAAGATGTTTACTTGTGTTTCACTGGCTATGCCAAGGCATTCGCCTGTGTAGATCAGGGGCGTCAAACTGGTGGCCCGTGGGCTGCATGCGGCCCCTGAGGTAATTTTTTGTGACCCATGATGTTCTGAAATAAAATGTAACGAGGGAATTGTGTGTATGGTATTGCCTTGATCTCCCCTAAGCGCTATTTTCTTCATAACAATGTTGCTATTTTCATTTATTTCAGAGCATTGTGGGCCACAAAAACTTGCCTCAGGGGCTGCATGCGGCCCGTGGGCGGCCAGTCTGACGCCCCTGGTGTAGATCATAACACACTCTGGATACCCTGGAGAAGAATGGGTATTCCAGATCACTGTGCTCATGCAGAACTTGTATGTGGATCCAGAGGCAGTTGTGTGAACAGAACAAGGGAAGACTACTCGTAGTTTCAAATCAGGAAAGGTGTGTGTCAAGGCTGTACCCTCTCACCATAGTTATTCAATCTGTCCACTGAGCAAAACAGCAGGGAGGGTGGCCTATATGAAGAAGAATATGACATCAGGATTGGAGGAAGGCTGATAAGCAACCCTAGATAGGAGCTGATCCAACTTCGCTTGCTGAAAAGTGAGGAGGACTTGAAACACTTGCTGATGCAGATCAAGACTTGCAGCCTGCAGCATGGATTACAACTCAATGTGAAGAAGACCCACATCCGCACAACTGGGCCAACAGGTAACATCCAGATAAATGGAGAAAAGATGAAGTTGTGAACGATTTCATTTTGCTTGGATCCACAAGCAATACTCATGGATGTACAGTAGTCATCAAGAGATTCAAAGACGTGTTGCATGGGGTAAATCTGCTGCAAAAGATCTCTTTAAAGTGTTCAAAAGCAAGGATGTTACTCTGAGGACCAAGGTGTGCTTGACCCAAGCCATGGTATCTGCAATCACTTCATTTGCATGTTAAAGTTGGACACTGAATAAGGAAGACCAAACAAAAATCAAAGCATTTAAACTATGGTATTGCCAAAGAATACTTAAAGTACCATTGGCCACCCACCGAACAACCAGAGCTGTCTTGGAAGAAGTATAACAAGAATGCTCCTTAGAGGCAAGGATGGCAAGACTTAGTCTCATGTACTATGGACACGTTATCAGAAAAGACCAATCCCTGGAGAAGAAGACTCTCAATGAGATGAACTGTCATAGTGGCTTCAACACCGGGCGCAAATATAAGAAAAATTGTGTAATGGCACAGGACCAGGGAGTGTCTTGTTCTGTACATAGGGGTGCTCTGAATTGGAACCAACTCAATGTATCTAACAACAATAACAACAACTATCACAGAGATACTATAAGTGGGTAACTTTAGCAAAAATAAATACATTTATTTTCTCACAGTTTAGAAGGTTAAAATCTGAATTCAGGGTGCCAGTTCTAGGAAAGGCATTCTTTCACTGTAGGTGAGGAGAAAGGTCCTTGTCTCTCCGCGTTTCTGCTTCTGGGTGACCATCCTGGGGCTTAACACCTCTCCTCTGTGCTGGATTGTCTCATCTCTTTTATATTTCAAGATAGACCAACTCAACATACACACCACACTAATGCAGCTTATTCACATAACAAAGACAATCCATTCCCTAGTGGGAGTATAACCACAGAGGTTAGGATTTATAAAATATGTCTGGGGGGCACAATGCAATTAATACAGTCTGTTAGTAGGTCAGGAGGGAACGTCTGTAATTGCCATGCATTCAGAAAAAGGAATGAGCGGAACCTGGTAGAAAGGTAGAAAAGAAAACATCCATTGGATTAGGCCTGGTTGCCAGTTTTCAAAATGTTCTGGTAATGTTGTAAAAAAAAAAGTGTCTGAAAAAATACATGTCTGAGTACTTCAAGAAAATTTCATGTCGATACTTAAAATTTTTGTATAGTGTTCTAGACTCTAGAAAAAAATCAAGAAAAAAGACTGCTTTTACTATGAGAAATCTAATCTGCTCAAGACTAAACTGGGGAATTTTAAATCTCCATCAAGGTTTTTCTGCTTACGTTCACTGTATCTGAAAAGGCAACTCCCTCAGCTGTTACAGCTCTGCGGTGAGGCCTGACTAGCCTTCGTGGTCCTCTAGTTGGCATCCCTGTCCCAGCCCTCACAACACAGCCCCTCACCATCCTTGAGCGGTTTGTGTTCCAGATCCAAAGTGCAGCCCTGCAGAGAAGCAAAGGTGGCTGAAAAGCTCTTACCCACCAGTATGCCTCAGAGGGCTTGACAACGGCAAACGCGGAGAGAAAACATGGACACTTTATTTTCACTGATCTCCAACTGAAATTGATCATTCCTAATCAAAACAGGAATCCAGACCTATCATTAGAGATTTTCAGTTAATGTGTTAGTAAAGAAGTGCACAGACTACATTATCAGTTTTAAACTAAGCCATTTTAATTGGTTTCTTTCATAATCTTAGGTATTTAAAAACATTATTATGAGGAGTTCATAAGCGTCGACAAACTGCCAAAGGAGGTCAACGGTCCACAAAATGTTACGACGAAAACCAACCCCCGCTCCCCCATAAAACCTCACTGCCATCAAGTTGATTCCAGCTCACAGAGACCCAGAACCCCAGACTACATCAGTGGGTGCTTCACAGAAGGAAAAGTCACATAGGAAAGAATTTTAAGAAGCCGAGCACTAGCTTGGTCTTTGCTCTGGTCCTATCTCCCTGCTATTTCTAAAACAACTATTTATATGGCTGGGGTAGCAGGAAGAAAGTAAAAGTACAGAAGTTTTTGTCATAGTCAATGTCATTTTTCAAAAAAAAGAACACTTGTTAAACATTTTTTACTCATTAATTAATGAGAGAACCAGTAATGAGTTTAGACAATTCAAATCAGTTGCTGTCAGTGAGGTGGCTCAGACTCATGGTGACTCCGTGCATGTCAGAATGGAACGATGCACACTGAGTTTTCAATGACATGGTTTGGGGGTGGGGTGGGGGCGATGATTGCCAAGCCTTTCTTCTGAGGTACCGGCTGGCGATTGTTTTTCATTTATTCTTACATTCGTTTGCATTTACTGACGATTAGCTGTCAAGAACTATAAAGTATATATATTTTTTCTATTAGCAAAAAGTTTGTTATAGAATGAGGAAGGATGCTAAGACTGCCCTAATGTCTCTGTTGTAATTTAGTGCTATGGATGAAAACACTGAACAGAGGAAACCCATCAAAATACATCTCCTAAGTTCAGTCTTGAGATGCATGTTAGGAAACCATTCCTCTGTAAGCAATTACTCAAGTAAAAGAACTGAAATTATTAAGTGATAAAAGTTTTGACCTTATTAAAAATATAGATTATTTTATTCAATCAGAATGGGTGAATTTCCATTCAAAGGATGTCCTCTTTGAATTATTGCCCATTAAAAAATCTAGCTCCTCCATTTGCTAATACCCTTAATGGGTCTTCTTTTGTTCTCACCTATGATTAAAGTTTTGGCAAAAAGCCATTCACTTAAGGAATACTCCCCCAGGTTGTATGGTAAATAATGATAACTTTCAGTAACTGTAGAAATTATCCATCTCCAAGGTAACACAGGACTGATGTCAATAAAAATGGGGGGTGAAGAATTTGAGACACACACACACACCAAAAAAAGAATTTGAGACACAAAATGGCAGTGAGAGATAGATAAGGATCAGTTTATGTCTTGGGAGAGGATTTGTATGGTAACAGAAAAAGGATTATTATTGATTGTTTAAGTAAACTGGTTAGGGCAGTTTCTTCACCCTGAACAGTATATAAGGGGTTATTACAAGCTAATTTGCACCCCAACTACAGACTAGGTGATACTGACCTACAGAACTTATCAGGGTAGCCATTAGTCACACTTGGCTACTGAGCACCTGAAACACAGCAAACACAAACTGAGATGATTGTAAATCAAAACATACACTGAAATGTGAAAACTCAGTAGAGGGGGGGAAAAAAGTAAAGTAGCTCATTCTTCTTTTTAATATTGATTATATGTTGACAAGGTAATGTTTTAGATATATTGGGTTAAATAAAATATATTATTAAAATTAATTTATTTACTTTTACTTTTAATATGGCTAAGAGAAAAATTTAAAGTACATATGTGCCTCTCACTTGGGGTTTGCATTACATTTCTTTTGGACAGCACTGATCAGATAAATTGCTCAATGATCCCATGGGAATTTTAATCATGCACCAATCTTGAGTAACCCCCCATTCCAGATCCACTTTTCTAAATGCAATCTATACTATATGGCAGTGTTTCTCAACAGGGACAACTAGGCTTTTCAGGGGACACGTGGTTATGTGTGAAGACAACTTGCTTATCACAGCTGAGTGGAAGGGTGCTAGCAGACTAGAGTGCAGAGGTCTAGGATGCTGATAAATAACCCTATATTGCACCCCCCCCCCCAAATTATTCATTCCAAATATCTACTGTGTCTCTGTTCAGAAGCTCTGCAGGAAAAGTGGGAAGAATTTTAAAAAGGGCTGTTCTAAAAATTTTCCTCACCGAACTGCCAAACACATGTTTTTGGAGCTGAAACTTGGAAGAAGAGCGCACAGGCAGAGAACTCCAACCTCATTTTATAAAATGGCTGCAAATACTTCGAAGCGGGAAATTAGGGAGCTGGAGACAGAAGGCACTGTAATTGGGAGAGGAACAGATTAAATGGAATTGTCTTGTTTATAAAGACAAAACAAAACACTTTTGGCTACTTCTGATTTTTTTCTCCTCAATGGAGGTAAAAAATAAGAAAATCTCCCTTCTCAGTATTTTTTCTCCTCACGGAAGAGAGATTTTCTTAGTTTAAGAAATGTTTAAAAGCACGAAGTGGAATGTCAGAGTGAGGAGTAGGTCAATCTGAAATTGTTATTAGTTGCAGGAAAAGCAGTTTCTCACTTACAATTTTCTATGGGGCTCTTTGGTTAAAGAAAAAGCTTTTCAATTCCTAGTAAGTGTCATGCTCACCCATCTTTGCAGGTAGAAGAACGAGGAATTCTACCTCCTAGCAAACTTGGCCAGAGGAACAAAGCTAAGTAAAGAAATTCTAGGAACGATTTGAAGAATATAAGTGATGGGAATTGTAAATCAGGAAGGCATCTCAATGAATGAAGCCTTAAGATTTAAAATTTTGAAAAACTGAGATGTCATATATGTAAAATAGATAAATCTTAAGTATAAATTAAATTGGTTTTATCGATGTAATGAAAGATATACAATTTTGGGCACCTCAGAATGTTTCCTCAGACCTAATTTTCTTTTGAAAGTTTTAAAATAATGATATAAAATAGCAATTGACAAGTAGGTACTCAGCTAGTTCCTCCTCCCTGTTTTAACCAGGTATAGGCAGCAAAAGGGGCTTTTCTTTGCAGAATAATTATGAACACGTTCATGTTTAGAGGAAATTTGCTTCCTAATCCCTTTAAGCCTAGTCCCTCAAAATTTTTTTTAAATAGCAGCACATAGCAGTGCGGGAAAGAAGGCTCTGAGCAAATGAAAGCTTAGTACAAACCAAAGCTACATTTTTGCATTTTGACTCAGAGCCAAGCACAAGCATATGGGCATTAGAAAGGTAATAGTTTCAAGCTAAATCTATGGTAAAAGCATTATAACCAATGAGGTTTCTGTGCAATATGCACTCAATTCCTAGCCAGATTCATTCCTGAAATGTGGTTTTTTGGCCACTGCAGCTCCAGTTTCTGTGTGGATTTGCTTTACACTTAAAAATGGTCTTATATCCTGACTTATGATTAATGCACATCCTTTTCCTTGTTTTAGAAAAGTAGATGGAGGGAAGGAGATGAATGAGATACCAGGAAATGAGCCCTGAGCACATAAACTATCAGAAAATAATACAAGGAATTGAGTTTGTATGTGTGATAGTCTGAAAAGTCGTTTATGCTGAAACTTAACTGCTTCTGTCTCTAAAGTTTCTGGGTTTGGCAGTGTTTCATGGACAGTACAAAACTTCTAAAATAATTTACTATGGTATATACATGTTTTCATGAAAGAAAATAGTATTAAAAAAGGCTCTGAAACCCTGAGAAACTATGGGAAGGCAGTCTAGAATATGGTGATATCAGTGTGGATTAGGCAAAGTGGAACAAATAACTGATCTTTGTTGAACACGATTTAATCACTTCAATTGATCTCCTGTTCAGAGGGCAGAGTATGCAATAGTCTTGGTAAGGCTCCGCACCCTCACTGCAGTGCTTCTGTTCTCTACCTAAACTATCATTTATATTTGGGAAAGTTGAGAAAAGGAGACGAAAAGGTGCTAAACACACATACCTCAAAGTCAACATAACGATCGTTTGTACCTCACTCAATCCTGGGCTGGCTACCTCAAGATGCTTCTGTTTACTAAATGAGTCACACATCCTGCTTTGAATGCTCCACGGCTCTTGAATGAATCATTTCAAAGCACAGGACTGTTCAGCAAATAAATACAACCATAGCAGCAGCAGCAGCAGCAGCAGCAGCAGCTCATAGGCTGCATGTGTGAGCAAAGTAATTTATAGAGGAAAATAAGAACAGGAAACTTCTTCCCAAAATACCCTAAGAGAAAATGTTGTCAGGAGAAGGAGGAGGATAAAAACTAAATGATAGGGTGGGGAAGAACCCCACTGAATGGTACCTAAGGGAGACTCGTGGTCAACTAGTTAACATTTTTTCTTTTTTGGTAGGTTTCAGTACTTTAAAGTGATTCTGGCAGTTGACTAAATCAGTCCATTGCATGAACATGGAATTTTAAGAGTAGAGATCTAATTTAATAGTCTATCAGCCATGTGGCTGGGCCTCTCAACTTGCACCTCTAACAGTATTTGCACATAGCAGGTGCTTAATAAATACCTTGAATAAATGTCAACTAGCACAATTTACTGAAGTGCTAAAAGTATCCACAATCTACAAAACACTTTTTGTGTAAGCAGTAGGAGAACTGGGATCAACCATATCCCAGAGGGCAGTTGATAGCTGAAACTACAACGGTTCCCAATGGACTCAGGTGGAGCCCCATCAAGACAAAGACGGCTCTGATGTGAGAAGCCCAGCCGGAGCACAGTTTCAAGATGGAAGGCAACACGGAAAGGACAAAATAGTAGCAAGGGGATCTGAAATGATTAGGGAGAACGTCTTAGCTCTGGAAGGTTTGGAATCATTCCTGGAAGATTTTTTCAACAGAACGCAAATGCATTACCCTTCCAGTCCTCTTCTGGTTATAAAACTTTATTTCTTCCTATTTTCCACTAGCATTTTTCTACCCAGGACAGTCTCTCTACCTATCTGCTAAGTCAATTTTCATCTCTGTGCCTCCACACGTGCTCCCATATTCCCTGACATGCCTTCATCTCTTTTAGTGTAGCCCAGTCATACCATTTCTCAAAGCCGGCTGAAATCCAGTTGCTTTTTTGAGGGTTCCCTAATGACTCCAATCTTCAGTAATTGATATTTCCTGCACGTATATGGCTCCTACCATATAAATTAGAATTTTAGTACCTACAGTCTCAGATTTTTAACTTTTCAAGTAGACTGTACACCTCACACGGGGTTGCCAGAAGTTGGAATCAACTCGATACCAACTGGTTTAAGTGGTAAGGCACTAAATGAAAGCGAGCCCACTGTTGTTGAGTCTGTTCGGACTCCGAGCAGTCTCTAAGGCTGAAAATCATCGCAGACGCAGAGCACCACATTTCTCCGGAGAAGTGGCTGATGAGTTGCAACCACCGGCTCTTTGGTTAGCCCTGCACTCACTGCGCCTGTTACCAGGGCTCCTTGTAACTCACTAGAGAGTTAAAAACGTGTCCTACAGTTATTCTTTACCCTCCCCCCGCTACTCCATCTCCAAGGTTGGGCTACTGGTGAACCCAAAGTGTGGTTAGGTGCTGCTAGGTCAGTTCCGACTCACAGTGATCCTATGTGCAACAGAATGAAACACGCTCAACAGAACAAAACAGCACCATCCTCACAATTGTTACATGCGAGCCCACTGTTGCATCCATTGGGTCAATCAATCTCGTTAATAATCTTCCTCTTTTTCACTGACCCGCTACTTTACCAAGCATGATGTTCTTTTTGGTCTCTCTCTTGACAACACGTCCAAAGTACATGAGCCTAACCTCACCATCCTCAAGTCTTTCTTTTCTCTTCTTTTACCATCCTCAATTCTAAGGAGCATTTTGGCTGCACTTTCTCCAAGACACAGTCAACTTACTCAACTCACTACCATCAACTTTATGCCCAATCATAGCATAGTGACCTTACAGAGCAGCTTTTGTCAGTTCCTGAGAATAACTCCGTTTTTTTAAACAACGTTTTATTAGGAGCTCATACAACTCTTATCACAATCCATACATACATCAATTGTGTAAAGCACATTTGTACATTCATTGCCCTCATCATTCTCAAAAAAACATTTGCTCTCCACCTAAGCCCCTGGCATCAGCTCCTCATTTTTCCCGCTCCCTCCCCCCTCATAACTCTATGGGACTGGAAAGCCCAGTCTTTCTCTCAGAATGCAACTAGTGTTTCAAACTGCTGATCTTGCAGTTAGCTGACCAATGCATAACCACTACACCATAGGCTCCTCCCAAGACAAAATAGGGACTGAATAAATTCCTGCTGCAGTCACTGGGTGAGATTGTATGTAGTGATATAAGAAAAATTGTTGGAAAATTCCATTTTCCCTGGATTCCAAGACCTTAACAGGGCACATTCTAAGAAAGATCTGATGGCGCTCTCTCTCCATTTCCTAAGTAAAATTTATTATTAAGTAATGAGAACTAGTGTATTCCGCCTCCCCACTCCATTTTGTTTGATACCAGATTCCCTTCCTATAGGGACAGGAAAGGCACTTAAAGACAATTTCAGTATGCTGTTGCATGAACGAATATTGGCAGCATGTTTTTCTGGGTCATTTTCCTATGGTGTCTGATTCCATCAATGAACATCATTTTATTACAAATTAAAATGTCCTGTGGGGAAAAGTTTCAATTTATAAATAGTAATCATTTACATTATTTTTCACCTCTCTGCTTCTCCCACAAACCATTAGTAGTAATTTAAGCCACATCCTTTTGAGCAGTTTCTTTGAGGATCCCAATTACTTGACTTTTATAGGCAGAATATCAGCACACCACAGAAGCCAGGCAGTGGCAAATGTTGGGATTCTTTCTTTTACAAGGTGGAGTGAGTTATATGACTATAGGAAAAGAAATGTCACAATCAAATCAACAAATCAGCAAGGGAGAAACAGAAAGTTTATTAGAAGCACAGTCCACCATCCCCTTACAGAAGGGTCACAGGGAAGAGATGAGTCAGTCAAGGTGCAGTATAACACCGATGAAATATACAACTATCCTCTAATTCTTTAATGCTTCTTTTCCCACCCCTCCCCGCCACTATCATGACCCCAATTCTACCTTACAAATCCCGCTAGACCAGAGCATGTACACTGGTACAGATAAGAACTGGAAACACAGGGAATCCAGGACAGATAAACCCTCAGGAATAATGAGTAGCGATACCAAAAGGGGAAGGGGAAGGAGAAGGGAGAAAGGGGGGAACTGATTACAAGGATCTACATATAATCCCCTCCCTGGGGGACAGACAACAGAAAAGTGGGTCAAGGGATAGATACATCGTTCAGTGTAAGACATGAAAAATAATAGCAATTTATAAATACTCAAGGGTTTGGGAGGGAGGGAGGGTGAGGTGGGGGGAGAGTGAAAAAAAATGGAGTTGATACCGAGGGCTCAAGTAGATAGAAAACGTTTTGAAAATGATGATGGCAACAAATGTACAAATGTGCTTGACACAATGGATTTACATACCATATATACTTGAGTATAAGCCAACCCGAATTATCAGCCAAGGCACCTAAGTTTACCACAAAAACTGCATTAAAAATGTGCTGAAAAACTCAGCTAATACTCGAGTTACAGCATGTATTGTGATAAGAGCTGTATGAGCCCCAGTAAAATAATTTTTTTAAAAAGCACAGTCCACACAGAATGGCACCGCATTTTCAGTGTGATCTGTGGCAATAACAATTCATTGTTCTAGACCACAAAGACCAGTGGTTCTCAACCTTACTCAGGCCGCAACCCTTTCATACAGTTCCTCATGTGGTTCTGACCCCCAACCATAACATTATTTTCGTTGCTACTTCATAATTTTGCTACTGTTATGAATCGGGTGACCCCTATGGAAGGGTCGTTCAACCCCCAAAGGGGTTGTGACCCCCAGGTTGAGAACCGCTGACATAGACCAATGGGACTATTCTAAATAGCAGAAGTTTTAAGCACTCAGTCATAAAACATCACTCATTTCTATTTTGATTCCTTGTTCCTTCCTCCTGTTTGTGATAAATGTGAAAAATCACGAGCCCCAAGTGAGTGGAAGGTGCCCCATAAATCACTATAGAAAGGAAACGGAGCCCCAAGGTCATGTAGGCCAACTACAACAGGGATTGGCAATACTGGAAAAAATAAGGTAAATATGTCAGTATCAGGTTAGGTTGGGAAAAGTTACATATTTTGTTTTTAAAATGTTGCTTATTACTCGATGAAGTTGAGGAATAAACAACTGTACTGCAGGTTCCAATGTACTTAGCCAAAGTTGTGATCATCTCACTTTCTGACATGTGACTCCTTAATATCGAAGTACAGCAGTAAATACAGTAAATACAATTATGTGTTCTTCTCTTTCTGATAGTATTCTGACTCCCCTCACCCCCACCCAGTAATATCATAAACTAAATTCTCTATCTGATGACTTCAAAATTAGAAATCTGTAAGGGTTTTCAGGTCTCTAATCCCCCCAAAGACTGCAGGCAATTAATATCTTACATAATTGGATTGTTTGAGAGGGGTACTGGGATAGTAGGGCAGGGAACGGGAAGAGGCAATAGGTTTGAGGAATAGGTTGTGTTTTTTTAACCCAACCTCGCTCCCAATGCCTCTCCCCCTTGCCTGCCTCTCCCTAAAAAAGGAAAAGCATGATACTTCCCCAGACTCCCATGCAGTTAAGATGAAACCTGTCACCGTTTTGGCAAATAGTGGGGCTGTACATCCAGGAGTCTTTCTTTCATTATAAGAGGGGGAGTAACTGGTGCTACCTTTTCCCTTTCTTCCTCATCTTGTAACAATGAGTAACAAACACGAGGACTGAAAGCTAAGAATCTAAGTCTTTGATTAGCATCCTTAGCCATTGAAACAGCCCTAATTCTAGAATTTGCCCTTTCCTCCGTGCTTTAACAAACATGAATTTATTCTCTCACAGTTCAAGTGGCTAGTTCAAATTCAGGGTACAGCTCAAGAGAAAGGCTTTTTTCTTTCTGTGAGCCTTGTCTTCATTCAATACCCATGGGAGTGGTATTCCTTGGAAATCTCCTTGTGTCTTGGTATCAAACTTGCTCTTTGTCCAGGAGGTTCTCAGTACAGGGGATCTGGGTCCAAAAGGCATGTTCTGCTCAGGCTCTTCTTCCTTGGTGGTTGTAAGGTCTCTCCCTCTCTCATTCATTCTGGATTTGTGTTACAAGTGTTCATATAGTTTTGAGCTATAGTTAGTCAAGTACTTTTAAAAAAATCATTTTATTAGGGACTCATACAACTGTTATCCCAACCCATACACACATCAATTGTGTAAAGCGCATTTGTACATTCATTGCCCTCATCATTCTCAAAACATTTTCTCTCCACTTAACCCCGGGCATTAGGTCCTCATTTTTCCCCTCCCTCCCCGCTCCCCCCTCCCTCATGAGCCCTTGATAGTTTATAAATTGGTATTTTGTCATATCTTGCCCTGTCCGACGTCTCCCTTCACCCACTTTTCTGTTGTCCGTCCCCCAGGGAGGAGGTCACATATAGTTCCTTGTAATCGGTTCCCTCTTTCCTACCCACTCTCCCTCTACCCTCCCTGTTTCACCACTCACACCACTGGTCCTGTAGGGCTCATCTGCCCTGGATTCCCTGGATTTTCAGTTCCTATCTGTACCAGTGTACAGCCTCTGGTCTAGCCAGACTTGCAAGGTCGAATTGGAGTCATGGTAGTGGGAGCGGGGAGGAAACATTTAGGAACTAGAGGAAAGTTGTATTTTTCATCGTTGTTACATCACCCCCTGACTGGCTCATATCCTCTGCGAGACCTCTCTGCAAGGGGATCTCCAGTGGCTTACTAATGGGCTTTGGGTCTCCACTCCGCACTACCCCCATCATTCACTATGGTAAGATTTTTGTTCTGATGATGCCTTATACCTGATCCCTTCGACACCTCGTGGTTGCATAGGCTGGTGTGCTTCTTCCAGGTGGGCTTTGTTGCTTCTGAGCTTGATGGCCGCTTGATTACCTTCAAGCCTTTAAGACTCCAGACGCTATACTTTTTGATAGCCGGGCACCATCAGCTTTCTTCACCACATTTGCTTATGCACTCATTTGTCTTCAGTGATCCGTTCGACACCTCGTGATCACACAGGCTGATATGTTGTTCCATGCAGTCAAGTACTTAAAACTGAAACCATTCCTAATATAGAGTGACTTCTATATTGTTCCGATTCTTCCTCATTTTGTATCTCTACCTCTTTTCTAAACTGATCAATTTGGAGATGGAATATGCAAGAAAGTTTCTTATTCTGTAACTTCATGAATACTTACTAGCTGAATCCAAATGCAAAATTGTATTTTCACTTTTACATAGCATACAAAAAAATGACAAAATAAATGTTCAGACCTCTCTCAGCATTACTTATTGTCCCAGGAGTCTTTAAAAACAATAGCTATAGCATTTATAGAGTTTGGGAATAAAAAAAATGGTAAGAAAAATACATGATGCTCTTGAAATTGTGGCAATTAAAGACCATTCTTCACTAAAGTATGAAGTTTTAGGTTGGAGCGCGTCTTTTCTTATTTCTGCGTGCCCCTCTCTAAAATACCTAATGTTTAGTTTTTTATTAAGCTCCAGGGCACTCTTGGGAACTCTGCTTAAGAATTAACAGGGCAGACCCATTATCTACTCTTAGATGATGGCTACATACATTGATGGATTTAAATGCTCACAAACTTAAAAAAGACCAGCGCCAGGAGCTGAGAAATCCCAGCAGTAATTCAGTGAGGCCTGGTCTTGTTACATGGTTAATTGCTTTGTCCACAGCTTTTGCCTAATGGTAGTAGACCTTTTAGCACCCTACTTTCCAGATGTGACCACTTAGTTGGGGCACCATTAAAGTCCCCAAAGGGATAATTGTAGTTCTTAACAAAACAAGGAAAGCTTATATTCTTGACCAAAATAATTATTCTACAGCTCTGTTATGTTCCTGTTGACATTATACATTCATACTTTTCAATCATATCTCTCTTCTCAAATTATTTTAAGAATTTGTAAGAATTTTGTTGGGGGGCACAGAGTCCTTGAAAATCACATCAAGTATTTTTATCTTCTAATTTGCTACAAAATAAGTATAAGAACAAAGGCTCAAATATTTAACAGGTCTTTTGAATAAACCCGAAGTTGGTAGGGTGATCTGATAATGCCTCATTACCAGTTTTAATGGAGCAAAAGTTTCCACCCCAATTTGTTGACATATTCAGCTGATTATCTTTGTGTTTAACTTGGCAAGTTTTGATAAATTACCTTCATATTAAAAAAGCAGGCAAAAGGGAAACTCCTTTGATTTTGGATGTCTGCTTTTTAGTCGTAAGAGAGGTTTTCTAGAATTTCGGTCATGGAATAGAGAAGCCTGTATTAGAAGCAGGCAGGGAAACAAAGAGGAATGGAACCTGTCCTGCCTAACAGTCGTAGCACCTCTCCATCCACTTCTACCTCTGGTAACTATTCAACTAAGCAACAGCACGACCAGCTGGGGAAACCGCCCCTACTTCCTCTCTGGCTTTCTCTCTAGTTGCTGTCCTCCATAATTTATACTACATCAAAGTCAAGCTACTTAGAGGTTCTTGTGTTGTTTTATTCGGTTGTGTCTGCTGTTTTCTTATTTCTGGAACGTTCATTTCCACCTTTTTGTCTGTCAGGCTTCTTTTTATCTTTCAATCCTGTTAAAGCATCACTTCCTCCATGAAGCTTTTCCTGATAGCTACCAGACCTCTCTCAGTACTTGGAGATACATATATTATTACAAAAACCACTTGACAATGTAGTTACAGTTCGATAGTCACCAGACAGGGACTATTTTGACGTCTTTGTACACCTTTCTGGCACCTCGCATGACGTCTGGCAGAGCGTAGATGTTCAGATCGTTTTGTTGAAATCAACCACAAAAACTAATGGGGGAAAATAAAAGGGAGCTGATCTCAAGGAATTCAAGAAGGAAGAGAATGTTTTGAAATCGATTGTGATGAGGAGCTGATATCGAGGGCTCAAGTAGAAAGCAAATGTTTTGAGAATGAGAACCACAAATGTACAAATGTGCTTGACACACGGACGGATGTATGGATTGTGATAAGAATTGTACGAGCCCCCAATAAAATGATTTTAAAAAAAAGAAAAAGAAACCGATTATGGTGGCAGTTGTGCAATACTGCTTGATGTAAATGAACTATGGAATGATATTATATCTGTATTAGCGCCCAATAAAATGGTTTTGAAAGAAAAAAAAACTAAGACTGAATTGAGGAAAATGGTCATGGGTTAATTTTTGGAAATCAGTCCCCAGGCTTCTTCCAGGTTGGAGATATGTGGCAGAATATACAAAGGAAATGCCTCAATTTTATTTTACAAGGGATCCTTTGTGTACACCAAGTCTCTCACTGAGCAACATTTTTGAAAAATCCACATTAATTTTGTGACTAAGTTCTAAAATGATAATAAATTGTTCTAGATACACAGGATCTGTCACCCTATTAGGTCAGATTGTGGACAAACCAGGAGGTGCTAATGGGATCCTATTAACCTTCCTATCACATTACAACATTCTCATCTGTTAGGGGAAGAAAGGAGAAAGGAATAAACACAAAGCTCACTAAGCATACTAATGGACGCCAGTGAGGGAACTCCTAGTCCTCACCTCTAGGTAAAAAGTCACTTTAATAAGCTGCGGATTTCAACCATTGTGTGGTAGATTGATAATGTGGTAGGCTACTAAATATATGTCCACTTTCTAATTCCTGGAACCAGTGAATGTTATATGTGGGAAGATTGGATTAAGGCTCATTCCATGAGATTAACCTAGATTGCCCAGGTGGGTCCCAAATGCCAACTCAAGTGTCTTTATAGGAGAGACAGAAAGAGATTAGACACAAGGAGAACACAAGATGATGTGAAGATGGAAGTATACATTCGAGCAGTGGTTCTCAACCTTCCAAATGCCACAACCTTTTAATACAGTTCCTCATGTTGTGGTGACCCCCCCACCCAACCATAAAGTTATTTTCGTTGCTACTTCATAACTGTAATTTTGCTACTGTTATGAAACGGGCAACCCCAGTGAAAGGGTCATTCGACCCCCAAAGGGGTTACGACCCACAGGTTGAGAACCGCTACATTAGAGGGATGTGACAGTGACCAGGAGCTGGATGAGCCAAGGAAAGGATTCTTAGAGCGTCTATAGGGAGTGAGGGGCTATCGATCCCTTAATTTGGGATGTCTGGCTTCCAGTACTATGAAAGAATAATCGTCTGCTGTTTAACGCATCCAGTTGCAGTCATTTGTTATGGCAGCCACAAGAAAGAAACACACACAGTCTTCTCACAGTCTACTACTAGTATCAGTCATCATTCAAGTCAGTCTCAACTTAGGGAGACCCCATGTGTGTCAAGAGTAGAAATGCACTGCCTGGGGTTTTCAATGGCTACTTTTTTTGGAGGTACAAGGGGCTTCTTAAAAGCTCATGGAAAACAAAACAATGTTCTGGATCCTATCTTGATGAGAAGCAACTGGGGTCTTAAGAGCTCATGAGCAGCCATCTAAGATGCAACTATTGGTCTCTCTTCATGTGGGGAGAGAAGAGTGATGAACCGCAAAAGATACACGGGAACCATGAATAGCCTCAGTCTCCACAACAGTAAGGCCAGAAGAACCAACTGCTCTGAAAAGAGTATTAGAAGGTCCTGGATAAAGTTGGAGGGAGATGTGGAATAGAACTCAAAATCATAAAAGAGGTCAGGCTTAGAGATCAGAAATTAGAAACCCTTCATGTCTGGATCTGAACTCACCTCGTGTTAGGATAACCAACCATTTAAGATGAAAAGAGCAGTGTTTACCCAAGAGCAGAAGGTTAGGAAAGAAGGAAAAATGGGCTCAGGAAACACTGGGAGGAAGTGGGATAAAGAAGTGAACTGAATGAAAATGGATGCGTTGAAACAAAATGTGTATAAATTGCTGAATGTAGAACTGATCTGCTCTGTAAACCTTCATCTAGATCACAGTTAAAAAAAAGTAGAATTAAAAGTGAATTTTTCCACAAGCTTTTTGAAGCCCCCTTGTCTTTAGGGACTTTTCTTCCAAGGAACCTCTGGGTGGACTAGAATTACCTACTTTTCAGTCAACCAACCCCATTAACCATTTGCATCAATACCAAGAAAACCCCAACCACAGCCACCATTAAACCCACTGCCATAGAGCTGATTCTGACGTATGACAAACTCTTGTATTAAAGTACAACTAAGCTCCATAGGGTTTCTTGGCTGTTTGTTATCTTTATGGAGGCAGAACCACCAGCTCTTCCTTTTGTGGTGCCAACGGGTGGTTTTAAAGCGCCAGCCTTTGGACTAGTGAGAGAAACAGAGTTCAAACAACGATATACACACAATACATTTTTAGGCTATCTGCCTGAAAATAAGCTTCACGTAATTATCAGCACGATCATTTCCATAGAGACCCTATAGAACAGGGGCCCAGAGGAGCAGCTGGTGGTTTCTCAGAACTTGAACTGAGGACCCTGAGAATTGTAGCCCAACACATAAGCACTACCCCACGAGTCTGCATCAACTTGATGGCAGTGAGTTGAGGAACATTTCTCAATGACCTCACCAATAGAAGTTTGAGTAGAACCTTCCTACCTCACCAACTTAAGGTGGCTTGGGGGTGTAGTGGGTTAAACATTGGGCTGCTGTAACGGCACAGTCAGCAGTTTGTCCCCACTAGCTGTTTCATAGGAGAAAGCTGAGGCTGTCTGCTCTTGTAAAGATTTGTAGTTTCAGAAACCCAAAGGGGCAGTTCTATTCTGCTCTACTGGAAATGCCTCGATGGCAGGGGGTTTTGACCTACCAGTTTTCCTCCCACTAGAAATCAGATATTCTGAATTGATCAAGACTCACACAGGTTATGTCTGCCTCCAGGTTGCTCCTATTTAAGGAACACTATTTTCATAGGATTTCGAAATTGATGATGTCAGGACTGTTGTTGACTGGCTTATGCAATCCCCACCCTTCATGCATGGAGAGGGAGCTTCTGGTGGCACAATGTTTAAGCATTCCATTACTAACCTAAAGGCTGTGCGTTCAAAATGTGGCAGTTTGCTTCAAGATTACAGCATTGAAAAGCCTACCAGGCAGTTCTACTCTGCCTTATAAGTTCTACTCTGTTGCTATGGGGTGGAATCAAGTAAATGGCAATGGGTTTGGTTTAGTGTTTTTTGTTTTGTTTTTTAATGCATCAAAGGTCCCGACGTGGGGCAGATAATTTGTACTTGGCAGTGCAAACCCATCCAGTACTGCCATAAAAGAAAAGTATGATCTGCCTCCATAAAGATTACAGCTAAGAAAATCATGTATAGTAGTTCTGTTCTATAACAGGTGGGGTCACTATGAGCTGACAGTAACTGTTTTGTTGTTGTTTTAAGGACATCAAAGACCACAACTTATTCATGCATAACTAAGTGCCAAGGCCAGGAAAGCTTACATTGGATAATTTTGCTCTTCTTAATGATGCTCTGATAAAGGCTAAAATAGTGTTTTTCAAAACATGGGACATGTTCTATTAGTGAGTGGTTAAATCAACTTAATAGTTTGTAACCAATATTTAAAAATAAAAACCAGAATGAAATGAAACATCAGAGTGTATCACATTAGGTACAATACTAATATATGATTCTTCAATTCTTTATTAAATAAATGTTTTAAGTTTCAGTAGCATAAAATTTATTTCTTAACGTTGGTTTATAAACCAAAAAGATTGAAAGCCACTTAGTAAAAGCAAGTAGCATGTTACATGTTTGTTATCACACAATTACCAAGAGAGCCAATGGACTCTGCTTATATGTAAAAAATTAAGCTTTAAGTATTCATTGTTTATTTTTCCATAAAGATTATTTGTCTTTTATTCCCTCACTACCCCCACCACTCTAGATTAGGAGACCTGGAAAGGATCCCCTCATTGTTTATTTTTCTAACGTTAGGACAGAAAAGCAAAGCAAAGCAGAAGTCTAGCTTCCAAACGAGAATTGCTGTCTCCTTGACAGAGCTCCAATTCAATTATGCCCTAGTTGCTGATATTTCTGTCACCACCTCCCCTTTGTTTCAGAGACAGAATCTTCGACCTTCTGTTCATGCGGTGGAGGAAGAAATTGCTTCCCAGAAAGGCTTAGCCTACTGTATTTTACTAGATAAAAGAAAAAACAAAAAGCCATTCCACTCTGACAAGCTGATTACTGTCTATGGAGCAACAAAATGCCTCCCTGAGGACGAAGGGACTAGCCAACAAGGTACAGTATGTCCAAATCTTTAACCACTGCTCTGCCAAGTGGCGGAACACAACACTCTCTTCTGGGTGGTCAAATGTGCACCATGAAAAGAAAATACAAGCCCCAGTTAAGGCTTTTCTCAGCTGTAGCTGCAAATGCACATAAAGTGAAAGAATGTTGAAATATACTGCTACTGTTGCAATTATCTAAGTAGAACTTAGAAGGGAAGAAAAAGAAAGGCTGAAGAGGGAATAGCTAAAATGTTCAATTTCTTATGGCACTGTATAAAATATGCTTAGATACCAAGATGCCTAAAATTTCTAGAGTTAATTGCATTGGTTGTCCCCTCCCACTACTGTCTAAGAGGGTTGCAGTCTCTTCCTTCCAAACCTCAAAACTAACTGCCATCAAGTCAATTCGAACTCAGAGGGCACGTTAGAACTGTCTCTGTGGGTTTCCAAGAATGTAACTCTTTACTGGAGTAGAAAGCCTTATCTTTCTCCTGGAGAGCAGCTGGTGGTTTCAAACCGCTGACCATATAGTTAGCAGCCCAATGAGTAACCCTCTACATCCCCAGG
>NW_022111304.1:2561244-2580498 GCF_000313985.2 Echinops telfairi | reverse complement strand
TCATGATCACACAGGCTGGTGTGCTTCTTCCATGTGGGCTTTGTTGCTTCTCACCTAGATGGCCGCTTGTTTATCTTCAAGCCTTTTAAGACTCCAGATGCTACATCTTTTGATAGCCAGGCACCATTAGCTTTCTTCACCACATTTGCTTGTGCACCCATAAAATGATCCTTTTAATCCATGCCCATTTTGGGGACCATGCCCAGCCAGGCATTTTCAGCTCTGAAGGCAAGAACTTGACTTGATGGGCAGAGGGGTAAAAGACAAGACTTCAGTTAGGTAACTCTGGTAGTGGAAGCATAGTCCATATTTGTACAATGAATCACTATCAGAGTCAAAAAGAAAAAGGTATATTTTAAGAAACTTCGCAGTGAAAGAAAAATACACTCAGACAAAAGAAATTTTGTCTGTGGTTGCCATAAATACCAACCACAAGACTTTCTTTATCCCTTTTGAAACTTTATGTGTATTTCTATACATCTTTATCATTTAAATGATTCCACATGAATATTGTCATGTATCTACTTAGTCATATATTTTCACTTACAATAACAAAAAGCATAATAACACAACATATGAGTTGAAAACAGTTCAAGGAAAAACAGAATTATAAGAATTAAAAATGTTCATGAATATTTTGAAGCCTCTTCGTATATGGAGGTATTTTGAAATTAAAGGAGAGGCTGGAGAAGAATTTTGTCACTCAACTGGCAAGATCCTTCATGTAGTCATGTCAAAACTTTCAGATAATAAATGAATTAGCAATCACTGAGCCGGCCCTACACCTCACTACAGCTTACAATATTTCTAAACACACTCTAATTTCACCTCGGTTTTGTTCTCTTTTTTACCGATCAATATGGCATCCACTAGATCAAAAGTCCCACTACACAAAGCAAGTTACCCAGATACCATCTTCTCCATTTTGGAAGCATATGGGCATAAAGTTCGGTGAGGAAGATGGGAATCTGAATCAAGAAGTGACGGTCTAGAAATCATAAAGATGCCACCACACTGCTTCTTGGAGCCTCTCAGTGGAGGGATGAAGCCATGATCTGCTACAAAATGGTAGTTGTTTACACCTAAGAGAAACAATGAGCCACACTGCAGTAGCATTTCCATGCAGATTTTTAAAAAGGACTGTAAATTAAGGCTGAGGCAGTTCTATAGTCTCTTCATTTTAGTGAAATGAAGTAAAAGAATGTTGATCTTTTTTTTTTTGCATTGACGAGCTCAGTTGTAGATCCAGTTCTCTTATAGCAGCCAGGTGCCTAGAACTGTAAGAAACTAGACAGAACTTACTTGACAGAATTTGTAACATTCAGAAAATAATCACTATCTCCACCCCCCACCCTCCAATATTAGGTATACACACACACACACACACACACACACCCACTTATACGTATATAGGTAGCGCTGAGTCATAAATGCCTTCATGGTAAGTGAGGGTCTTTCCCCTTTGCTAAGTGAGAAGACTGCAAAAAGGGATTTAGCCTAGCAGTTAAGGTACTGCCTCTGGAGTCAACCTGGGCCTGTGTTGAAGCTCCACCACAACATACTTTGTGATCTTACACAGGTTCTTTCACCTCCATAAGCCTTTGTTTCCTCAGCTCTAAAATGGGAATACTACCAAATCCTACCTCAAAGGGTAATATACCTATAAAGCACTTTTAAGTAGAACAGGATCAGAGCTCAGCTACTGATCATGGTAAATTTAAATAATTTTCTTTGTTTTTCATTCTCTCCTATTGCCCCCAAATGCACTCTGGATGCAAAGATCACTTTCCTGCAACTACATAAACACATTTCCTAAGTTGTGTATGTATGTGTAGGAGGTTAAATTTAAAAGTATTGTACTAGGGTTCCAGGTCATACGTGACCAGATTTAGCCCAAACAAAACATATTTAAACATGTCTCTGCAATCAATAGATGGCTGCAAATGTATCTTAGTCTCATTAGGTGCCTCCAAAAAAAAAGGAGGGATCTAGTAAAAAGTGGCTTGTGAGGGTACCTGCTGGGCCAGTTAGATTCAAGGCCAGCTCGGAAAGTCAGGAAGATTTTTTTTTAATTCTCAATGGATAACCTTGATATATTTTCTCAAAGGATATAGGATAATTAAGGGGGTTGATATAAAGTTCTAAGAAAACTAGAAAGTGGATTAATGAGAAAAGGGTCAGTAAAGTCTTAAAGGAATTTTTTTCCATCAGAACAATGCACCTGCTTATTCACTGAAGGCAGCAAGAGCTGTCCTGTGAGAATTTTGTTGGGAAACCTTACCCCATTCCACCCTACAGCCCTGATCTTGTTCCTTCAGGTTTCTTTCTATTCTCCAAACCCAGAGAACATTTAAAAGCAGCATAATTTGAGTTCCTTGAAGATTCCAAAACTTACCATTTTGACATGGTATAAATAGAAGAGTATAGAATTCTTTTTTTGGTGGGGAGGGGTTAGGAAATGGAAATACTGCCTTCAGAAGTGTATAATCTGAGATGCCACATGGATATGCCAAGGAGCAATAGCTTTACATTTTGATAATTTTGTTAATAAATGCTTTTTCACTTACCCTAAAATGACCTATTGGCCTGAACTAATTAATGTTAATCCTGAACATCAAGCTACAAATCCCTAATGTTCATTTTACCACTGTCAGTTCAACAAGTGAGGACAACAGTATTGAGGCCAAGAGTGGAAAGCTCTTATGTGTAGCGAAATCTAGAGAGTAAGGAGACAGTGTTTCCATAAAAAGAAGTCTTACCCAAGACCAGGGAACTAGAACCCTAAGGAAACGAGCAAGCTTGTGTCCTAGAGCTAAAAGCAAGCAGGCCATTCGCCTTTCCCCAGTGCATCAATCTAAAATTTCTAGAGCACCAAGGGTAGAAATGCTTTTTCCTTTTCCTCCCTCAAAGAGAACGAAGTTTGATCCAGTGTTTTAGGGGCCCTTTTTAAGCGTTACACTTTTTAATTAGTCTGTAGTAGGACATTGAGATATTCCCCAAACTAAGAACCAGACCTATTTGTCTTTGATACCCTCATACTTCACAGTATCTCCTTTGCTCGGGGATGATTCCACTTAAACTAGCTGTACGCTACTATCCTCTAACTCCCAATAAAAACTTTCCATTCCTTAATGCGCACACTTTAACTTATACTAAAGTGTGAATGACTACCTATATTTTTCTAGGAGCTTATTAATGCAGAAGTACAGGGGGCTTATTTTTGGAGAGGAACTCTTTCCTGTTGGTCTTCAAACTGCACTGATTTTTTTTCTCTCCCCATCACATATAAGCTGACCATGAGATGTAGAGAGAAAGGAGTCTTTATTGTGTACTTCCTTTTGCTTTACCCAGCCCTAGTACTTTGATTCCCAAGACAGATCCCATACAGTGTTTATCTCGTGGTTGCTCCCAATACTAAAACTATCACTAGGAAAGCCAGTTCCCAAAGCATTAGAGACACTGCCTTTAGAGAAGAAAGACTGGCCAGCCAAACCTCTCTGGAGTTTTAGAAGGATTTTGTACTTGTGAACTCCCAAGTCCAATTTCCTCTCTGCTTTTCTCTAACATTCCCAATCATGTGGTTTAACTTCTTAAAACTTAAAAAAGCAAACAAAAAACAAAGAAGGAAGATGGGTTAGTCAACGCCACCAAGTATAGTAGTTAAATAAGAGGCAAGATTAGTTGTAAAACAGAAATGCAAGATGTGAAGAAAAAAAAAAAAGACTGGAAGGGTTGAGCTCAAATTAAAGACAAAGAGGCTTGAGGAAGGGAAATGAGGAAAGATCACTCTCACAATGGCATTTCATAGCAACTGTTGTGCTATGTTAAACTAAAGCAAATGTTATTTCCTTCAGAGAAGAGAGGAGAGCCAAGACACTTGTAAGGGTCACTGAGATTCTCAGCAGAAAAATCACCACTGCTAAACCTCCGGTATATGACAAGTGTCACCCTTTCCCTGTGGCGAAGGAATCAGTCTGCCGTAACCAAGTCTGCAATCTGTGCCGATCTTTATGGCGGATTGAGCTATTATTTTTTTCAGAAAAATCAAGGGACAATTGCCCGGCATCCAAAGAAAATCTGACTCCTGGGAGGAGAACGGAAACTCTGATGCCTGAGAGGAGAAAGCTGCTTTTGCCATAGGACTATTCTCTCTGGAATAACATACATGGCTCTTCGAGAGACCATGTCTTTGATAAGCAGAGCTGCAACCCTGACAGCCAATCTGCTGAATGCCAAACAGAGCCCTCAGCTTTCCACGGCGACTCAGAGGACACGGCAAAGGCTGCAGATTTATTCTGCTAACTTTCCCTGCAGAGACACTCAAGTTTTTCAAAGGCAAAAAGGAAGAACTCTTTCCTTCCAACCCAGGGAATTTTAAATTTCACCTGGGATCTAAAGACAGGCTATGTTTGCTCAAAATCTGACATCATCTATGTGAACAACAAGATTTAAAAGCTGGAATGATGGCTGGCAATTTCCTTCTTCAGAGCAGAAGTTGATTCAGCTCTTCAATCTGCCAGCAGAACCAACAGTCACGCAGGGCACATGGTGTGCCAGACTGGGAATGGGCTAATTTCACAAAATTCATTCTCATTCTCTCTGTATTTCCACATGACAATTGCAAATAGTCCAGATTCTTACCAAATACAGCCTTAGGTAGTGTATTTCATTGCCCAAAGAAATTTCAAAGAAAAAACAAAGGCACTGTTATAAAGAGATAAGCCCCCAAAGCTTCCATCTTTTCTTCATGATCCCCTCAAATGCTTTCCTCCTAAAAATCCAATCTGTAACACAGCATTTTTTATGTGTGAGAAATTTTAAAAAGCAAATCTCTCTACAATAAACTATTACATTTCTCCATCATAATAGATATGCCATCTCTTCAAGATGAGATTTTGAAAGATACAAGCTTTGTACACATTCTAATTCCAAGCAAAAGTCCTGTGCTGTGATTTAAAGGATAGTCCATTTGGGGTTAGACAGATTTCAATTCTCAATAACAACCAAAAAGACAACTAGGCTTGAGATCACATTAAGATACCCAATTTCTGTTTATATAATATTTTTGGCAATCTTATGGTAAGCAAAGCAAAGCAGACAAAAACCTCACTACACTTTAGAGGTAATCAGTTCAATTTTTATTTTTAAAACACATATTGTTGTACTGAGCAGAGGAGGCCCTGGGATAGGCAGCGAAGCGAGGGCAATAGTAACAGCAAAAGAGCACACAACATCTGAAACAGAAAACAGAAACGTGATTGTGGTGATTTTCTTCTCCAAACACACACACAAGCTTTCCACAAAAATTAATGGCAAGAAGACAAAAATAAAAGCTGTTCTGTCTTACAAATAATATTGGTAAACACTGTAATTCTCACATTTGTAGACACCATCAAAGCGGGAAATTTAGCTAGGTGCCATACCAACACTGGCAACTGCGACCCTCTCCAAGGGTGTGCCGTTGGTTCTAGAGCCGCACGACCAAACCCTGGCTTTAACCAAAAGCGCTAGTTGAAGGGGCTTTTCTTGTTACACAAAGTCCAATTTAAAAGGGGCCTGCTGTTTTATTTAACTCCCTGGCATATGGTGGGAAAGCTTCCGTTTGCCCAGTCACAGTGCTTGGAGCAGAATGCTGACGTCCTCTTTCTTTTCAGAAAGAGCTTCCATACAGTATCTCACGCACCTTGTTCATATCACACAATTTATCGGTATTTCTTTTCCTTTCTAAATGGCCTGGAGGGAAGGCGAGCTCCACAGACACCATGTGTGGTTAGTAATGGCGCTTTTACTTGTCATTGTACAAAGCCTGTTAAATATTTACAACACAGACTGCAATATCTAGTCCTAAACACCCAGTTGTGAGCTTGAATTTTTTTAGAAATAAATCTATGACAAGTTTTCCCCAGCAAAATGCCAGAAGACTTTACTAACAGCTTCAAGAGACCCAGCAGGTCCAGAGGAGCAGTTATAGGCCATCTGGTGATTACTTATTATTATTTATACAGCGCTGTAGATGTACACACAGATGTGTTATGAATCCACACACGGAGCAGACCCTAACGAGGGCGACTGCTGAGCAAGTCAATCTGCATTCAAGAAACACGCTACCCAGAGAGAGGAAGCATACTGGCTGTTTTTAATCTGATGCATTACCTAGAAGATTATTTGCTCAAACAACGAAGAATTCTATCTAATGATGACAGCATCTTATAAGTCAACCCCCTAGCTGATTCGTGGATTTGCAAGGGTAGTAAAAGAAAGATTAACGAAGGGTAGGTTCTCAAGCAGTTCATAAAAGAATTAGAAAAGAACCCTTATTCTGATTTAAGAAGAACTGGAATAAGAGATCTTATTTTATTTTTTCTACCAGAAAAGCACTGAGAACAGTTTCTGGGCTTCCATTCCAAATAGCAATTTGTACCCAAAGGAAACAAGAGTGAATAACTGAAAAATTTCACCTTAGTTTCCTGAGTTTAACTGTAACTCCAATTTGGTTATACAGGGCCTTTGTTTTGTTTTGCTTTTTGCCAACTGTAGTATGGACACTTTTAATCTACTATGTTATAAGCAGCATAATAAATCTATCATGCAAAACAAAAATTACCAGCCATATATGTCAAAGGGCAAATGTCAGGAGCATTAGATCAGGTGCTTAAAAAATTGGATTTGAAGCCTGCTTTTAACAACTTTACATTAAAAATAATAATAAATCCCACTCCCAATTTTGCTATACACTACAAAACAATGGTCTGCTTCCGTCACAGGGTGACAAGAAACTACAGCATACTCAGAGTGGACAGAAATTTACTGCAAAATCAATGTATTATTACAACAAATAAGGTTAGCATTTGTCCTAATTGTGTATAATGCAGTGTATTTTCAGCTGCCTGACAGCATGCAGGCAGTCTTACCAGATGGGAACTGAATGCATTATTGAATGAAATATGAATTATTTACTAAAAATTTGAATTTTTTTAAACTCTTGGCAGGGGATGAAGAAGGAAGGCTTATTTGTCTTCCCGAAATTACCCTCACCTGTCGAAACATGTAAACATAATATATACCACCACAAATGGCATTTACCTACCACAGACATTTCTTCCTCTTGTTATTCTCCAATTCAAGATGCTCCCCTAACATAAAGTAATCATAACCAATTCATTCTTCCTTGCTTTTCTTTTGTGATCATGCCAGGTAATAGGGAAACTTGCCAAAGGGCTAGAATTAAAGATCTAGCATCCCATAACACCAGTATGGTCCATTTAATGGGAGGGTTGGGATAACAGGAATAAGTTCTGTAGATCTGTGTTATATAGGCAATAAAACATATACCTTTGTAGCATGCCAGCATTTAACCAATCATAGGAGCTATTTGTTGCCTCATATATTACAAAGCAATAGAGATTTAAGGGATAATGTTCATGAAGGCAGAGGATACAAAGCAATAAACAGCTTTGGAGGTTGGTTAAATGCCAAGTGAAGCCAGGACTACAGCACCATAAACATTATTCCTATTATATGACAAGATAAGAAGGTACAAGGAGCTGCCCTCAATCCTACCACAGCTAGGGCACTATCGCTATTCTTGGTCATAGAAAGGGAAAACGAGCCCAGAGGTCTCTGAGCTGGTTATGTTTCATGCTGCTGCAAAAAAGATACAACCAGAACTTTAACCTGGGCCTCACTGTCCTCTGAGAGAAGAGATCTGATAGTAAATATCCTCAGGGATGGGGTGGGGGGTGGCACAGAGTAACAGCATCTCAGGATTAGACAGGACAGAGCAACACTCAGAAGATGATTTCTTAAAAGGACACAAAGTTGATGTTGAGTGGCTAAAGAAAAACTTGTCTCAATGGTTAATAATAGGATGATACTGCCCATTAGTATCTCTGCAGAAGAAACGTGTTTTTGTTTTTAAGGAAACAGATAGTCTTAAAACTCTGACCAAAGGTTTGATTATGATTAGAAGAGCTACTTAAATCTGCATAATTTGGATGATAAACTAGTGTCATGTGACAAAGGGATAGGTGCTTGCTGATTCATGGTTGGGTAAGCATAAGAAATGCTAACCACAAGGTTAGTCTGAGGGAAGGATGGTTTGTTTCTGTAATGACTTACAGCCTTGGAAACCCCTATATATGGCCTTTATGAGTCAGGATCAATTCAATGGCAGTGGTAAAAATTGGTAAAAACTTCCAAAAGGTAGTTACCTAATAGTAACTCAAAAACCCATTGCCTGAGGGTGGGGGAGAAAAGGGAAAAAAGAGGAGCTGATACCCAGGGCTCAAGTAGAAAAAAATGTTTTGGAAATGATGATGGCAACATATGTACAAATGTGCTTGACACAAATGATGTATGGGCCGTGAGAAGAGCTGTAAGAACCCCCAATAAAATGATTTATTAAAATAAAAAATAAGATAAAACCCACTGCCATGGTCACCCCACGTGTTACACAGTAAGAACCGAACAACTTTATAGAAACCAGGCCTTTCTTTCATAGCACCACTGAATAGATCACTAACTTTTAGGTAAGCAGCCAATGGCTAACTGCTTGCTGGTACCATTCAGGGACCAAAATCTCCAAAAGATAAGTTATCTAAATGTATCCAAATGAAATGATACCTCAAATTCAAGAATACGGACAGAGGCATAGTAATTATTCTTCCTGCTTCCATAAATAATAAAACATTTTTTTTACCACCTAACATCATCAATCAAAGCATCCCCTAATGCTTTAAAAATTTAGATGACTTTCTGGATCCAGCACCAAATTATATTTCTATTATTTTGATAATAACACAATAGCAAAACAATTTTATAGTCACAATTTTTTAATTGATGTTATCCTATAAACATTCCAAAAATGCACACAATTCAAATTCAACCAGTCCTCTGCCAACATGGTATGTGGGGCATCATTTGCCTTAACAACAATAACCCATTCTCAAGAGGTAGCTCTATTAACTACTCCTGCTACATATTCCACAGAGAGGTTTTAGCAGGAATACCACTTTCCCCAAGTTCCTCTTCATGAGGGTGATGAAGCCTCAAGAGAAACAAAGTGTCTCAACAGGAGAACAGAAATGAGAGGGCTAGAGAGATGCTTTCACCTGTCTCTTCAGATAAGAATGCAGACAGCACAACTTCCAGCAGCCATCTTTTAAAAAAGCACATGCATCATATTTAGAACTCAGCTGTGTCACGTCAGACTTACTGTTGGGAAGTGGATCGTGAACAGACTCCAAAAATAACACTCATTAAAGACCTAGCAACCAAAACATGTTTATGTATCCATTGAAAGCCCGGTGGTTTTGATTATATGGTAGAGTGCATAATACACTCGTCTATTTTAGGTGAATTTTCCTTTCACCTTTCCTTAATATTAAGACTTACGATTTAAGGGCAAAACTTGGGCATGGAACGGATATTGAAATAATGCAAGAGTCCTGTTGTTTTATTATTATTATTTTAAGTATTAGACTCAAAATTTGTTTTCATCCTTTCACCTCTTTTTTGGTAAAAAGCCACTCTTTGAGACTTCTATGGCAGTTGGTTTTAAACCATGTATATTATAAAAATTATGATGACTCTAAGTCCTCGTTCCTAGAACTTCCATTGGCTTTATTTATTTGCCATTTCTAAAACACAGAATTAGAATCAATGACAGTAACTCATTAATACCTTGAAGGTCTCAAAGGATATAAGGAAGTTGGATGACTGGCCAAAGGTGGTCAACTTTTCCAAATTTGTATTCTTTGCCAGATTTTCACCATTTCATACAATATACAGCAATCACAATGAATCTTGTTATGATCTCACTCAAGAGTTATTTGTTAACAGACATTGGGAGAAACCTGTAAGAAGTCTAGCTAACCACTCACCTATAATCTCACCTGACCATAACATTTTGACAGGTAAAAAAGAAAAGGGATGAATCACACTACTTTCAAAATCTCAAATTGTAGCTTTCTATCCTTTTCCTATGAAGCAAGTAAACTGATTCTAAAAGAGGAAGGAAGCAATCTCTGTTAAGTGTCACACTCACCTTCCCAGTGAGTTGAAAAAACCTCCAACACCTAAGCCAGATGTTTTAAGGAACCCTAGTTGTCAAAATACCAACAAGTAATTCAGAAATGGGAAGAAGCAAGGGAAGGAAGAGGCTTAAGGAAAACAGAGAACAGCAATACAGGAAGGAAGCAAATCAAAAATCCCTATTGTTTTCCCATTTCTAATCCATTAAATTTCCAAACGTTTTTGGCCTACTACACCCTTTCAGAAAAAAATTTACTCAAAGCTCCTCTGGCAATTAAAAACTTCTGTAGGGGATTCAATGGGTGGGGGGTGGGGAGTAAAGGGGAGCTGATTATCAAGGAATTCAGGGAGGAGGAGAATGCTCTGAAATTGATTGTGGTAGCAACTGTACAATACTGCTTGATGTGACTGAGCTATGGAACGATGTATGTATTAGCTCCCAATAAGATGGTTTTGAAACAACAACAAACACTTCTATAGGTTAGCCCATATTCCAGGATGAAGTATAGTAGGTACCTGTTTTTGCAGCTCATCTCCTGGATCATTCTAGAGCCCCCAGAGGGTGGTATCACCAGACTAGAGGGTGGTATCACCAGGCTGGGAAACACTGCTCCAGGCTAAATAAATACACAACAAAAACTCTTTCCGGATGTCAGAAATTCAAGTGAATACTACTCTTAAGAGATACTATTCCTATTTTTCTTCCTCAAAAAGTTTAAGAGAAACTTTTCTTGTGTATTGATATATTTTTATCATTCATTTTTATTTCTTTAATAAGTCTGTTTATGTGTTTTGTGGCATACAACATTAAAGAGGGGTATAAATTAAGCACATCTTGCATAACCCACGTGGGCTACATGCCTCTTGCCACTCAGTCTATTTGGACTCACAGTGACCCTCGAGAACAGTCTAGAAGTGCTCACAGGATCTCCAAAGCTGCAATCTTCACAAAAGCAGACTGCCACATTTCTTTCCTGTAGAGCAGTTCAAACCTCGAGTTTGGACTTCAGTTAGCAATCCAGAATTTAACCACTGTGAAGCCAGAGCTACTTGTAGGATACATAAGCATTTCAAAATAAATGTTTAACCAAAAAACTCAAATCCACTGCTATCAAGTCAATTCTGACTTCTGTCGAGCCACTGTCCGATGTGGTTTCCCAAGGCTGTAAATCTTTAGACAAACAGACTGCCACATCTTTCTCCCATGGAGTAGCTGGCAGGTTCCAATGTGAACCTTTTGGTCAGCAGCTGAGCACTTAACTGCTGTATCATCAGGACTCCTGTATATATAGAGGAAGGTTAAATCAATACTTTTTTCTGAACTTATTTCTAATTTATTTAGACAAATTCATTTCCGTAGGCAATAAGTGGATAAAAATAATTGTAAATGTAAGAAAAACAAACCTCTTTCCCCCAAATGCAGGCTTTTAAAGTACAAGTAGTCCTCCACTTATGATGGGGTTCCATTCTAATGATTCAGATTTAAGCTGGTTCTCACATAAATCAAACACTTCTTTTTCTTTCCTCGTTTTCATTATTATTGTCTTTAATTAGCAACATCTCTTTATAATCTGATCTTTACTTGTCTTCAGGACTTAAGATTATTACATATAAACCTATCACATATACTCGAGTATAAGCCGACCCAAATATCAGCCGAGGCACCTAATTTTACCACAAACACTGCCTAAAATGTGCTGAAAAACTCGGCTTATACACGAGTATATACAGTAGATATAATATATACATGCATATTACTAATGATCAAACTTTAAAACACCTCAAACTCGATCCTGACTCAGTGACTCTAGAGGACAGGGTAAAACTGTCTCTATGGGTTTCTGAGACTGTAACTTCCTATGAGTACAAAGCCTCATCTTTCTCTCATTGCTAATGATAAGACAGAGCAAACCAAACACAGTAGTCAGTACAGCTGTAACTTGAATAGGTGGTAAACCAGGGTCTACCTGTAAAAAACCAGGTGAAAAAATAACAGGTATCAGGTATAGGAGTTGCATGTTGTTATTATGCTGCTGTTTATTTTCACAGAAAACTACAGGAAGAGTAGAAGTGCCTGTAGGATTTTCTAGGTTGTAATCTTTACAAGATTGCCAGGTCTTTTTCTGATAGAGCTACTGGTGGGTTCGAACAGTCATCTTTCTGATTAGCAGCTGAGTGCTTCAATATTGCAGGACCCCTTATGTGTGTCATAGTTACTGCACTAAGTACATTCTGACTCACCGTTAACCCCACATGGGATTTCCAAAACTGTAAATCTACAGGAGAAGACCGCCTCATCTTTCTTTCTCCTAAGGAGTGCCTGATGGGTTTGAACCACCAACTCGCAGGTAACAACCCAATGCCTAATTATAGAAGTCATAGTAACATCATCAAAGTTGTATACAAAACTTTGAAAGGATCATGTTTAGATATTTGCTTCAATAAAGCTGTCTGAAAAGTGAAACAGATTTATCCTATTTTCCCAACTGACTTCTTTATAGAAAAAAAACAACAAAATATAAACCACATGGGACAAAAATGCGATCAATAATAAAGTAAAAAGTAAAAAGTCTTGACAAGAAAGAAAATATACTCTAGGATGCTGAATATTGCAGACTACAATGTTGATTTCTTTTTTCTTTTTCTTTTTTAGTCTTTTCTCAAATTTTCAGCCTTTACTGGAATTTGAAATCTCTCTCCTGCCCAGTCCTTGTCACCATCGACATCTCATCTACCTCTCAACTTCCAATTCCTTGGAATCTCTGGAATTTAGTTCCTCCTTTTTGTCTACATATTTGTAATGTTTCATACAACTCGTCTGCTATTTTACATACCACCAGTAAGTGTCACTGGATAGTCACATGACATGTTCCTAAATGAACAATAACTAAACCCTTCAGAGTCTATACTATAAATTAACTAAGATATATAAGATTTTATTTGCTTTTTTTTCCTTTGTATTTTATTCGGCATCTTTTTGTGGAACATGAGAGTAGGGGAGAGTCTAGGAAGAATAATTAAGGTACAAAATAAGGAGAAAATGGGGGGCAGTTTCAATAAAATTATTTTATTAAATAAAGAATGATGAAAATATCAGACATACAACATACATGTATACAAACAAGTAGATGGCAGTTGACACATACAGAACGATGCATTACACAGAGTCAGGCAGGGAAAATGGCTAAGAAAGGTCAATGGTTATATCTATATTGGATTTGTCTTTCCTAATTTTCTAGATCAACACTCAAAAGAAACCAAACAAAACAAAAAATGTCATCAGTTTTTCTTATTTTAAAAGATCCATATAGACTCTGGCAAATCAGGATTCACAATGAAGAGGTGTATTTTCAAATGCCTCTCCAAATGTGCTAAGCACGCTTTTTTATCTATAGGAAGAGTGAGAAAATAATTCCAAACTTGCATTGTATTTAATGGACAGTATTAGAAAGGAGAGGAGAGCAACACGTATTCCTTAGCACTGTGTACTAGGAAAACAAACACCAGTAGAATAACAATATGGAAGAGAGCAAGGCAGATTTCATTACGGTAGAGTGCCTACACTTCCTCATAACTTGGATTTACACACTGCAAATCCTCTGATCTGATTACCTCCAGTGATCACGTAAAATACCGGCTTTAAACTCTTTGCCTCAGTGATAAAACAGCCACTTTGATTCACAACGAGACATTCACAATAAAGTATATTGTAAACGTACCTGTCCACAGCCTGGGGCATTGCACACAAACGGTCTGTCGTCTCCCATATTTCATACAGCAGTGCGGAGCTGAGGAGGGGGAGATGGGGGGGTGGAAAGTTATGTTAAATACGCTAGAGCCAAAAAAAAAAAATGCTTCAAAAATATCAAGCCCAGAAACAGGTGTCCCAAGAATGCCATTTATCAAAGCTGTAAACACAGGCTACTTTGGGGAGACCCATTAGACAGGTGGCATATGATCTACTGTGCCTCAATTGAAAATTTTAATTAGAAAAATTTAGGCTTAAATATTCAAGGAATTTTAAACCTTTTGCTAGCCTTTTTGTTTTAGGCTACAGTATATAGCACCCTTCTCCAGTGTGCTGAATTACAACCAGTGCAGTACCCCGTGTCAATAAATCCACTGAACGCTCGATGCGGAAGCCATATTTTTAAACTAGAGAAGACCAAAATTTGTCATTTAATTAATTAAGGGATTATAGGAGGGGTGCTCCATTTTACAAGGCCATAATCTGGCTCCCTGGTGTATAAACTACGAGCTTGTTGGCAAGAGCCGTTTATCCCAGATTATTGCCAAAGAAAACAAAGCACCCATCCTATTGGGCTACATGGGAAATGATTTTCATTAATAAAAAAATAAAAATAAAAACCTTCTCTCCCCAGTGGGAGCCTCCTTCTCCCCCGACCAATCGTCTGTGGCAAATGGAGAAATATCGGTGCCCTTCCCCCTCTGATTCTATTTATGGCTAGGTTTTTAAAAGCAGCAATAAAACAAATGTCGACTCTTTGGGGGTTTACTGGGTGAATATGTTCCGGCTGTTTGTGCTGCTCTCACCCAGAGATCTTGGGCGGCTCTGATGCAGCCAACAGATGTGTGCTGCTGCGGGGCAGAAAAGAAATGACACTAAAAGGCATCACCACCCATCCCCTCTATTTCGATGAAGAATTTAACAGGGTTTCTACTGTTTGTTTAATTATTAAAGTTCAGCTCTTGAAACGTTGATTGAAATGATCTGTCAAAAGCAGTAAGCCTAATCCAAGTGTGTCACAGAGATTTCTCATAAACCATACCCCAACTAAGAATAAAAACAGAGATGGAGATGGGCAAGAATAAGAAATGCAAATGAGAGCAAAGATATTCCGAAGTCACAAACAGTATTTTAGAAGTGTGGGAGAGAAAAGGAGAGGGTAAGAGGAAAACAGCCTTTAGAATATAAACTCTTAAAAAGCATTTTCAAAGATCTTTTCGCAAGAGAAAAGGTTTATGATATATGAAAAATGGGACGATAAGAGAGGAAAAATACTGTTAACCGAATTTCAAATTTTTATTTTAGAAATAGACCAAAATATCAAGTTAACCTCAGTCAGACCTGTGCTAAAAAAAAAAAAAATTACAGTGCTAGACTGAATCTGGTAATTGGAAAACCAGGCTTAAAACCCTGAGGGTGGTTAGGTAACATCTTTCCTACTCTCTCAAGACTCACTCTGGGGTTGAAAATCAGTATTTCTAGTTGTCTGATCAGTAATTCTACAACTAATCGGTGTTTAAAATTGTGGGTGTCCCATAAAATAGAAAGGACTTTTTGGTCATCTTTCAGTGTGATAGGAACAGGGTCTAACTACGAAGAAAACTGATGTTGCAACATTGCTGTAATGGAAGCGAGTCTGTATATACATCCGGTGTACACAGATTTATATCACATTTAGCCAAGATAAATTGTTTCAATAAATTCTGCTCCTAGGAGAGAATAGCTCAAGCTGATGATTGGGTACTGGGAAAATGAGAGCTTCATTCTTCTTCACACAGCCTCAGGACAAGGGGGCTTTCTGTTTGTTTTAAATACATGATGATTTTTTTAGCACTTTCTGGAGCCACAGCATAACACAGAAAAATAAATACAAATAAATAAAAGAGATGAAGGCCATTATGACTAAAAACTCTGAGCATTTTCAGAAAGCAGTCGTCTCTGGAAAAATTCCTAATGACTGCTGTGCTGGAGATAATTTCACTTCCTAGTCCCAGAACCTGCTTTCCAAATATCACCATGAAATGAGAATTTTATTTCAACCAGGTCCTCTAACATATTTCAACCAAGAAGTAAACTATAAGGGCTAGAGCAGAAACCAAGCAGGGTTTCTTACCTTTTATCTTGGTTCTAGGATTCGGGGCTCTTAGGGGAAGAAAAGAATACTGAGAAATGGTGTTGTGCTGTGATAGAAGGTGGTTCAATACATTCTGGAATAGCTTCCTTCCAACCACAAAATTAAAAATTTAACTTGACTTTGCACAATCACATCACAAAGTATCACTTTCACATATTATTAAATTATATCCTTACTAGGAAATGGACATGAAAACTCACGATTTTCTGAAAGCCAAAACAAAAACCTCAAAGACAAGAACAACACAAAAACTGGAGGGGGGCATCGAAAGGTAACAAAAGTAAGCATTTTCATTCTCTTGAATATTCAAATCTGACTTTCCTTCTCACTGACTAGGATTTCCCGCTTCCTTTTATGTGTTGGTTTTTGTCTTGTCATTTTCACCAAAGGGAGCTCACAATGGGTGAAAGAAAGCCTTCTTTCTCAAACACCCACAATTATGCTTTTTCTTTTTGAAGATCATTTATTTTATTGGGGGCTCTTAAAACTCTTGTTACAATCCATACATCAATTATATCCAACATATTAGTACATATATTGCCATCGTTCTTTTCTAGACGTTTAGTTTCTATTAAGCCCTTGGGATCAGCTGCCCCCACCCCAATTATTTTTAAACCATTCCCTCAGTCTTGTGTCCCACATAATTTCCCTAAGTCTTGTCTTATTAAAAAAAATTCACTTTCTAATTAAATATCAGTGATGTTAATTTTTTAAAGTATTTAACAATGATGATGACCAATGTTCCCATAAAAAGAAAAAATCCAGCTAACATCTCTTTTAAAAAATTTCCAAGCTGCTGTCATCAATTGCTACAGAAAAAGGATGCTATTGCTAATTTCTACATATTAAAATAAGCCTCTAACTGTAAGAGATCAAAGTGATGCCATCTCAAAAACAAAATCAACACATTTCTGTGGTATAGCAGACTGAAGCAAGAAGTGAAATCATCTTGAATAATGATGTTGCTATTCACTTGAACGGAACTCACAGTGCATCTGTAACTGTACTACCTGACTAGCAAGCCCTGTGTCTGGGCATGGCACTCAGTCTGTCCTCTGCTTCTGGATCTATTCTGAAGGATGACACTCAACTACTCTATACAACTGAACAATGACAGGAGGGGAAACACACATTGAGAGGCATTGCCAAGGGGAAGAAAGATGCTTTCAGGTTGGATCTTAGAAGCTGAAAGGAAAACTAGAATGTATACAAAGACTATACTAGAGGCCAAGGTCTACAAAATAAAATATTCATGTGGTCAAAATCATTGTAATGCACAAATATTACCAATTATCATTTTCTCAAAAGAAAGAAAATCGGTAACTAAGATAATTTCACAAGATTTATGCCAATTTTGTCAGCATGAGAGCTAGATTCTAAAATAGTCATGTACAAATGTGTAAGAAAGAAAATAGAATACACACTATCTCTCATATGAGTTGCTGCTGAGTTGATTGACTCATAGTAATCCTGTATGCACACTGCAGAATTGTCCCATAGGGTTTTCAAGGCTATAAACCTTTAGAAACAGGTCGCCAGGCCTATCTTCTGAGGTGCTTCTGAGTAAGTTTAAACCACCAACCTTTCAGCTAAAGGTTGTGTGCTTAATAATTTGCACCATCAATAATTCTCTGTATATAATATAGATTTAATTTTTTTTTAAAAAGGAACTATAGTAGAATTAGTCCCTGAGCTTTGCAAAATCAATTCTCTGAACCTGGCTGTGATGCTTTTTCTTGCAACCAACTAATATTACTAAATAAGAAGGCCCAGCCTTAAGTAAGGAATAATAGCCATGTACAAACACACTCAGGAATGCGTCCTAGGTGGCTAATGACAAAAAGCAGATATTGCTGTGTATAAAAAGTAAACCAAATTCATCACCATCAAGTTAATGCCGACTCACAGGGACCATACAACTGCCCCAGTGGGTTTCCAACACTGTAACTCTTTATGGGAGTGGAAAGGGTATAAGCATCTAAGTATCAAAGATCCATAAAAACCAGGAAAAAGCTTAAATTAATAGTTATTCATTTATTCCATTCACAAAACATTGCTAAAAAACTACTAAGTACCATGCAAAAATAAAGCAAAAAATAAAGCAAAAAAAAAAAAAAGACATAATCCGGTGTTATCTATACATTTTAAAAATAGTCTTACAAAAAAAGAATCACCCACTTTTCTGATGTGAAAGAAACAACATAAATGGTAAGAATGATAGTTTAATTCACAAGCTCAATTAGTGAGATTGAGCCTATTATTTAGATTTATTGGTATTACTCCTACTGTTTATTACTGTCTATCAAATTACTTTGCTAGCAACCCAGGGTTAGATAAGAGCACAAAAGAGAGATCTTGATAAAAGATTGTTTGAAATTAATAACCAAAAGTTACTTTTTGGATCATATGCATTGTCAGTTTTTAAACTCATTAATTCACAACACCTACTACATGTTCTCGGTCCCAGGAATGAAACTGATAAGTTTTCTGCCCTCATAGGGCTTACTCACTTTGCAAAATGAATAGACAAACAAAATAATTTTAGACTTAGAGCATATGGTTGGAGCCCTGGTGGCATCAGTGGTTTGAAACCACCAGCTGCTCGGCAAGAGAAAGATGAAGCTGTCTACTCCTGTGAACAGATAGTCTCAGAAACCGAAAGACGCAGTTCTACCCTGTCCTACAGGGGCGCCATGAGTCCGCATCACTGGACGGCAGTGAGTTTGGTCTGGTGTTTACAGAGAGGCCTGTTTGAGTTTTATGAGTGAAAAGGAAGTGGCTATAACTGGTTATGAACGAAAGTAGAGTGGGGTAGAACATAGCAACCTAGGCTCACATCTAGGTGGCACACTTGGCGGCTACAGATCACAGCCTTGGAAACTGTATGGGGTGATTCAACTCTGTGCTACAGTCATTAAGAGTGGGGACAGACTCTAGGGCGGGAAACTTCAGGAAGCCTTTCTTGTCCAGACATACATAGTACATGTCCATTAAATATCTACTTAACTGGAAGTCACTATTCCAGGATACCTAGCTGAAATTTTACACTTTCTGTAGAAAGTTATTGAGTCCACAAAATGTTTGCTATGCATGTCTATGTATTTAAGGTATACATACTTAAAACATATTAAATACATATTTACAACCACTTTGTGCCTAGAACACATTACATGACTACAATCAACCAATTACATTATTTTCTTATCATCTAAATTACCTAAGGGAAGCTCTTTAGTTTTTTATTAGAGTGCTAAAAATGGAATGGAGGAAGGTATTTGTCAAGTTAACCCTTAACTGAACCGGGAAAATAAAACCTTGCTCAGAGCTATTAAGATATATT
>NW_022111304.1:2539149-2556928 GCF_000313985.2 Echinops telfairi | reverse complement strand
ACAGAGTGGAGACCCAAAGCCCATTGTAGACAATTGGACATCTCCTTACAGAAGAGTCACAAGGAAGAGACCAGCCAGTCAGGGTGCAGTACAGCACCAATGAAACATACAACTTTGCTCTAGTTTTTTAATGCTTCTCCCCTCCCACTATCATGACCCCAATTCTGCCTTACAAAGCCAGCTAGATCAGAGTATGTACACTGGTACAGATAAGAGTCGGAAACACGGGGAATCCAGGACAGATAAACTCCTCGGGACCAATAATGAGAGTAAGGGGAAGGTGGGGGGAGAAAGGGGAAGCTGATCACAATGATCTACATATAATCCCCTCCCTGGGGGACGGACAACAGAAAAGTAGGTGAAGGGAAGGAAAAAAATGAGGAGCTGATACCAAGGGCTCATGTAGAAAGAAAATGTTTTGAGAATGATGATGGCAACAAATGTACAACTGTGTTTGACACAATGGATGGATGTATATAGACTGTGATAAAAGCTGTATGAGGCCCCAATATAATGATTGAAAAAAAAAAAAGACTTAAACAGCCTCAGAAACCCACAGTGGCACTTCTACTCTGACCTCTAGAAGTCACTATGGGAGCCACTACAAACCAGAATCGACCGCATGGCAGCAAGTTTGGTTTGAGTTTTGTTCTCAATCACTAAGCGATCTAGTGATTATGAGTTGGGCTGCTAACTTTACCAAGGTCAGCAGTTTAAATGCCACCAGTCAAAATAAACCCAAACAAACAAACAACCAGTCATTCTATGGGAGATGGAGTTTTCTACTCCTGCAGAGAGCTAGAGTCTTGGAAACATATAGGGTCTGTTCTACGGAGTCGTCATGACTTGGGATTGACTCAATGGCAGTGAGTTTGGTTTTTTGGTTTGAGCATGGGACAAAGGCTTAAAGGTTTGTTGAATAAATAAATAAAATTTTAAAAAGAAAAGAAAAAAATCAGCTAACAGCTTCAGGTAGAAAATAAACTCCACACCAAACTCATTGCCACTAAGTTGCTTCTAACTCACAGTGACCCTATAAACCAGAGGTGTCAAACTGGTGGCCTGTGGGCCGCATGTGGCCTCCAAGGTAATTTTTTGTGGCCTGTGATGCTCTGAAATAAAATGAAAATAGAAAAAACTGTTATGAAGAAAATAGCACTTAAGGGAGATCGAGGCAATACCATACACACAATTCCCTCGTTAACCCTTTAACTACTGAAGACGAGTATACATGTGGCCCAGTGCCTTTGGGGAGGGGTGGGGGGGGCCCACCTGTATAAACACGATGACTCAGTTCCGGCGACGTCTGGAAACGATATGTCTGCCACTCTCAGTGTCACATCATGTAAACAGATCCCAATAGCGAAAACGTTAAAAAGAGCACTCTGGGTTGTGCTGTTATGAATCATACCTAGTGGCAGTGCTAGTTAACATTTTTCGAGGGAAGCCATTACAATTGTGCATCATGTTTGTCAGCTGTCCAACATTTTGTGTTTTTTTATTAGTTACTTTGTTAAATTTTCCGGTCACAACAAAAGAGGTGAAAACTAGGAGGAAAGCACTGGCAAGTTTCAGGTAAAAAATAATTTTAGTTTTATAAATACTTAAATGCTTAACTAAAAGCAATTATATAGTGTTTTAATTATCCTATCCATATTCCTGAATCCTCCCTTCAAAATATAAATTAACATAATCTGTTAATGTGATGTGGCCCGTATGAATCCTGCCTGTTGCACCAAATGGCCCGCATTTTAATTGAGTTTGACACCCCTGCTATAAACCAAAAGACCCAACTCACTGAACCAAATGAGACTCAGAGATCCTATCTATATGGTAGACCTGCTCCTGTAGGTTTCCAAGGTTCAAACTTTTTCTGGGAAAGTCTTCTTTCTCCATAGAGCGGCCGGTGATTTTGAACTGCTGACCTTGTGGTTCACAGCCCAATGTGTAACAACTACATCACTAGGGTTCCTTCATATAGAAAATAGTAAAATCTTAAACTTATACCTATACACAAAATAAACAAGCAGCTCAAGATAGTTCTGCTTTTGTTACCTTCAAGGATCTATTTTCAGAATCCTATGAATGCTACCTGACAATAATTAATATTGCTGATATTAAATTTAGAAATTGCTGCCCCCCCCACCATGCATCATATAAGGAAGTGAACAGAGCTGAAACCAGACTTAGAAACACTGAATGTTTCATATCAGCTATAAACAAGGTGAAACTTTAGACAGACAAATAAAGCTCATTGGGCTTTGTACTTTTATGATATTAAAAATAACTTGGATGACTGGTTCATGGTCCACCCACCCTCCCACACCACAACTCAAGTCTCTTATAAAAAATGGCATAGTATATGCACAATCTATGTACATCCTCCCATATACTTAAATCATCTCTGATGTTGTTAGGTGCCTTCAAGTTGGTTCGGACTTGTATCGACCCCTATAAACAACCGAATGAAACACGAAACAGCCTGTCCTGCGCCAGCCTCACAAGCATTCTTATGTTTGAGTCCATTGGTGCAGCCACTGTGTCAATCCATCTCATCCGGGAGTTTCTCCTTTCGCGATGCCCCTTCACTTTATCAAGCATGATGTCTTCTCTAAAGACTTAACTCTCCTGAAAACATGTCCAAATCATCTCCAGATTACTTATAATACCTCAGAAACTGTAAATGTTATATAACTGCTAGCCTTTGAGAGATTGTTTGACCGATTAATTTCCCTTCTTCCCCAGTATTTTAAAGTCACAATTGGTTGAACTCGCAGATAACAGAACCTGCAGCTACAGCAGACATACTGTAAAAATGGTCTCGGTCCAAGAACACAACTTAGTATACCAAGTCTCAGACTTTAAAATAATTTAACTGTTGCCAAGCAGAGTATAAACACGGAAGCTCCCTCCCACAGCAGTTTCAGCATTTATTCTCCATAGGTACTCCACGCTGCTGGGGTTTCGTTACATCTAGAAGACCAACTCGGGAAAAGAATTCCAATAAACACACACACACGGTGATACTGCAATAACTCAAGTTACGTGAGCCCCAGGAGGAAAAGAAGACTCAAGTTTTACAAGGCAGCAGTTTAGGAAGTAAACTTTCTGTTCATTAATTCTGAACTGATTTTCCACTATATTGTTAAGTGTCACAATCTTAAAAATTACGTAAGCCTATACTGCTTTCTATCCAGGTTATTGTACTTTGTTAACAGACTAGAAAACACGTAGAGAGTTATAAAAAAGCAGGCAAAAGAGTCACGAATTATATAGTTACCTGCATTCAACACCCCAAACAAAATGCAAAAATGAACAACAGATCCGTTTTTTTTTTAGAGCGGGAACACAGTCCCCCACTACCACAAATTATGCAGTCAAGTTTCCGGCATTAGGGGAAATCGCAAGGGCCAGCACACCGGCAGTGCAATGAACGAGCCTCACCCTGGGAAACCACCTTCCTGATCATGGTGTGTCCCCTGCCAGGTAAGTAACACATCCTTTTATTTATTTATTTATTTTATTGTTATTATTTTTTAACAGATCCTTTTATAACTCAACTACGTGTATCTCTATTAATGTCCAGAAAAATGACTGTGAATGATGACAGTTCATGGAGTATCAATTTTTGTTTAAGAAAATAAATATGTTCATAGCTTTAATGTCAAATATATTTGATTATATTATAATTTTTAATTTCAAAAAGCATGTATCAAGAATGACCAAGATTAAGCCTATCATGTTTTTTTATTGTCCACAGAACAGTCTGTACATTTAAAAATCAAAATACTTTGTGACACATGAAAATTACATAAAATAACAATTTCAGCACCCAGAAATAAAGTTTCAGAGGAGCACAGCCTCACTTATTGCTCATGTATTAGCTATGGCTGCTTTTGAGTTACAACGGCAGTTGAGTAGCTGCAGCAGATACCTCAAGATCTATCAAGCCTAGCATATCCACAAAAAAAGCTTGTTGATTTCCTGTATATGTGATGAATTCATTCACCAAAACTACATGGTTAATTATGATAACCCAATTATGACAAATACCAGGATTTAGATCCTTAATAAATATTTTCATAATGTATTAATTCAAATACTAATTTCTTCTTGTTTGGGTTTTCAAATTTGAGAAACTAGGTTTTCTTAAAGGTACCCTGCTGGTTTGGTGGGTTATACAAGGTCAGCAGTTTGAAGCCACCAGTCCTCCTCAGGAGAAAACTGGAGCTTTCTGCAGTTCTCTGTCTTAAAAGTCTCTGTGAATGGCATTTGTACTCTCTCTTACAGGGTCTCTTTGAGTTGGAATTGATTTCATGGCGTGGGTGAGTTTGAGGTTTTCTTAAATAAGGTACACTTATAACATCAATAAAGTTAGCTTGACAGTTCTCAAACTTGAGCATATTTACCTAGGCACTTTGTGCAGAGAGATTCTAGGCCTCCTGGATTTGGGTTTGCTTGGCATTGGGCCTAGAAATGCACAATTTAAAAGACACCCTGAGTAAAACATCCTGGACCATATTTGAGACCACTAAGGTGGTTAGAGAGCTTACATGTGGGGGCTTTCATTGTCTTTTAATTCTATTTTCCTACAAACTTCTTGAAGCCCCCCTTGTATATTCCTTCCATATGGAAAGCAATTGATTATATTTTCAAATTTGGTACCGTAAGACAGCAGTTTTCAAGGTGGGTTCTGAAAATCCTTTCAGAGAGCTCATGGAGTCAAAATCGTACATGAGCAATAGCGCTATCTAACAAGCAAGCAGGGCTAGTCATAGTACACAAAAATGGTTTCAGATTCCATATTACAGCGCACCTTTAAGAAACTATCACATTTTGGATACTAGTGTTGTATCAAGAAGAACATTCAAAATTATCTGAGAAAAGTATTAAAACACTCCTTCCTCTTTTCTATAACATAGCTTTCTGAGACCAGGTTTCTCCATATACGTCAATCAAAACAACATAATTGCAACAGTTAGGAGCAGAAGCAGAAGAGAATCCAGCTGCTTTTTATTAAGTCAGACATTAAAGAGATATGCAGCTCTTATCCCTAAATTATTTTTATCTTGGAAAGTATAGTTCTCTAATAAAAAAACTATGTACAGTATGTTTATATGTGATGGATATACTATTATTTTTAAATAAGCATTTACATTTTTATTTCAAATATGCTAAACTTTCATAGACATAACCTACATAAACAAAAGACCTTTGGATTCTTCAATAATTTTTAGTATGATGGGGTAGGTAGGAAGACCAAAAAGTCTGAGATCACTGCTTTGAGAACGACACAAATTGAGTACTCCAGATTAACCAAAGAGAAGGTTAAAATTATTTTCTGGATTCGGGCTCAGACACAAAGATCTAGGTTTCAGAGAAAGAAGCCAACTTACGTAGGCCAAATAGTTTTGAAGGAAACAACTGAAAACAGATTTGTAGGAGGGGAAGAATTAGGCGGAATCACGGCAGCACATGGTAAAGCTTAGAACCTATCTGGAAGGAGCTTCCCATAAGCAATTGCCTAACTAGGACTTTCTGTAAGTCTCTCCTTCGGGGGGATTCTAAGACTATTTTGAGCTACCCAGAAAGGTTAAAAAAGCAAGAGCAAAGAAGCAACTTGTTATAGCAGCAACAGGAAGCAATGTTAGAAACAATTAGAAAACGTTTTACCTCTCTATATTTGGCTTCAATAGACCTTTTGGAAGGAGAAAAATTCCTGGAAACTGGTAAATGATCCAACAAGAATCTATGTTGCTGGGACTCTTTCTATTTGTTTTTAGATAAATTATGATCCCTGAAACAATAAACTAGTAGCAATCTACTCCAAAATATTGATCTTTAAGAATCAATCTAAAATCACCAGGGACTTAATTTAAACAGTCTACAAACAACAATAAACCTGTTAGACGTTACTATTAAAACCCAGTATGAATTTGATCCTGTGTAGGAAATAAATGCAATATCCCTCAAAGCCAAATCATGAAGTTCCTTAGAAGTTGTTCAAGAAAATAAATCTATTTTTCAAGTCTGTCCCACAGACTAGTAATGCCCGGTTCTAAAGTTTTCCAATGCTCACCCTCACCATCCCAAATGCAGATTTGTAAAATATTAGAAAACTCAAAAAATTAAAAAAAGCTAAAGAAAATGGTCCTGCAAAAAACATGTTGGTACCAAAAATGCCATGTTAAATAAAATCAACAAGATGTTATTCAAGTGTGAGAAAACTTAAGTATTATTGGCAAGAAACTTAGTGCCAACACAAATCATTTGCAGCAATCATACCAAAGGGCTTCAAAAAGTGCTCAGAAAAACAAAATGAAATGATATTGGAAATTTTCCACAAACCTTTTGAAACCCCTCATACGTTCTAGTCAATAAATCATCCTGATGTTCTAATAGTCAGCATATGTTTTGGAAAGAATGGCTATTTCCTATTTTCAAAACTGAAAATTATAATTTTTTTTCTAATGAATGATAAATTTTAAGTCCCAAATAAAACTGGATGAGTTTGTACCTCCCTGTTCACCAAGTCTAAAATAAGCACCCTGCCAGCTAAGGAGCTATGAGGGACTTCCAAAAGTTTGTGGAAAAATTCCATTATCTTTCTAATCCATTTCCCCACCGACAATTTGAAGTCCCCTAGTGTAAGGGGTCATTCCCTTAAACAAGGTAGTTGGATTTTGTGAGAAGGTGAAACTATGGCAGAACAACATTGTTCCCACAGGTTCAAGCCCAACGCTCATTAAGTGACTTTTTATTGTAAATTTTGGCTTTCATCAACTGATACTTAAGAAGAAATTGAACACTAAAAAGAAGAGAGAAGGTTTTTACACAGCATGGTTTTAAAAGTAGGAGAACATTTAGTATTAAAGGTAATTAAAAAGAGAAAAGCTAGTGGGCTTAATATGAGTTTTATTTGTATAAACTCAAGTATTCTATATCCTTCACAAGATCACTAACTCAACTTTGGCTTAGATGGGAATCTTTCCTAGATACCTGCTTACAAAGTTTTAAAAGCCAGATAACCAAGTTTATCAAGTTTATCTTTTCAAACAATCTTTTCTAAATTGTAACACTCATCTTTCCTCTCCAAGGAAGCTATAGCTTTAATATTACTTGCAGGGGAGCGGGGAGGGAGGGGGGAAAATGAGGAGCTGATACCAAGGGCTCAAGTAGAAAGAAAACGTTTTGAGAATGATGATGGCAACAAATGTACAAACGTGCTTGACACAATGTATGTATGTATGGATTGTGATAAGAGCTGTACGAGCCCTAATAAAAAAAAAGCTTACTTGCAAAACCAAATTGAATTTTGCTTCATTGTATACAGGCACTGAGTACATTGTTTAAAAAGGGGAGAAAAGTTTTTAAACAAAAAGACAAACAAGAGAAGGAAAGGAAACAAAAGACTATGATTTAACAGGGAAAAATAATAATCTTTCAACACAAAGTATCCTCTGAGGATATGCTGAAGAGAATATCATGATAAAATATTCTAAGGCACAAAATGACCCCAATGCAAAATATTTGTTATTTGCCTTATTTTTAGCTCAGAGGAGTTATTACTTCTCATCACGTACGTTACTTATTTTTGTTTATCCATTCCCACTGGGTCAATAGAGCCATTTCAATTTCATTTTCCTTACAGTCTATTTTTCTTCCTGCTTCTTCAATACCAAGTTCCTTGATCTGAGTTTCTGCGTATGCATTTTTGTACTGGAAAGGACCTTGAGGGGTCATCAAGGCTCTCCTTCTGCTTTCTAGGAGAACTCATAGCTAAGTAAGTTTAGAGAGATGAGACGGTACAGAAAGAAAATGACATCTTGTCCACGACTAACAGCATGCTACTTTCTCACACATACATTTCCATTCACAACTGACAATATTTTGAAAATGAAAGTAAAAATTAAAACCCTAAAAGAGGAAGGAGCTTTAAAAATGCATTTATCAGAAAAATTGCTCAAACATAAATTCAACTGTCAGGTCTAAAATTAACATGCAGGGAAGTTGTTGGCTGCTCACACAAAGTCTTCAGTCCCTGGAGCTGTCTTATTTGTAGTACCATTTCACAGATAGCAGATAGCGTGGCAGACTTAGACGGCCACACAAATAAACTAGCTATAAAGGAATTTTTTGTACATATATTTACTATATTATAAATAACAAAGAAATGCATTTGAATGCTTTTAGTTAAAGTCACACACACACACACACACACACACACACACACGGGGTTTCAACAAGTTTGCGGCTAAATAGAATTAAAAGATAATACAATTTTGCCATGAACTTTCTGAAATATATACAGTATGTTTATGTATCACAGTTGGCATAAGTTTTTATGAAATAACAAATTAGGTCTAATTTCCCACTGCCATCAAGTTGCTTCTGACTCACAGTGATCCTATAGGACAGAGAAGAACGGCTCCTTTAGGTTTCCAGGGCTATAAATTTTCATAGAAGTGGATAGCCTCATCTTTCTCCCACAGATTAGAGATGTCAATATTACGGAGAATGACAAGACAACCATTGTATGAGCCATAGTTAACTATTTAACTGGAGACTTAAAACTGCTCTGGGAATGATGCTTCCTTCTAAAACTTTCCAAAATAGAACTCATCGTATGACAGAAAATATGATACTATAAAGAAATAGTTTTATACTACAGTATACTATAAAGAAATAGTTTTACACTATAGTATGATACTATAAAGTAATAGTTTTTAAACTATAAAGAAATAGTTTTAAAAATAATTATAAAGGGAAGAAAAAGAAATCAAAATCAGAAATCTTAAAAATGGAGGGAAAGAAAAGTAGAGTCTAGAAATAACAGTAAGATAAAATAGCTTTTGCTTTCCAGAGCAATTCTAAAATGAATTGTTTAAAAAATGACTTACAAGCAATATTCAAACTCATTGCCATCAAGCTGATTTTGACTCATAGATATCCTATAGGACAGGGTAGAACTGACCCCTGTAGGTTTTCTGGGTAGTAAATCTTTATGAGAGCGGACAGCCTCATCTCTCTCCTGTGGAGCAGCTGTTGGGTTTGAACCACAGACTTTATGGTTAGCATCAATATGTCCAGAGCTCCTTGGCAAGTAACACAGTGATCTCTAACTATTAGCATAAAATAACTAAGAGCCACTAATGTCTAACTTCCTCTTCTGATTGGGTCACCAGCCTGGGAGCTCAGGAATAGATCGGAGGCAGAACATGTCTGGATACCTCACAAGGTCACTCGACACATCATAGAAGATATAAATTAGATGATAAAAGAACAAATGGTTCACAACTGAATCGTATCCAAAAGGTTGTATAATGGAATAATGTCAATCTAATGATAGTCTACAGAGCCCTGGTGGTGCTGTTGGAAAAGCAAGCGTTGGACTATTAACCACAAGGTTGAGATTCCAACCCACCTGCTGTTCCTCGGGAGAAAGAGGAGGCAAACTGCTCCAAAAGATTTACAGCCTCCCATCTAGCTCAGAAGCAACAAAGCCCACATGGAACAACATATCAACCTGTGTGATCACGGGGTGTCGAACGGATCACTGACGACAAATGGGTGCGTAAGCAAATGTGGCGAAGAAAGCTGATGGTGCCCGGCTATCAAAAAGTATAGCGTCTGGGGTCTTAAAGGCTTGAAGGTAATCAAGCGGCCATCAAGCTCAGAAGCAACAAAGCCCACATGGAAAAAGCACACCAGCCTATGCAACCACGAGGTGTCGAAGGGATCAGGTGTAAGGCATCATCAGAACAAAAAATCTTACCATAGTGAATGATGGGGGGAGTGTGGAGTGGAGATCCAAAGCCCATTAGTAGGCCACTGGAGATCCCCTTGCAGAGGGGTCTCGGGGAGGAGATGAGCCAGTCACGGTGCGATGTAACAATGATGAGAAATACAACCTTCCTCTAGTTCCTAAAGTTTTCCTCCCCGCTCCCACTACCATGACTCGAATTCTATCTTGCAAGACTGGCTAGACCAGAGGAGGTACACTGGTACAGATAGGAACTGAAAATACAGGGAATCCAGGATGGATGAGCCCTATAGGACCAGTGGTGTGAGTGGCAAAAAAGGGAGGGTAAAGGGAGAATGGGTAGGGAAGAGGGAACCGATTACATGGAACTGTGTGTGACCTCCTCCCTGGGGGACAGACAACTGAAAAGTGGATGAAGGGAGAAGTCGGACAGGGCAAGATATGACAAAATACCCATTTATAAACTATCAAGGGCTCATGTGGGAGGGGGGAGCGGGGAGGGAGGGGAAAAAATGAGGACCTAATGTCGAGGGTTTAAATGGAGAGAAAATGTTTTGAGAAATGATGTACAAATACGCTTTACACAATTGATGTGTGTATGGATTGGGATAACAGTTGTATGAGCCCCTAATAAAATGTTAAAAAAAAAAAAAAAGATTTACAGCCTCGAAAACCCTGTGTAAAGTCACTATGAGTTGAAACTGACTACTAGCAGTGGTCTGTGGGATTTTATTTTGGAATGATTGTCTGGGTATCCTGGGTTGCACAAACAGTTAAAGCACTTGGCTACTAATCGAAAGGCAGGTAGTTCAGATCCACCCAGAGGTACCTCAGAAGAAAATGTGCTCATCTACTTGGGAAAAATCAGCCATTGAAAACCCTACAAAGCACAGTTCTACTCTGACAGACATGGGGTCACCACAAGTCTGGGTCAACTCTACTATAATTGTTTTGGGTTTGGTTTAATGATAATCTGTTCGTGTCAAACAGCACTGTTCCACCCTTATTCGTTTTTAACAGTGAACTAAAATTAAAACATCGATATAATGTTTATCAAATTTATCAGTGATACAAAGACAGGAGGAATGGCCGAGAGACTTGAATAACATGATCAAGCTAAAACAGTAAGCTAAAACTAACAAGATGATAATTGCAGGGATACAGTTCTCAATTATGTAAGGCAAATAAACTGCACACATTAATGTGATCTTAGACTTTAAGAACAGAGGTAGACCATAACCAAAGTCATTGCCATCAAGTCAATTCCAAATAATACTGGCCTCTATAGATACAGTAGAACTGTCCCTGTAGGGTTCTGAGGCTGTAAATCTTTAGGAGAATAGAAAGCCTCCCTCTTCTTTCTTCAGAAAGGCTGGTGGGTTTGACCTGCCACCTAAGGTGTAACCCACGATGCTGCCCAGGTTCCTTAAGGGCAGAGGTATAGAATCTAGTGGGGAAAATGCTAAAATATCCCTGGTACTCATATTGATCTCAGATGCTATATTCAGATATGGATTAAAAACTCTGAAGACTTAGGTAACTGAGTTAACGAGGAGCACAAAACTTACTTCAAATGCCATTTAAGGAACAGATGGGAAAGCTTGGAGTATTTGACCCAGAAAGAAAAGTCTTACCAAAGCATAACTATCATCAACTAGTTGAAGAGCTATCATGTGGACAAAGACTTAGGTTTATTATTATGCTATATGAAAACCTACACCAACTGTAAATTTTGTGTGTGTGTATATGTGTTTGGTTTGTAAGTGTTACTGTGGCACAACAATGAGCTTCAGCACAATATGAAGGATATTCTAAAAGTAGAACTCCACCACGAAGCAGGGTACTTGTGAAGTGGGACCTCATCCTTAGAGCATTCAGAAGTTAAAACAAGCAAGGACTCCTAATACGATGCAATTTCACATTTTGTGACTACACTTGATCCCAAAAGAAAACTTAATTATTCTGTTAGGCAGCAGAAACTTAAAAATGGGGTTTTTTTTGACGTTTTTAATAGAGAAGGAAGACTTTTTCATGAATCTTAAAATCAAACTGCCATTTTCAGAGACATTGCCAACAAAAGAAATGAAAGCTTAAAAAAAAAATCAGGGCTGCATTTGGTTTCTCTCAATGAAATGTCTGCACTTTAACTTTAGAACCTTTATCAAGGGATAAGGGACAATTATATACCAGCCTGCCAACTAACCTCAAGAAGAGAGCTGTCTTTATTAGACATTTACATGGCTGTGCTATTTGCTCCACCTACAACTTCCTTGCAAGGAGAAGGCTCTTCCTTTCTCAGACGTGGATAGGAGGCTGCTGTAACACTGATTCCCCTCCCACCTGCAGCCCAGGGAAAACTCAGTCTTGACATGCTCAAAACAGTAACTTGTGAGAACTTCACAGCAGTTGTGTTCAGGCAGAGCCTGGGATTTTACTCGAGGCAAAGTAGTTGGCTGAAAAATAAATTTCTCTTGGGGTTGAAAGTGGGGAGAGGAATAGGAACAAGATCCAGTACCAGTGGCTATTAACATTTAAAAGCCATGGCAAACAAAGGTGTTTAAAAATTACAACACTGAAACGACCACCTGGTATATACTTTGATCCATAAGTTAAATGATGGGGCGTTTGGAGGGGGGTGGTGTTTTGGGGTCCAGTCCAAACCATCACAAATTCTGGGACGAAAGAACAAAATACTCTACTCTCTCATTGGGTATTTTCTTTTTGGCAACTGGCATGGTGACTTAATGTCCAATAAGCAATGTTCTTAATGTGAATTATCCAATTCAGTAATTAATGCTAAAGGGTCAGTACTTAATTGGTCTCCATGTACTATAGAGGCAACATCCTGGCCAAGGGAAAAACTTCAAATGGTTACAAAACCAAATGGCCATTCAAGATTATATATACAGTGGCTTCTCCTCATATAATGTTACCAGTATTCCGGATATTATTTTGTTTCTCAAAAGTAAAAAGAGAAGGAATATTAAAAACAGCTATGCTATCACAAAGAAGTTATTAGTTGGCTGCATTCTCTCAATTTGTTATCAAATGAAAAACAACTAACAAAGGGCAAAGGCCTGTCCCCTTTTTGTACAGACTAAGAACTGGTAAGACTACTTAGTACAGCTGCCAAACTTTTCTTTAGCTTCTTTTCTTACAAATGTGCTACATTTCGCAATAGCTTCCACTTACCTTACATCCTCCATGTTTTAGTACAAATTGAGTTTGATTTCCCCAACCCCTGCCCTAAGATATACATTACGACATATCTTTAGGCTCTGGTCTGCACACAAAAGAAGAAATGGAATGCTTTTCACGCTCCTGAAATAGGTATCTATTCTACTCAACACTTTGTTTTTTTAAAAAAAAGTTTAAGTTAAAACTAATTGTTTTAACTAACAACTCTTCGAGAATATGAGTGACTCAGTCACACATTTACCCAAACTCACTTTAAGTGTCTTTTTCTTATGTGCTTCACATGCCTATGAAGATGTCTTTCCAAGAATTAGTTAACTGAAAAAAATGTTAAGCACAGGATTCAAGTGAGCTTGCAGAGAATATTTTGCATGTCCACTAACTTGCATTTAACTGACAGGACCCCTATTACAAAGACAAAAATACCCTCTTGTTAAGGAGAAAACAAACTTTTAAAGTCAGGAAAATAGCAACATGGGAATCTGGGGAGGTGTCTTGGGTAGTAAACACCCCAGTCGGTGAACATAACAAGCAGTTCGGAGGAACATATAAGTCCCTATGGGGCTCCATCTTGGACTGCCTTCAGTTGCAACCCCACCTCTCTCTATTTAGGAGGAGATGAAGTGTGGAAAGAGGAAGAGAGAAAGGAAATCAGAGTAGAAGTGATGAAAAGTGTTGTTTTTCTCCTGCTTTACCTCCATCCCTGCATTCCTGCAGGCGGGCCACCAGTCTGAGTGCCAGACCCAAGCAGTAGCCTCAAAATCAATAGACCAGCCTTCTGATCCTAAGAGGGTCCTATTTATCTATCCAAAAACTTCCCAGAACCACCCTCACCCGCCTGACTCCCATACCCTTCCTAACTAACGCCTTCCCAAAGTTACTCAGCCTAACCCATTTAGTCTTCCTAAATTAAATCCACTTAATTTTCTCAAAGTCGCTACTTTCTCTCTGATGGCATGTCCCTGATTTTCTTTTACTTAGGCCAGTCGAAATGACACGACCCTCAATTCCAATGATTCACCTCCACCTATCTTTCCAGCTAACCCTCAATGCCCTATTTTCACCAGCCCAAGAGTCCTGGTTCTCGCCCACTCAGTGCCCGCTTCCTGCCAATATGCCTCGTCCAATGCTAACCCCTTAAATCCACTCTTTGGGAAGTCCTGGATCTTAACCTAGTTTAGTAGCCCTACCCTCTAGCCCATTCCACCCCACTCCATGACCCTTCCATTAGGCTACCCTTCCCTCAGGATTCAACTCCCCTCTCCTTGCCACGCCCTGTGCCCCCCGGGGCTACTTACCCCAAGTTCTCCCCACACTTCAGGCCTCAGGCCCCGCCTTCCCCCCCAAAGGAAGGAGGCGGGAGTAGGGAGAAGAGGGGCGGCACTCCACAACGTGAAGGCAACCGCCCATTAGCGCTCATCGCCGTCAATCACAGCTTCCTTTTCCCTTATTGGCCGGATTTGGCCTACGCCCCACCCTCTTCCCCAGACAGGGCCCGGCCACCGCCTCAGCGCCCCCGTCCAACACAGACTGGGAGGGGAGCCCCTGGACTGGGACACTGGGACTGGCCCGAGTTGAAGAGGAGACTCCTGTCAGATCATGGACTAGCTAATATGAACAAGACTCACCCGCTGGTAGCTCCGTCGCCGCCCGCCCTCCCGCGCGCGCTCCCACAATCTGCCTCCGGCTCCTTCTTTCCCCCCTCAGCGTAGCAGATACTTTCCTCCCGTCCGGCCAGGCGCTCACCTCTCGCGAGATGTGGCGGGAGGGCCGGGAGAGAGCCGTGGGGGCCGAGCTGGAAAGGGGCCGAGGGGCGGGGCTCCAGGAAAAGCTGGGGCCGAGTTGACTCCGTGGGAAGAGTTGGGGAGGGAGTTTGAGCTGGGACTGTGTACACCCGGTTCCACGTGTTAAAGCTACGAAATCATACGGGGAAAACCAAGGAACATTTTATAGGTGCTTGAGTGTGGAGCGTGAGAAGGATGTGAACAGCTTTCGGAAAGATCACGACCTTGGAAATCTTAAGGGACAATTCTACTCAATCCTTCGGTTTGGTTTGGGAGAACCAAAAAGTGAAGGCGTTGGGACTGCTAGCCAACGGGTCATCGGTTCGATTCCACCAGGGGCTCCGCGGGAGAAAGATGAGGTTACCTGTTCTCCTAAAGATTCACAGCCTCAGAAACCCAAAGGAGTTCTCCCCTATCTTAGAGAGTCGCAGTGAGTCGGAATCGACTCGATAGCCGTGAGTTTGGGTTTTAAGAAATGTGGGTGCAAAACACCACACTTTAAAGTACAAAAACCTCCACTCTCCTCCGACACATACACTTTTAAAAGGAGGCATAATTATGCCTTAATAAAGCTGAATGTGTGTGTGTGTGTTTACTGTTTGGTTAATTGAGAAACACACACACACACAAGAACACAAGGGAATTCGGGGTCCCAAACAGGCAAGCAGTTAATATTCTTCCTCCTTTACATTGAAGGAGCTGTCACTGCCGCCATGAACTGCTGTGTGTGTGTGTGTGTAACGGCGTGGGGCATGGAATGACAGGGATTCAACCTCAAGGACAGGAAACGCCTTTTTATTTAAGCGCAGCTTGTTCAGCAGCTAGAAAAGGTAGATGAGAAGGCTAGGGGCAGTGAGTATGCTAATGGTGGAAAAATAATTTGGAAAAGGATAAGGTCAATGATGGTATAACTTACATGTAACCAGTGAACACTGCATTGCTTACATAAACATGGCTAACCAGGGTTATGTGGTGCTGTGCATAGTGCTGTGCATGGTGCTGTGCACAGTGGTTAAGCAAGGTCAGCAGTTCAAAAACACCAGTCACTTTGCAGGAGAGAGATGAGGCTTTCTATTCCTATTAAGAAATACAGTCTCGGAGATGCCCTTGCAGAGGGGTCTCAGGGAGGAGATGAGCCAGTCAGGGTGCGAGGTAACAATGATGAGAAATACAACTTTCCTCTAGTTCCTAAATGTTTCCTCCCCGCTCCCACTACCATGACTCGAATTCGATCTTGCAAATCTGGCTAGACCAGAGGAGGTACACTGGTACAGATAGGAACTGAAAATACAGGGAATCCAGGACGGATGAGCCCTATAGGACCAGTGGTGTGAGGGGCAAAACAGCGAGGGTAAAGGGAGAGTGGGTAGGAAAGAGGGAACCGATTACATGGAAGTGTGTGTGACCTCCTCCCTGGGGGACAGACAACCGAAAAGTGGGTGAAGGAAGACGTCGGACAGGGCAAGATATGACAAAATACCCATTTATAAACTATCAAGGGCTCATGAGGGAGTGGGGAGCGGGGAGGGAGGGGAAAAATGAGGACCTAATGTCGGGGGTTTAAGTGGAGAGAAAATGTTTTGAGAAACGATGTACAAATGCGCTTTACACAATTGATGTGTGTATGGATTGGGATAACAGTTGTATGAGCCCCTAATAAAATGTTAAAAAAAAAAAAAAGAAATACAGTCTCTTTATACAGGGACAGTTCTACTCTGTCCTATAGAGTTGCCGTTAGTTAGAATGAACTAGATGGCAATGAGTTTAGCTTGGTTTAATGTGCTGTGTATAGTTTCACCAAAAATAAAAATAAGGAAGTGCCTAAAAATGAAAGCAATTAAAGTCTTCCTTCAGGTTTTCAAAATTAAAAACAAAACCAAAGAATGTCCAGGTTGCTCCTACTATCCACAGGAGTCAAACAGTCTTCGCCCTAGGCATGGGTGAGGGGTTGGTAAAAGCGAACAATCCCAGCTCTTTCTTTTACTCACTATGGCTTATAGAGTTGCTGGAAGTCAAGATCAACTTGATAGCAGTGGATCTGAGGTTTTTCCTTGTTATTTTGTTTCTTTATGGCCTGGAGAGGCTTCTTTGAGCCTCTGTACAATCAGCTCAGGATCCCATTTTACTCACAGAGCTGTAATGACGAAATGAGCCAGCATGCATATTCATGAAACAGTTTGGAGATCTAAAACACAAAAAAACACTGTATTTTTTATTCAGCAAGTATTTTAACAAATACCTAACAGGATCTAGGTGTGTTGGGGGGGGGTATGCTGGTGGTATATCGATTACCTTTGGGCTGTGATTGCAAGATCAGCAATCTGAAACCATCAGTTTGAAAACAGAGTTACAGTCCTGGAAACCCACCGGGGCAGTGCTTCCCTGCAACTCAGTGGCAGTGAGTTTGCCTTTTTTTGGGTTAAACAGGACCTACTAGGTACAAAACACTGGTCTAGGTATGGCAGAACAGCAGACAGACCAGATCCCTGCACGGTGGCATTGCTAGCACATTGGGGAGGAGAATACAGTTAATAAATCAATAACAAATATTCCATATAATAAAGAGTGCATCTGAGTAATGAAACAGGGAAAAAAACAAAAACCCATTGCCATCCAGCAAATTCTGACTTATGTGGACCCTACACTGTTTCCAAGGCGATAAATCTTTATGGGAACAGACAACCTCAGCTTTCTTTAGAGCAGTGGTTCTCAACCTTTCTAATGCTGCGGCCCTTTCCTACAGCAGCTCATGTTGTGGCGACCCCGCCCAGGCCATAAAATTATTTTCATTGCTACTTTATAACTGTAATTTTGCTACTGTTGTGAATCAGGCAACCCCTGTGAAAGGGTCGTTAGACTCTGTATTAGTCTGGGTACTTTCGAGAAACAAATCCACAGCAACTCATGTATGAGAGAGTTTTATGTAAAGAAAGTGTGCATCACGAAAACATCCCAACCCAATGCTTCCCAAGCCCACAAGTCCAACATTAACCCATATGTCCAACACCAATCCACAAAGTCCTCCATCTCACAAAAC
>NW_022111304.1:2536834-2538104 GCF_000313985.2 Echinops telfairi | reverse complement strand
CCTCCCACAAATATCTTCATTTCTTTGGCCCATTTAGAGAGATCAATCTATATTGACTCTTCCCATAGCTCCTTGTCAGCAATTTTCCAATGATGTTCCTTCCAGTTGTCTAACCGTTCAGCCGAATCACTTGCTACAACCCACGAATCAGTATCTAATCGCAGACGCCCACCTCTCCTTCCAAGCCAAAGGGACACCAAGTGTGCTCCTTGAGTCCTGCTCGCTGGGAGGATTTTCCTTCACCATTATCCCGCAGGGAGGTCCCAGAAATGGCTGCCATGCTGCTGATGTCCATTCCCGAGTGCTGCCTGCATATGATGAGAATCATCTGGAAGCCATGCATGAGTTTTCCGCCGTCAGCTGATCCCAAGAAACTCCCCATGAGGCCATAGGTGTAGACTGGGAGCAGGAAAGGCATGTGAGCAGAGTGGGGAGCATGGGCATTTGGGTTGCTTCTTCATATAAGCTCCTTGTGTCTTCAGGTCCTGCTTGAGCCAGTCTCATGCATACCACTCCCTTTTCATGATGAAGTGCTGCTGTGCACACTTGACCTACTCGGTGGGTCAGACTGTTATCCCAGGCTGCATGGCAACTTGTGGGCCCATGGTCAGGCACGCAGTCTCTACTAAGGTCCGATAGCAAATCAAAATCTGCTTTTCAAATGGAAAGTATTCATCAGCAGAGTGTGACAGAGTTCTTCTCCAAAATCCTAAGGCTCTTTGCTGTGATTCTCCCATATGGGGCTGCCAAAGACTGCAAACAACTTCTCCATGGACCACTTACACTTCAAGAACTGTTGGATCAGCGCGTATGGCAGAGCAGGTTGCATGATAACTTGAGCCGGATGCAGAGCCTTCTCTTGATCTGGGCCCCACACAAAACTAGCAGTTTTGTGGGTCACTTGACGAACAGGCAAGAGGAGGAATGTGCTGTCTCCAAAATCTAAAGAGGTCCACCAGATGTTGTGCGTCCTTTTCAGTGGTAGGAGAAGCCAGATGTAACAACACCCTACACTTTAGAAGGAATCTATTGTCATGCCCAAATCACTGGACTTCTAGAAATTTCACTGAGATAGAAGGTGCGTTAATTTCTGTCATATTAATTTCCTACCTTATAGCACTCACGGGTTTTTAAAATCATTTTATTGGGGGCTCTTACAGCACTTATAACATTTGTATTAGTCTGGGTACTTTGGAGAAACAAATCCACAGCAACTCATGTATAAGAGAGAGTTTTATGTAAAGAAAATGTGCATCACGAAAACATCCCA
>NW_022111304.1:2533595-2535525 GCF_000313985.2 Echinops telfairi | reverse complement strand
TACAAATGCGCTTTACACAATTGATGTGTGTATGGATTGCGATAACAGTTGTATGACCCCCTAATAAAATGTCCAAAAAAAAGAAAATAATAATTACATGAAAAATAAGGAGTACAAAGAAGAAAATGTTCTAAAATTGATCGTGGTAGTGATTGTACAACTCTTCTTGATATGATCAAACTATTGAATTGTATGATATGTGGATGAAGTGCCAATAAAACTGTTAAAAAGAAAAAAGATAATGGACCAATGTGACATCTTGTGGAAGGGAAAATGCAAAGATCAGTGTGATATCGTATGGAAAAATGCTTCTGGTTTTTCTTTGAAACTGGAATCAAGAAAAAGCTGCATACCAGAAAACAGGAGACATACAAAGGGCTTCAAATAGGTCACAGAAAAATGGAATTGAAAGGTCATGGAATTTTTTTTCATAAACTTTTTTGAAGCCCTTTGTGTTTATTTAGTGAAGCAATGAAACCTCATCTGGAATATCAACTGTAATTTGAGTCACCACCTGTTTATGTTTACAATAATCCCCTGTTCTCCAAGATCCATCTGTTGTTGCTGTTCTGCACAGGTCAAACAGGTAAGTTGAATGGGGATGTGGTGGGAATCACCACCCCCAGTAATTTGCAAGTCCCTGATAGTGGCACTAATCTCTACAATCCCTCCAGGAATACATTATGGATTTTGGTTTACTAATTTTCCTAGGTAGGTTTTACGGTAGTTCTAACGTCTCAAGTGCACAGTCATTTTCAGAAAAGTCCATAGACCCCTTGGGGGTAAGGCTGGGAGAAAGACCAACAGCATGACGTTTTAGAAGTGTAGCTGGCCCATTCATCACCGGCACTCAGCTTTCTCTTCACACAAAGGGTTCTGGGTCTGTAAACAGGCTCATGTCTGGGAATTGACTAAAGGGCCGTGACTGTTCTGACAATTCAAGTTAGACTGTCATTTACTTGATCTAGAATCCTTCCACTTATACAGTGCAAGTAAATATTTAGTAGCTTTCTTAACTATTTCACTCTATGAACACCATGACTAAGTAGCCAATGCCTTGAATTCATGAGTCAGACTGTTGTTTCTGACTATTGCTGTGATCCTGCTTTCTGTTACAGTAACCATGTTCACCTTGTCTTTGTGGATGAAGTGCTGTCACTTGGGGCTTATTACCACAAAGTCCAATCGGTTCCATTATAGTTAGATGTCCTAGCTCAGGACTATTCCCACGGTCAAGTACGATTTACTTAAAATAGCAGTCATAGTAGACTTCAAGGATGCTGGGGCTCCCTTCAATTTTTTCCCCCCTCACTGTTGTAGTAAAGGGTGTGTGGTTTGGGCCCTTCCATGGGTAGGTCTGTGGGTGCAACCTGACATATCCACTCTAACAAGCCAAATTTTCTAAGCCTTTAGATACCAAGATAGGTGTGGCATTGCAACTTGATTTAGTGTCATTCAGTACCATCGACTTGGCTCTGACCCATAGCGACTCTGTGCATAACAAAATGAAGCACTGCCTTGTCCTGTACCGTCCTCACAATTGTTCCTCTGCCTGAGCCCATGGATGCAGCCAGTGTGTCAATCCATCTCAGTGAGAGTCTGCCTCTTTTTTACATCCCTTCCCCTTTAATAAGTATGATGTCCTTCTCCAGGGGCTAGTCTCTCCTGACAAGATGTCTTAAGTCTTGCCATCCTTGCCTCTAAGAAGCACTATGGTTTTACTTCTTTTTAAAAAAAATCATTTTATTGGGGGCTCGTACAATTCTTATCACAATCCATGCATACATCCATTGTGTCAATCACATGTGTACATTTGTTGCCATCATCATTCTCAACACATTTGCTTTCTACTTGAGCCCTTAATATCAGCTCCTCATTTTCCCCCCTTCCTCCCCACTCCTCCCTCCCTCCTGAACCCTTGATAATTTAT
>NW_022111304.1:2520533-2532916 GCF_000313985.2 Echinops telfairi | reverse complement strand
GGAAGGTGTGCATCATGAAATGCCAATTTAATAGAACAAAGTGTTCTTTCATTGAGCAAGTATTTCGGTGGAGGTCCAGTGTTCATCTGCTGCCTTAATACTAAACTTATAAATATATGCATGTAGATCTATTTCCCCACCTGGATTTACTTCTTCCAACACAGATTGGTTTGTCCTTTTAGCAGTCCATGGTACTTTCAGTATTCTTCTCCAGCACCGCAATTCAGCTGCATCAATTCTTCGGTGGTCCTCCTTATTCAATGTCCAACCTTCACATATATACGCTGCAGTGGAGAATACCAGGGGTTGGTCAGGCACGCCTTAACCTCAAAGTAACATCCTTGTTCTTCAGTACTCTAAGGAGGTTTTGTGCAGCAAATGTACATAATGCAATGTGTCTTGATCTCTTGACTACTGCTTCCCTGAGCATTGTGGACCCAAGCAAGACAAAATCCATGACAACTTCAACCTTTTCTCCATTTATCACGATGCTTCCTACTGGTCTTGTTGTGAGGATTTAGTTCTTCCTTACTTTTAGTTGTAATCAATACTGAAGAATACAACCCTTGATCTTCATCAGCAAATGCTTCAATTCCTTTTCACTTTCAGCAAACAAAGTTTTGTCATCTCCATATCCGGGGTTGTTATTAAGTCTTCCTCTGATCCTGATGCCCCATTCGTCTTGATATAATCCAGCTACCCTGGTGGTTTGCTCACCATACAGATTGAACAAGTGTGGTGAGAGGATACTACCCTGACACACACCTTTCCTGATTTTAAACCATGCAGTGTCCCCTTGTTCTGTTTCTACAACCTCTTGATCCATGTACCAGTTCCTCATAAGTATAATGAAGTGTTCTGAAATTCCCATTCTTCTCATTATCTACAGTTTCATCTGGTCCACTCAGCTGAATGCCTTTCCATCGTCAATGAAACACAAGTAAGCATCTTTTTGGTATTCTCTTCTTTAAACTGAAATCCATCTGACATCAGCAATGATACCCTTCGTTCCACATCCTGTTTTGAATCAGCCTGAACTTTTGGAAGTTCCTTGTCAATGCACTGCTGCAACTGTTATTGGATGATTTTTTTTTAATCATCAGTAAGTTTATTTATTTAAATAATAAATCATTTTATTGGGGGCTCTTACAGCTCTTATAACAACCCATACTGTTGGATGATTCTGAGCAGCATTTTACTTGCGTGCCATATCAATGATATCATTCTATAGTAAGAGCATTTTGCTGGGCCGCCTTTCCTTGAAATAGACACAGTTATAGATCTCTTCCAGTCAGTTGGCCAAGTAGCTGTCTCCCAAATTTCCTAGCATAGATAAGAGAGTGTTTCCAGTGCATCCTCCACTTGCTGAAACATTTCAGGGATCATTCCATCAATTCCTGGAGCATTGTTTTTGGCTAATGCACTCAGTGCAGTTTGAACGTCTTCTTTCAGCGCCATAGGTTCTTGCTCATATGCTGCCTCCTGTAATGGTGGACTGTAGACTAGTTCTTTTTGGTACAGTGACTGTGTATTTTTCTATCTTCTATTGATGCTTCCTGCATCATTCAATATTTTGCCAATAGAATCTTTCAAGATTGCAACTCAAGGCTTACATTTTTTCTTGAATTCTTTCCGTTTCAGACATGCTGAGCATGTTCTTCCCCATTGGTTTTCTAATTCTAGGTCCTTGAACACCTCCTTACAATATTTGTCTTACCAAGCTCCTCTTTGAAATGTTATATTCAGCTCCCTGACTTTCTCCTTTCTTCCATTTGCTTTAGCTAGTCTACAATGAAGAGCAAGTTTCAGAGTATTGTCTGACATCCACTTTGATCCTCTCTTCCTTTCCTGTCTTTTAAATTACCTATTACTTGCTTCATGAATTATGGTCTTGATGTGCTCCCACGGCTCATTAGGTCTTCTGTCATTAGTGTTCAATGCATCACATCTGTTCAAGACTCAAGGTTGTATTTTGGCTCTTATAGACTTCTAATTTTCTTCAGCTTTGTCCTGAGCTTACATACGCACAATTGATGGTCTGTTTCACAGTCAGCCCTTGGTCTGGTTTTAGCTACTGAGACTGAGTTTCTCCTTCGTGTCGTCTCACAGATGTAGTCAACTTGATTTCTATGTATTCCATCTGGGGAAGCCCATTTGTATAGTTGCCTTTTGTGTTGTAGAAAAAAGGTATTTGCTTTGAGCAAGTTGATGGTTTTGCAAAATTCGATCATGTCATCTCCAGCTTCATTTCTATCATTAAGCCCATATTTTCCAACTACTGTTCCTTCCTCTTTGTTTCCAACTTTTGCATTCCAAAGGTAAAGCCTATGGGAGTGGGGCCTTCTAGATGTTCATTTGGTAATGTGGCGTGACTCAAGGTAAAGAGAAACAGCTGCAAAAAATTTCTAATGGTCGGAACTTGAAATGTGTAATGTATGAATTTAGGAAAATTGAAAGTGGTCAAAAATGAAGTGGAACACATGAAGATCAATATCTTAAGCATTAGTGAACTGAAATGGACTAGTATTAGCTATTTTGAATCAGAAATTCATATGACTTACTAGGCCAGGAATAACACAATCAAGAGGAATGGTGTGGCATTCATTGTCAGAAAGGATCATACTAAATCCATCATGAAGTACAATGCCTGTTTGTGATACGGTTATATCTATCTGCCTTCAAGGAAATCCAATCAATACAACTATTATTCAGATTTATGTATCAACCACAAACACTAGTGAAGAAGAAATTGAAGAAGTCTCCCTACAACTTCAGTCTGAAATTGATAAAACATGCAATCAAGATGCATTGATAGTTATTGGTGATTGCAATCATTAAGTGTATGCCACTACTTAATCCATGCTTCACTGAACCAACAAAATTAATTAGATCATGCTATTATTACTTTCATCAAGCTGAAACATTGGATGAAGAATCTATGCTTAGTGGGTGTGGCAGTTACATAATCTCCTGTCAACTTGCAAAGGGGTGGACACTTGCCTGTCAATCAGGCCATAGCCAGTGAGGCCTCTGTGGGCATGGCCTTTTCCTGAGGATTCTGGGAACTCCTGTATTCCTCCCTGGAGGCAGGAGACACTCTCTGATAAGTATTCTTGCTGATAAGCCATATGGAGACACAAAGAGTCCTGGAGCTGGAGGAGCCACTTGGAGACCCACGCCAGTGCTGAGATTGGTATCAGACATATGGACTAATATCAGACTTAAGGACTTGATCTGGACTGGGCTGGGATGTTTTCTTAATATACAATTGCTGTTTGATATAAAGTTCTTGCTTACACACATATGAGTGTCTATGAATTTGTTTCTCTAGTCAATCCAGACAAACACAGTGGGCTATTACAATAAATTCAAATTGATCCAATGTTATATTCCTTGCACCATTATCCCCAAACTTAATTAACAACTCACACACAGATTGTTCATTTCTGTTTGTATACACTGTAAAATAATGCTGTTATCTTGGAGTGTATCATACCTCCTCCTGGGTCCAATGTAATACTTTACCTCTTGGGACTTGCTGGAATTTAAGTCTAATTATAGGTTTAGAAGCAAAAATGGGTAGCAATATATTCTGGGAACATTAAGAAATGTCTTGTAAGGCATAAGCCTCAAAGGGTCTTGACAAGTGCATTAATCTCATCAGATGGAAGTGTAAAGGATGATGGTTTCACTGGGGAGGATAGCTTAGCAGACAAATATGGCGTAATCTCTTCAGATGGCAGTAAGATGGCTGATTCTGTTGGTTAGAGTGATTCCATAGAATTTGGGAGTTCAATGTTTCCAGATACCTGATTACCCATATAATTATCCCAAGTTTTGAGGATCTCATTTCTTCCAAATCAGTGCCCTCACTTTAACTTTAGTTACCATTTGAGGTTGGGAATTCAATTGGTTTTGTAATTCAGCCATTTTTAGCATAAGGCTCTGGGTTTAATTTTTGGCAATACTTGCTCTGAAACAAGATTTGATTTCAGGGTTAAGTGATTTTTCAGGTTTTCCATGTAGTGCTTGAACAGAAGCTTTGAGTTCCTCTGAAGTTTAGAGGCCACCACTTTCTCTCATTATTTTGTCAACCAAAAGCAGAGCCAACCATCATTTTGCGTATGCTTCTCATTGTGACAAAATTGTAGGAAAGTATCAAATATGCAATCATCCAGAGTCTTCACAAATTTTTGATCCACTGGTGGTGAAAGTTTACACCTTTCTATTGCTACCTTATACCATAAATTGGTGATACTGTAGGCACTGGACTGGTAATGTAAGGTTGGTAGTTCAAATCCACTAGCTGCTCCATGAAAGAAGATGAGGCTGCCTGGTCCTATAAAGATTTTCAGTCTCAGAAACCCTACATTGGGTCACCATGAGTCAAAACTGACCGGATGGCAGAGGGTTTTGTTTTTCTTTACTATTGGAGACAGACTTATCAGTGCCTTTAAGGATAATCCGTTTCAGAACCAATTCAGAAATGTATCATCACAGTTTGCCTCCTCTGGAATGATCCTTGGTGCCAAATTACTTAGTGTTTAGTTCAAGAAAATGCCTCCCACATTTGTGGAAGCTGACAAGTTTCAAATCCATGGATTGGGCTTCTCCTGACTTCTAATGTGGTTGCAATGGCTGCTGAATCCAATACTGGCAGGCCAGACAGCAGGCTGCTGTCTCACTGCGCTACAGAAGTTGGTGCCTCCCCACATGGGCTGGTCAGACAGTAGTCCTCTGGCTCATGTCCCCATAATTAGAGGACAGAGGATGCAGGATTGAATGAGAGCTTTGTCAGAACATTCATATATACTGAATGCAGGCTACCTCAAAGGAAACTTCTCTTTCAACAGATTAGCTACGCACATTAGGTTACAAAAACAGATGGTGATTATCTGCCTACCCCCTGAGAATAATGGACTAGACATGTGGCCATATAATCTTAACCATCACACTGGTACAGATAGGAACTGAAAATCCAGGGAATCCAGGGAGGATGAGCCCTACAGGACCAGTGGTGTGAGTGGCAAAACAGGGAGGGTAGAGGGAGAGTGGGTAGGAAAGAGGGAACCGATTACAAGGAACTATATGTGACCTCCTCCCTGGGGGACAGACAACAGAAAAGTGGGTGAAGGGAGACATCGGACAGGGCAAGATATGACAAAATAACAATTTATAAACTATCAAGGGCTCATGAGGGAGGGGGGAATGGGGAGGGAGGGGAAAATGAGGACCTAATGTCAGGGGTTTAAGTGGAGAGAAAATGTTTTGAGAATGATGTACAAATGCACTTTACACAATTGATGTGTGTATGGATTACAATAACAGTTGTATGAGTCCCTAATAAAATGTTTAAAAAATAATAATCTTAACCATCATAACCTAGGAGTGGAATCTGTAGACCATATGGTGACTTTAAGGAGCTATGTGGTTAAGAACTCAGCTTCTCTCTTTTTTTCTAATTTTTTGAAGAACTCAGTTTCTAATTGAAAGGCCAATGGTTCAAACCAACCAGCTAATCCATCAGAGAAAGATGTGACATTCTGTTTCCATAAATATTACAGTTTTGGAAACCCAATGAGACAATTCTACTCTGTCTTATAGGGTTTCTATAAGTTGAATCAACTATCAGGCATTGGATTTGTTTTGGTTTGGGGTTATGGTTATTCGATGTTTAACTTTTTGAGAAACTGCCAAACTTCTTTCCAAAATATCTATGCCATTTTCCATACCCACTATGCACAAGAATTCCAATTTCTCTGCATCCTCATGAACACTTGTTATTGTCCATCTTTTTTATTATAACCATTGCAGTGACTGTGAAATAGCTTAACACTGACTTGGATTTCCCTAAAAGTTAATGATGTCGAACTTCTTTTCATGTGCTTATTGGTCATTTATATATCATCTTTAGAGGAATATTTCTTCAAATCCTTTTTAAATTGGATTATTTGTCTTTTTATTGTTAAGGTGTAAGAGATTTCTCTATATTTTGGACACTAGACCTTTATCAGAGATCTGATTTGCAAATATCTATCCCATCTTTTCACTTTTTCATAGTGCCCTCTGAAGCATGAAATATTTTAATTTTGATGAAGTCTCGTTTATCTCTTCTTGCTTGTGCTGTTTTTGTCATACTATTGCTCAGTCCAAGGTCACCAAAAATTTACACCCATGTTTTCTACTAAGAGTCTTCTAGTATTAGCTTCTACATTAAGGTCTTTGGTAAATTCAAGATCATTTTTGTATATTTTGCAAGGTAAGAAGTTCAAATTCATTATTTTGCATCTAGGTATCCAATTTTACCTTTGTCTTATGCTGGGTTCCCTGGAGAAGCAAAATCAGTGAAGATTATCATAATCAAAAGTTCATGGGAAAATCTTATTAACTTTAATTCCATTAACTTTTTGAAGCATATATATATGAGAGAGAGATTTATCCCAAGTAAATGGCTCCTGTGGTTGTTGAAACGATTAAGTTCTAGTTCATGTGCTAGGCATCAGGCTTAGAGGCTTCTCCTGACTCTCACAGCTACAGCAGCCAAGATCAGTCAGCCAGATGGCAGGCTGCAGCTCAAGTCCAAAGAACTGGAGGTCAGATGATGACATGCCAGATGCAGGATCTAGATTGAGCAAAAATCCAGAGAGTTTTCCAGGATGTCTATATATATATTAGATGTAGGCCACACCCTCAGGAAAACTCCCTTTCAACAGATTGGCTGTTCATAACATCATGGAAGCAATTACATTATATCATAGCTCATCGTGGGGAATGCACGAATATATCATTACATAACTGCTAAACCACTGAGAATCATGGCCCAACCAAGTTGACCAACCCCCAACATTAATCATGACAACCATCACACCATTGAAAAGACTATTATTTCCCCACTGAATTCCCTCGGCATCCTTGTCAAAAATGATTTGACCAAAATATAAAGGCTTATTTCTGGATTCTCAATTCTATTTATATATATATATTTGAAATATTTGAGACATATGTTTCAAATACATATATAAATATATAATCTGTTTTACTGATATGTATTTATCTATTACATATAATATTGATATTATTTATTATATATTGGTATCTGTCAGTAAAATAGGTTAAAGTAGTTATATGTAATATATATATACATATACATATATATATAATCACTCACTACCATGGAGTTGATTCTGACTCATAGCAACCTTGAAGGACAGGGTAGAACTGCCTTTGTGGGTTTCCAAGACTATAATTCTATGAGAGTAAAATGCCTCATTTGTCTTCCGAGGAGCAGCTGGTGGTTTTGAACTGTTGACCTAGTGGCTAGGAGCCCAACGCATAACTACCATGCCACCAGGCCTCCATAAATATCTATATATGTCTATCTGTCTTTATATGTTTATCTACAGTCACAGCCATAGCCATATCATGTATATGCATATACACAAATGTATAGTTTGTGCTAGGCAGAAACAAAACCAGGACACTTATGATTTTATATATATTTACATATATTTGTATGTATAAGAGGATAGATTTATATAGCACGAAGGAATATAACAGCTAATTAGTCCACACAGCAGTACAGAGGGCTCAGTTCAACTCCCTTCCATGGAATAGTTAATATACTGGAAGTCCTTCAACTCACGAGTACTCCTGGGTCCAAGGTCAAGGAAGCAGACAGCTGAGTCTTCCCTCGGGCAGTGCAACTAGAGTCCGCTGAGAGGCAGCAAACAGCAGAGTGGGTCACCAATAGTCAGCCCCTCAGGAGCTTAGCAAAGCAGGCCTGGTTGGGATATCGAACTCAAGCAATGCAAGATGACAGGATCCACTAGCCTCAAGCTCAAGCAATAAACACACCACCAGCATGGTGAAGCAGGTCTTGAAGGAACCTCAGGCTCTAGCTACATGATCTATGGGTTTGCTGTCCCACAGGTAGTGTAACTCATAAGTTGAGGCAGAGAACTAGCTAAAGCAACCGCACGCTGGTCTGATCACCAGAGAGGAAGGGAGAGATGGGTGGGCCTTACTGAGCCATTTATCTCTTGGCCCTCCAATCAAACTGTGATCTGATTAATCCCACATGTTCCTATTAGCCAGGTTGGCACAATAAACATACCTATCACACACACACACATATTTATATAAAAATTTTTTCTTATGCCAGTACTATAAAATTTTGATACCTGAAGCTTTTTTTTTGATACCTGAAGCTTTGTGGTAAGGTCTGAAATTTGGAAATGTGACTCCTTCAACTTCAAGTATCTAGCTTATTATACAACCGAGGGACCATATAGATAGATACAGTAATATTTTAAAATCAAATTTGGAAGTTTTTGGCCTTTATTTCTTTAAATAGTTGTTCTGCCTCTTTCTTTACTTCTATAATATGGTTCATAATGTACCATAGATCTCTGGGACTCTATTTTTTCTTTTTATTCCTCAAATGATAATCTCAATTAACCTATTTTCAAGATTGTTGATTTTCTTTCTGCCTCTTTAAATCTGCTGTTAATACCTCTAGTGAATTTTCAATTTCAGTTCTTTTACTTTATCAACTCCAGAATTTCTTTTCTTCATAATTTTTTAATTAATATCCTCTATTTGATGAAACATCATTCTGTTTTCCTTTAGTTCATTAGGCACAGTTTCTTTTAGTTTTGAACATATTTTAAAATTATGTCTAATAAGTCCAGTGTCTGAACTTTCACAGAGACTGAATTTGTACCCTTGTGGTGTCTGATGCATGCTTTCTTTTTTTTAAACTTTTTTAAATTAAATAATCATTTTATTAGGGGCTCATACAACTCATCACAATCCGTACATACATCATTTGTGTGCAGCACATTAGTACATATGTTGACTTCGTCATTCTCACAGCACCCGCTTTCCACTTGAGCCCTTGGTGTCAGCTCATTTTTCTGATGCATGCTTTCTTGTTTCTTTGCATGTCTTTTACTTTTTTGTTGAAAATTGGACATTTAAAATCATGTTATGTGGTAAGTTATGAAAACCAAATTCTGTTCCCCTCCCTAGGGTTTGTTTTTGCTGTTCGTTTAGTGACTTTTCTGTTAATTATGTATTCTTTGACACATGTGCCACTGATGTCTCTATGGATATTTTAGTGGCCAGCTAACGAATAGACAGAGATTTACTTAAATTCCTAAGACCAACAAACCTAGTCTTTGCCAAGGGTATGAGTGCATGCTGAGGCATGCCTTCGACACTCAAGTAGGCAGCTTATAATTCTGCCTTAGCTTTCACTTCCTGGTTTTACAGATCTGTAGTTAGCCAGGTGTGAACGTTTACGGGCTTCTCAGGGCTTAGTGAGCATGTGCATGTCCTTTGGCATCCCTTCAGCCTCGGTGTGACCTTGTAATTCCCAGGGACATTTAAAAGCTATTATAGACATTATATTCCCAGCGTTTCCCTTTTGGTGAGTCTATTGTTTGCCCCAACTGGTTTCCACCACCCTCAGCAGCTGAGATAATAAACAATTGCCTCTGTAGGTTTTGACACCCTCCCTATCTCAAGGAAGAGAAAAGACTGTTTGCACGAGATAATTTTAGAGTCAAGGAGAGAAAAAATCTTGAGCGGGATCTTACGGGGAGCCATGGACAAGTGGAATAATGATAACTTTGAAGAACCTCCCGCTCCATTCTTCTTGTTCCAGTGACGTCAGACTGCGGTCTGTCGCCAGGGTTGCAGGGTGTTGGTTGTCAAGGTTGCCATGCGTCCTTGGTTGGTCGATTTCTAGAGTGCTAAAAAGGTGGGTCCTGACCATTGTTGTCAGTGTTCTCATGGCTTTCACGGAGAAGTGAATTTCCGGAAGTTCTGACACCACCATTTTCAATGGCACCATTCTTTCTTGCTGTTTTCAGGACAAATGTTTTCAGCGCGATCTTTCGTGTCTGTCTGTCTCTAACACTTACATCAGAAAATCCTGTGGAAGCAGCACATTTCTCTACCTTCAAAATATGCCTAGTATCACATCACAAGGTTGGACATCTAGCCCGCTCCCCAGGGGGACGAATAACAGAAATGTGGGTGAAGGGAGACAACGGGCAGTGTAAAACGTGAAATAACAAAAATAATACATAATTGACCAAGGATTCACAAAGGTGGAAGGGGAGGGGAGGGAGGGGATAAAAGAGGAGCTGATACCAAGGGCTCAAGTAGAAAGAAAATGTTTTGGAAATGTTGATGGCAACATATGTATAAGTATGCTTAATAAAATTGAATGATGAGTTGTCCTAAGATTTGTAAGGCCCCCCCCCAATAAAATGATTAATACCATATTATAGCCAGTATTCTACCGCCATTCTCCATTCATTTCATTGCCACCCCCCTGATCTAAGTTCCTCTTCCCCCTCGTTCCTTTCCAACCACACCACCTCCTCACATTTCCTCATACTACCAAGCAAAATCCTATTTCATAACCTTTGCATTTTTTTACCAGATATACATTTGGCTCATGCCCTTACTTCCTTCAGATCTCGGCTTGGATGACATTACTTTAGAAATGTTTCCCTGACTGTCCTACACCACACACCCCATTGTTCTATTCCCTGTATCCTGCCTCATTTCCTAGCACTTAACACTGCAGGACAGATAACAAATGATGTCTCTTCCTATTAGATTGGAAGCTCATAAAGGCTGAGACTTGCGTTTTGCATTATGCCCTCAGTGCCTAGAAAGGAACCGTGACTCTTGTTGGCGCTCAGTACAGTTCTGATTGAATGAGGGCCAACTAGCTTTCATTTGTTCCTTCCGACCTCTTCCTGTTCTCCCAGTGTCCAGTATGAACAACATGAGGTGCTCCTCTGCCCCCTGGCTTCAGCCTTTGCATGGCCCAAGCAGGAGTTTGGAGAAAATGACAAGAATGAGGTCAAATCTGCTTCCTCAGGTTTCTACCTGCCAGGTTATCTTAGGGTTACCGTGTCTCTCAATCAATGATCGGTATCCCTCACAACTGACCCTCTCTCTACGTGTTTCTCCCCAATAGCCACTTCCTGCCACCCGGCTCCTTTTTGGACTAGCCTAAAAAACTTACTTCTCCACTGTCACTGGCCTCAGGTTATTGCACGATCTCTGTGGTTCCGTAGCCATCTGTACCATTGTAAACGACCTCGAAACTTTGCCAATAAATTCTTCTCACATCACCCTAATTTGAGAGTGACATCCGTCTCCTTTGACCTTCTGACTAATACAGATGAGTAATCCTAAGAACTGCTCTAGCATGCAGATATTATTACCATCCACATTTTAAAACTGAGAATATTGAGACCCAGGAAGGATAAAAAAAAGGTTGCCCAAGATTACAGAGCAAGTTACTGGTAGCAGCAGACTCAGAATCAGCTTTAGGGGGGAAAAAGTGGACAGACAGTTTTATGACATCAGGATAGGGAAGCATTCAAACTAACTGAAAAGGTCTAGATCCAAAGATACCATAAATGAATATCTCCAACCCATGTAAAAAAAAGAATGATCTGATGACTATATAAAGAACTTATATAATAAAAGAACTTATAGAAAATAAATTAGAAAAGCACAACAGCACAATAGAAAAATGAGCTGAGCAAAGGACAAGAAGGGGGGCTTATAAAACAAGAAACCCAAGTGATTGAAAAGAATATGTTCGAGTTCCCGAGGGCTGCCCTAACAAATTACATGATGTCCTCAACTCGCAAAATTTTCAAGTCACAACCAATTGCCCTTCCAACTGTCCATTAAACAAACAAACAAAAATGTATCTTCTCGCTAGTGATATGTACTATATACAGCGTTGCAGCAAAGATTTGCTGACGTTATCCTTCTTAGATGTTCACTGGCAGATGCTCAATTTTATGATTTACTGTTTAAACTAAAGCCATACAGCCGGCCATCGCCTGGGCCACAGTAAACTTGGTGTTGGTGTTGGGGATGATAACAAATAGAAAACTGGACATTGTCCAACTGAAGTGACATATGACCATTGAACTGCATATGTACCCAACAGGCGTTAGACTCCAAACTCATTGTTACTATTTATTATATACCAGGGCTATCATGCAATCTTCTTCCCCATTTTATAACATAAGAATTATTAATTTAAAGCAAAGGTGTTCGCGTTTTTCTAACAGCAACACCTGCACTGATTATGCCCCCCAACAATATGTCTAGCCAAAGAAGTCATGCCACTGAAAGTTCTAATTCAAAAAACAAGGTGAGGAAGACTTTAGATACAAACATGAAACTCATGAAGGCTTGTGATAATGAAAGGAAAGTCTGTCAAATAGCACCTGAGGAAGGATGGTCTTATTTTTTTTCTTTCTTTTTTTAAAAAAAATCATTTTATTAGGGGCTCATACAACTCTTATCACAATCCATACACACATCAATTGTGTAAA
>NW_022111304.1:2507177-2518920 GCF_000313985.2 Echinops telfairi | reverse complement strand
TATCACCACTCTCACCACTGGTCCTGAAGGGATCATCTGTCCTGAATTCCCTGTGTTTCCAGTTCTTTTCTAGTCTAGCCAGATTTGTAAGGTAGAATTGGGATCATGACAGTGGAGAGGAAGCATTTAGGAACTGGAGGAAAGTTGTATTCACTGTTGCTACACTGCACCCTGACTGGCTTGTCTCCTCCCCGCAACCCTTCTGTAAGGGGATAGGACTAAATCTTTTATGATTTATGGATTTTTATAGATCAATGTATGTGTTCAATATGTATGTGTATACTTACAACCCTCAAGGACAAATAACAATCAGATTTATAAAGACACTGATAATAAAGACAATAAAAATAAAAACAAAATTAGATCTATGTCAGCACTAACTTATGATGGAGTCACCAGAACGAAATCATAGACTAAGTCAGGGACTATCTATACCATAAATGTGAATGGCTTAAAACAACAGAAATGTCCTTGCTCACCGTTCTACAGGTCAGACGTCTGAAATCAACCTGTTAGCTGGGAGATTCTCCCTTTGAAGCCTCTAGGGAAGGATCCTTTCTTATCTCTCTTGGCCTCTGCTAGCCCCAGGAGTTCCTTGGTTTGAGGCAATGGGATTCAGTCTCTGTCTCTGTCTTCACAGAGCCCTTTTAGCCATCTTCCCTCTGCATTCTTACTCGGCCATCTTCTTCCCTTCTTATCGGATTCAACCCGCTTGACTACACCTGTAAAGAAACTATTTTTTGAATAAGGTCACACTCCCAGGTACTGGGATTAGGATTTCAACATTTCGTTGTGGGGGACACAGTTTAACTCACAAGAACACAGGGAAAGATGCTCAATCTCTTGAATAACCAGGCAAGTGGAAATTAAAGGTGGGAATGCAAGCTCACTGTTTTAATTTGCTCTCCATCAATCCAGCCCTTCATTCCTTCAGAGCAGTGCTTGAATGAAGCAAACAACTGGATGTTGTGCCTTCAAGAACCTCAATTTCCAGGAACCATGCCAAAGAGAAGGGGTTCTGGTGGCACTGTGGGATAGGGATGAGGATTGCTAACCGCAGGGTTGATGGTTCAAATCTACAAGTGGTTGCAAGCCCACGGTCACAGGTCAAAATTAGTAACTCTGGTAAGTGTCGGTCAGACAATGTTGTTATTGTCAGATGTGATTGAGCCGGTTCCAACTTTCAACAGCCCTACGCAAACAGAATGAAACTCTCTCTGGTCCTGCACCGTCCTCACAACTGCTGTTATGTTTAAGCCCGTTGCTGCAGTCACTGTGGGAGCCCATCTCGAGAGTCTTCCTCTTTTTGGTCGACCCTCTGCATTACTCAGCAGGATTGATGTCTTCTTCCAGGAACTGGTCTCTCCTGATAACATGTCCAAAGGATGTAAGATGAAGGGTCATCATTCCTGCTTCTAATGCTTCTCAGACGCATTCTGGCCGTATTTCCTTGGAGATATATTTGTTTGTTTTTCTGGGAGTCTATGGTTGGTAAGCTGGTGGAAATGTTTGGTGCAACTATCTTGGTGAACCATTTGTCAATATCCCATAAAGCTGAAGATGCGTGAGATGTGATTGATCACTTTTATATGACTTTTCTAGCTATGGTCTTGAAATGCCCACCAAATGATTGAGTGGGGCCCTGCAGGTAAAGTCTATGATGCTGTTAGGTGCCTTTGAGGTGGCTTGACCCATAGGGGTATACCTATGTACACTAGCCGGAAACACTGCCCAGGCCTGTGTCACCCTTACAAATATTATGCTTGAGCCCACATTACAGTCATTGTGTCAATCCACCTTGTCAAAGAGGTCTTCTTCCTTATTCCTGACTGTATATTTTACATTTTATAGGAGCCCTGGAGGTGTAGTGGTAATGCATTGGGCTGCTAACTATGCTAGGTCAGCAGTTTGAAACCACCAGTGGCCCCATGGGAGAAAGAAGGGGTTTTCGACTCCCTGTAAGAGTTACAGTCTCATAAAACCACAGGGGCAGTTCTACCCTGTCCTATAGGGTCACTGTGAATTGGCATCAACTCGATGGCAGTGCTTTTTTTGTGAGCAAACTTGATCAAGAATGATGCCTTTTCCCGGAAAGTGGTCTCTTGATAGCATGTTCACAGCATTTGAGATGAAATCTCAACGTCCTCACTTCTAAGGAGCGTTCTGGTTAAGCTTACTCCCAAACAGGCATGCTTGTTCTTCTGGCAGGCCATGAACCTTTCGATAGCCTTCACCAGCTGATTCAAATGCATTGATTCACTTCCAGTCTTCCTCATTCATTTCCCAGCTTTCATATGCATTTGAAGTGATTAAAAATATGGTGCTTGGGTCCGGCACATTTTAGTCTTCAAAGTGGCAGTTTCATTCTTCTCATATTTTAAATCGATCTTAGGCAGCAGACTCGCTCACTGCAATGTGTTATTTGACTTCTTGACGGCTGCTTCCATGAGGATTGATTGTGGATCCAAGTAAAAAAAAATCTTGAGAATTCAATCTTTCCCCCATTTATCATGATGTTGTCTATTGGTCTAGTTGTGAGGATTTTGGATTTCTTTATATTGAAGGCTGTATAATCATTGAGCTCCGTCAATAAGTGTTTCAAACCCTCTTTGCTTTCAGCAAGCAAGGCTGTGCAATCTGCATATTGTAGGTTTTTAATGACCCTTCCTCTGATCTTGATGCTGCGTTCTTCATATAGTCCGGTTTCTCGGGTTATTTGCTCAGCCTACAGATTGAATAAGTATGGTGAAAGGATACCGTTTTGACACACACCATTGGGGATTCTAAACCATGCAGTATTCCCTTGTTCTGTTCAAAGGACTGCCACTTGGTCTACAGTGAACCCTCGTTTATCGCGATTAATCGGTTCTAGACCCTACCGTGATAAATGAAATTCCGCGAAGTAGGATTCCTTATTTGTAAATCAAATATTTTCGTAGTTAGAGCATAGAGGACATGAAAAAACACCCTTTAGTCACCATTACACTCGTATTACCCAATTTATTAAACGAAAAAGGGAAAATATAGTAAAACATTTTGGACGTTACAATTATCATTTATTATTTATTATATTACTTATGGCATCTAGTTTACAGTATTACGACTTGTCACGATGTGCTTTGCTTCCTTGTTGAAAGTGAAAGTAGCCGTAGCATGGATGTTTTTTTCATCTTTACGGATGGAGCGAACGGAAGACTCATTCAAGTCGAAATGGCGTGCAACCTCCACGATTTTCTTGCCATCTTTGATCATATCCAAAAGTTTTACCTTTTCCTGGATGGTGAGCATCTTCCTCTGGCGCTTATTTTTATTGTCAGAAGGCTTAGAAGAAGCAGCTCATTTAGGAGCCATCATAGGGCTTAGATAAAATTTCTTAAAAATCACAAACAATTACAGTAGACTGTACAAAAGCAAAAATGCATCTGATACATAGCTCCGATACATAGCGATGCAGACAGAAGAGTGTACAGTATGAGCCAATCAGTGGCAGTAATGACAGAGCATGCGCTGTTACGCAAAAACCGTGATAGAGTGAAGCCGCGGAAGTCGAAGCGCGAAGTGGCGAGGGTTCATTGTATATTCAGGTTTCGTGTGAACACAATGAAGTCTTTCAGAATTCCTAGTCTTCTCAATGCTATCCGGAGTTTTGTTATGACCCATATAGTTGAAAGCCTTTGCAGGGTCAATAAAGCACAAGTAAATATTTTTCTGGTGTTTTTTGCTTTCAGCCAAGATCTGTCTGACATCAGCAATGATAATCCTCATACTACATCCTCCTCTGGATCTGACTTGAATGAGGTGTATGAAACTCTAATGAGGAGATTGGTCAATTTTGACATCCCACTAGGCTTACAATGAGTCATCCTAGGAGCAGAAGGTGGGACCTGTTTATCACTAAGAAGAAGAGATAGAAGTAGAACACATCTTTTGGACCTAGAGTCCCAGTGCTGGGAACCTCCTAGATCCAGGAGATAGAGGGCAGTAATACCCGAGACAGAAAGAAATGGTAACTGGCAACTGCAGAGAAATGGCTTCAGCAGAGGCAGCAGAACCAGAAGAACAGCAGGAGCTGGTGCCATGGGCTTCCCAGCCCCGAAGCAAGAAAGCTAAGCACCTTCTGGCACTCCATGCCCAGCACCTGTGGTCCTGCCTCATCCTCACACTTGTTCTGAAGTTTCAGCCGAGACTGGGTCGATCCATCTCGTTGAGGGCTGTTCTCTTTCTCTCTGTCCCTTTACTTTACCAAACATGAAATTCTTCTCCAGGGCCTGGACTCTCCTGACAACATGTACAAAGTACATGAGACAAAGTTTGCTCTCCCTGCTTCCAGGGAGCATTCTGGCTGTCCTTCTTCCAAGATAGATTTGGTTTGTTCTGTTGGCAGTCCAGGGCACTTTCAATATTCTTTGCCAGCACCATAATGCTAATGCATCGATTCTTGGTCGGGCTTCCTTATTCAGTGCCCAACTCTCACATGCACATGAGGCAATGGCAAATACTATGGCCTGGCTCTGGCATACCTTGATCCTCAAAATAATGTCTTTGCTTTCCAAAATGTTGAACAGGTTTTGTGCAGCAGATTTGCCCAATGGAATATGTTGTTTGAGCTCTAGACGGCACTGATTGTGGATCCAAATAAGACAAAATCCTTGACAACTTTGATCTTTTCTCCATTTATCTATGGGTGCATGTGTGAGGATTTTGATTTTCTTTATATTGAGTTGTAATCCATACTGAAGACTGCAATCCTTGATCTTCATCAGCAAGTGCTTCAAGTCCTCCTCCCTTTCAGCAATCAAGGTTCTGTCATCTGCATATCTCAGGTTGTTATTAAGCCTTCCTCCAACCCTGATGCTGTCTTCTTCTTCTTCTTCTTCTTCTTCTTCTTCTTCTCCTTCTCCTTCTCCTTCTCCTCTAGGCCATGAGAGCACCTTAAAAGTAATTATTCTTTTTTTGACCAGCACCCTGCCTGGTGCACCCACTGCCAGGCAGACATTCAGAAAAACAAAACAAAACAATTAAAACCAAACCCAGGCAATTTCAAAGAATGAGAAGATTTCCTCTCAGTGTTTCAAAAATCATGATTATTCTTATAAAAGATTTATTGCCCTGTAGCTGGATAGTGGGTGCTTTGCTCTAATTTTTATATGCCACCTCTGCACAGGGAATACCTAAAAATCCCCCGTCAAGAGTTGTTCTACTGACTGAGAAGACCTTGGCTCCTATAGCCTGTGGCAGCGTTCTTCTTCAGATAGTCCAGTTTCCTTGATTATTTGCTCAGCATACAGATTAAACTAGTACAGTGAGAGGATACAACCCTAACACACACTCTTCTTAATTTTAAACCACACAGCATGCCCTTGTTCTGTTTGCAGCACTGCCTCTCCATCCACATATAGGTCCTGCATGAGCACAAAAACTCTCTGGTCTAGCCAGATTTGTAAGGTAGAATTGGGATCATGATAGTGGGGGGTGAGGGTGGGGGGAAGCATTTAAGAACTAGAGGAAAGTTATATGTTTCATCGTTGCTATCCTGCACCCTGACTGGCTCATCTCCTCCCCATAACCCTTCAGTAAGGGAGTAGCCAGTTGCCTACCGATGGGCTTTGAGTCTCCATTCTGCACTCACCCTCTTTTACAATGATATGATTTTTTGTTCTTTGATGCTTGATACCTGATCCCTTCGACAGCTCATGGTCACACAGGCTGGTGTGCTTCCTCCATGTGGGCTTTGTTGCTTCTGAGCTAGATGGCTGCTTGTTTACCTTCAAGTCTTTAAGACCCTAGATTTTTGATCTCTAGGCATGTCCTTCAGTCAGGTTCGATGGGGTGCCATGCTCTAGCTCCAGACTCTGTCCATTGTACACCCTCGGGGGCGCCTTTCATGGTTTGCCACAAACATCTATTAATAATTGGAATTGGAATATAAGAGGTATGAAAGTAGGAAAATTGGAAGTCATCAAACATTAAATGGAAAGTATAAAGATTGATATATTAGGCATAAATGAGTTGAAATGGACTGAGATAGGTCATTTTGAATCAAACCATCATATGATTTACTATGCTAGTGATGACAACTTCAAGAGGGATGGCATTGCATTCATTATCAAAAAGGACATTTCAAATCTATCTTGAAGTACAATATGTCTGTGATAGGATAAATATCTATCCTTAAAGAAATCCAGTTAATACAAGTATTATTCAAATTTAGACACCAATCACTAACGATGAAGGAACTGAATAATTTTACTAATGTCTTCTGTCTGAAATGAATCAAACATGGCATCAAGATGCACTGACAGCTTCCTTGCCGCATCTATTGGGGGCATGAAGACCATTCTCAGCAACCGGACCGTCCACATTCCAGAGAATGTCAACACTTCCCTGAAAGGGCACACAGTTATGGTGAGGGGCCTCTGAGGAACCCTGCGGAGGGACTGTCAGGACCTCAGTCACATCAGCATGGAACTCCATCTCCTTGGGAATAAAAAGAAGAGGCTTCTATTTGAGAGATGCTGGGGAAATAGAAAGGAACTGGCTACAGCCCACACTGTCTACAGTCACTTACAGAACATGATCAAGGGTGCTGCACTGGGGCCGATGCCAGCTGAAGCCTGGGTATGCTCACTTCCCCGTCAACATTGTTATACAAGAGGATGGGTCTCTTTTTGGACTCTGTAACTTCTTGGGTAAAAATACATCCAGAGGGTTCGGATGAGGACAGTGTTGCTTGTTCCCTGCCTCAACCCAGAAAGAGGAGTTCATTCTTGAAAGAAATTACATTGAACTTGTATCATGTTTAGCTGTTTTAACTAAGCAAGACCCAACAGCTAAAAACAAGATATTTGGGGGGGAAATTGGAGTGGTTTCTATAGTTCTGAAAAAGGAAGAGTTCAACAGGCTGATGAGTAAGATCTAAGAGGTGTCCAACTACAGGGTAGACTATTCCTTAGACGTGTCTGTGCTACTTCGATGCAATAAAATTTATCTATTAAAAAAGAGAGAGAGAGAGATGCATTGATAATTACTGGCCATTAGAATGTAAGAGTTGGACACAAAAAGGACCAGAGAAGAATTGATTATCTTGAATGATAGTGTTGGGGGGGAAATATTGAAAGTACCCCAGGAGGGGAAGGGGAAGGTGGGGGGAGAAGGGGGGAACCAATCACAATGATCTACATATAATCCCCTCCCAGGGGGACAGACAACAAAAAAGTAGATGAAGGGAGACCTTGGTCAGTGTAAGACATGAAAAAAAGATGTATGAAGTATCAAGGGTTCATGAGGGAGGGAGGGTAGGAGAGGGGCAAAAATGAACTGATACCAAGGGCTCAAGTAGAAAGAAAATGTTTTGAAACTGATGATGGCAACATATGTACAAATGTGCTTCACACAATAGATGGGTGTATGGATTGTAATAGAGCTGTATGAGCCCCCAATAAAATGATTAAAAAAAAACCAAAAACGAAAAGAAAGTACCATGGACTGCCAAAAGAGCAAGCAAATCTGTCTTGGGACCTGTATAGCCAGCATGCTCCTTGGAGACTTCTGACACACCTCGGACATGGTGTCAAGAGGCATCATGAGAAAGAGCATCATGTCTGATACAGTAGGAGGGCAGTGAGGAAGAAGACCCTCACTGATGAGGTGGCTTGAGCCTGTGGCTGCAACCAGGGGCTCAAACAACAACTGTGAAGGTGGCGCAGGGTTTCCCGCTGTGGTGCATTAGGGTTGGTAGGAATGGAAACTGGCTCACTGGCTCTTAACAACAACCACGTGGTAGATGTATACTTAATACTTTAAGATATTGTCTAACTTTCCCCCCAAATAGATACATTATGTCTTCCTCCTTTTAGCAGTGAGTGTATGAGAATTTCAGTGGCTCGAAGAGGTCATTAATCTGCCTTTTCCTAATGACTGAAGATATTCTGCATCTTTTCATGCTCTCATTTGCTATTCAGATAGCTTCTTGGTAAACTGTTTTAAAATTAGATTCGCTGACTTCTAATTATTGAATTGTAAGAGTTATTTATATATTCTATATCCAAACCCTTTGTCTGACACGTATTTGGCAAGTCTTTTCTACCAATAGATGACTTGCCTTTTTATTTTTTGTGTGTGAGGAATAAAAAGCTTAAATTTTGATGAAATACAATTTGTTGATATTTATCCTTGCATAGTTTGTGCCTTCTTTTTTGTGTTATGTAAAGAAAAGTTTTGCTGACTAACATTACTAAAATATCCTGTTTACTAAAATATTAGTTTTAGTTTTTTTGTTTTGTTTTTAATCATTTTATTGGGGGCTCGGACAACTCTTATCACAATCCAGCCATACATCCATTGTGTCAAGCACATTTGTATATTTGTTGCCGTCATCATTCTTAAAACATTTGCTTTCTAATTGAGCCCTTGGTATCAGCTCCTCATTTTTTCGCCTCCGTCATGAACCCTTGGTAATTTATAAATTATTATTATTTTGTCATGTCTTACACTGTCCGACATCTCCCTTCACCCACTAGTTTTAGGTCTTATCTTTAAGTTTATGGCTTATTTGCTGTTAATTTTGTGAGACAAAAATTGAGGTTCTTCTTCTTTCTATTACTCCAGAGTCATTCGTTGAAGGCTCTGTCTTTCCCCTATTGAATTACTTTGGCACATTTGTTGAAAATCAATTGATCATGTATGTTATATGTATGGGTCCGTTTCTATACTCTATTATTGCCTTGATTTCTGGTACTTTAGATGTCAGAAAATCAAGTAATATAGGTTCTTCAAATTTGTTCCTTCTCAAAGTTGTTTTGGTTATCCTAAGTTCTTTGTATATCCTAATACATTTTATATCAGATCATCATTTTCTTTTAAAAAAGCCTACTTAGATTTTAATTGAGATTATGTTGCATGTATAAATCAATTTGAGAAGAAAGTACATGTTAACAATAGGTAGTCCATGCCCTGGTTACACATTGGACTTTGATCCGAATGGTCTACAGTTTGAAACCACCGGCAGCTCCAAGGGAGAAAGACTGGGCTTTCTACTCCTGTGAACAGTTACAGTCCCAGAAACTCACAGAGGGTCACTATGGGTCAGCACTTATTGGATGGCATTGAGCTTAATTCTTGGTTTTGACTCTGAATTCACATTAATCCCAGGAGACTCAAAATGTTTTGAAGGCCCACAAGTCAGAGTGGGAGCGGATGAAAGACGAGTTATTACTAGAGTCTTAACTCAGGTACATCTGTGTTTCATCAAAATAGGGCCAGTGAATCTCCAAATCCACCGGTAGTAATGTCCCCAGTTCCAGAGCGTATTGTTGGAATAGACACACTCAGAAACTGGGAGGACCAGATATTGGACTAACAGACTGGTGCCAACGTTTACAAAAGGGTCTTGACCTTGACGGAGCTTATGTTGAGAAATACATTTTATCTTTTACTTCCATTTCCCCATAAACTTTTGAGGTCCCCTTGTATAAACGTTATTAGCCGCCATTGGATCGATTCTGACCTGTAGTGACCCCATACACAGAAGGACAAAGCATTGGATTATTCTGCTCCATTCTCATCATGATCGCTACATTGGGATCCACTTGTCCAGGTCCTTCTTCCATTTAATGACCTGTAGTTTGTCAAGCATGAAGCTCTTCACCACCGATTTGTCCTTCTGACAACATGCCCAAAGTATGTGAGATGAAGTCTCACCATCCTCATTTTCAAGGGACATTCTCACTGTACTTCTTCCAAGAAGGATTTATTTTTTTACATTCCTCTGTCAATCCATCATATCTTCAGTAGTCTTTGTCAATACCTTCATTCAAAGGCATCCATTTTTGATGGGTCTTCCTTACTCAGTGTCCCGCTTTCACACGCATATAAAGCAATTGAAAATACCATGGCTTAGGTAAACTGCACCTTAGGCCTAAAAGTGACATCTTTGTATTTGAACATGTTAAAGAGGTCTTTTGAAGCAGATTTGCCCAATGCAATGTTTGATTCTTTGACTGCTGCTCCCACAAACATTGATTATAAATCTAAGTAAAATGAAATCCTTGACACCTTTAGTCTTTTCTCTGTTTTTCAGGATGCTGAGTATTGGTCTACTTGTGAAGATTTTTGTTCTCTGTACCTTGAGTTGTAGTCCGCACTGAAGGCTGTATTCATTACTCTTCGTCAGTAAGTTGCTCAAGCCCTCTTGGCTTTCAGCAGTCAGGGTGGCATCACCTACATTTCACAAGCTGTTAAGCGAGTATTTCCCCAATCCACCTCATACAAGTCTTGACAACAAAAAATTTTAAAAACCCACGAAAACAGAAAATAACATATACTGGAGAGGGCATTAAGCGATTGCAACCCTCTTCCACTATGGATGGGACTGTAAAACTACAACCACTGTGGAAAACAGTATGGTGTTTCCTCAAACAATCGGGAATAGAAATACCATGGACAATCCTTATACTTGGGATATACCCTAAAACCAAGGAGCAGAGCATGAGCAGGTAGACCAGACCCATGTTCAACACAGCACTATTCACATAGCAAGACGATGGAAGCACCCTAAATGCCCCTCAGTGGAAGAAGGGTGCATCCACCGTGCCACACACACACTACAGAGGACCACACATTGCTAAAGAATAATGGAACTGTGAGGTACCTCATGACATGGATGGATCTGAAGGACATTATGCTAAGTGATGTTAAAAAGAATAAAATCAAACTCACTACCATCACGTGAATTCTGACTCATAGGGACAGAGTAGAACTCCCTCTATGAGTTTCCAAAACTGTAACTCATTATGGGAGTAAAAGGCCCCAGTTGACCTTAAAATGGCAAATATTGTATAAGACCACTATTAAAATAGAAAGAAATCAAGATAAAGTTTTTCATACCAAAAGAAACAGACTTTGATGGTGACCAAGGGTGGGCAGGAAAGGGACGGAAGGGAAACAATAGGCTAGAGAGTAAATAGCTGTTACGCAGGGTGAAGGGAAAGACAATATCCTACCAGAGGGAGAAGAGCCAAAAAAGGGGGTGAGAGATTTGATAAGTGGTTGAATACAAAGATGATGACCTGACATGAAAAACCCAACCACATTCATAATTTTAAAAACTTTCTGTAAGGAAGGCAGATAGACAGACTTATAATTATATTTTGACTTACGGTGTTGGCAAAGAATATTAAAACGTCCACAGACCGCCAAAAGAACAAGGCTCCTAGAAGTGAGAATGGTGAATTGGAGACGTTAGAAGAGATCTTGTTCATAGAGACCAGTCTCTGGGTAAAGTAGAAGGCTAGCTAGTGAAGCAGAAGAAGACTCTCTTGACAAGACGGATTGACACCGTAGCTACAGCAGTGGACTCAAACATAACAGTCATGAGGATGGTCCCAGACACGGAGCAGTGCCTTGTTCTGTTGTCCATCGGGTCCTTATGAGCCAGAGCCAACTCAAAGGCACCTAGCAACTATTATTTGTAGCTTTAAGGAAACCAGGTTTTTTTTATTAGACTAGGTGTGGCTAATCCATTTCCATGATAGCAGTTTCAATGATTCACCAAAAGGAACCGTGTTTGAGGAAATCAGCTATACAAATTTAGGATACACACAAGTACTCCCTCAATGCAAGAATACTTTGTTCTATTAAACTGGCATTCCATGATGCTCACCTTCCCGACATGATCAGTGAAGACAAATGGGTGCATAAGCAAATGTGGTGAAGAAAGCTGATGGTACCTGGCTATCAAAAGATA
>NW_022111304.1:2500855-2506483 GCF_000313985.2 Echinops telfairi | reverse complement strand
AGCTGATGCCAGGGGCTCAAGTGGAGAGCACATGTTTTGAGAATGACGAGGGCAATGAATGTACAAATGTGCTTTACACAATGGATGTATGTATGGATTGTGATAAGAGTTGTAGGAGCCCCTAATAAAATGATTAAAAAATAAAAATGAAATAAACCAATTAAAACAAACAAAGATGGAGGATTGTTCAGTTCGAGGGAACAGTCTCAAAGGCCTTCATTCATTCACTGAACACACAGTCATTAAGTAGGTGCGTTACGCCAGAGCACATTCTGGGTCCTTGGAATACAGTGCTCATCAAGGAACAAGTCCAGCAAGGCCTGGGCTTTCACAGAGCTTATGTTCTAGTGGTGGGGAACACTAAACGGGGTCATGTGATCTAGAGTGTCACACAGATGCTTGAGGGTGTGTGTCCACCCTAAACGGAATGGTAACAAAAGGTTTCGCTGAGGAGGAAACATCGCAGGTGAGGTTTGAGCGGCAGACCTGAGAAGCTTGGGGTGGAGGACAACACCTTGCATGCCGAAGAAAGAACAAGTACGAAAGAATCCAGATGAAAATGAGCTTAGAGTCTTTCGGGAAGGAAAAGCCAATATGGTTAGTGGTTCTCAAGGGGATCACTAACTACAGGCTTTAAAAGGAATGGTTCTTTATTGTACTGGGGGTTTAACATCCCTGCCCCCTCTTCTTTGCCTCAGCAAAGAACAACATCGATCAGACCTCTCCGAGGTTCAGCAGGTGGGAGAAGAAAGGATCAAGGTCAACATCAGGCCAAGAATGGGTCCTATGAGACGGAGGTCAAACATACCTCCCTCCACAACCTTGTCATTAATTCTGGCATTAGCCATCTCTCCAAGGTGTTTGAGAGCTCATTGCAGCCACGAAGAACTCACAGACAGTATTCATGCTTATGGAGCTTATTAGGGAGGCAACAGGTTACAATTCAGGATCAGAAAGAACTCAGGACACATTAAAAAAAAAAAATCGGGACAGCTTCCAGCCAGCCATGCCCACAGGCAGACCTCACTGTAATTCTCAGCCTCTCTGGCCGTAGGCCTCCGGATCTTGCCTCAGCCCTGCTCAGAAAAATGTTTCAAAGTGATTCAGCACTGCCAACAAATGTCCAGAGGCACTCCACTCCTCTAGTTAGCCTTAGCCCAAAGGCAGAACCATGTCTCTCTCTCTCTTCTAAAAATTCACTCAGCTATCTCTTGCTCCATGATTTAGCCAGCTTGGTTCTAAATTTGTCTAGAGGTACCCTACTCTGCCAACAAGCAGCCTTGTGCTCCAAAGTGTTCAGTTTTCTTGCTCCACGGGTCAGCACACCTACTGTGGCCACCTTGCTCCATGGAAGGGAAGCGCACTTTACCAGCTCACACTTGGCTCCCTGTTCTGCTTTGTGACATCTTGTGTTGTTGCTGGTGTTACAGCTCTGTGGTTTGTAGGTCTAGGAGGTTCCCGGTGCCCAAAGGACACACTCCACTCCTCTTATTCCTTAGTGGTGGTGAGATCTCCCCTCTACCCCTTGGGCTGGCTCACTTTTAAGCCAAGGGAGATGACAAAACTGACCAATTCCTTCATTAGAGTCCTACACACCTCCTTTGTACAGCTCCACCCTCACAAAAGTACCATCACCTGATTTGCATGGTGAACAACTTGTTCAATCCCCTTGGTGGGCCACAAGAACATTATTTGCACAGGTCATCAAATCCAACAGAATGAAGAAATTATTGAACAATATCATTAATATAACATGCAAGCAAAACTTTGCTGAAGATAATTTTAAAAGTTTTAGCACTACCTTGAGAGAATTGCCAGAAATTTAAGCCAGATTCAGAAGAGGACATGGGGTGAGGAATATCATTGCTATGTCAGGTCAAAGAATGCCAGAAAGATGTTTACCTGTGTTTTATTAACTATACAGAGGCATTGTACCATGTGGATCATATCAAATTATGAATAATAGTATGAAGAATGAAGAATGTGAATCCCAGGACCCCTCATTTTGCGTATGTGGAACCTGTACACAGAGCAAGAAACAGATATTTGAAAAGAATGAGGACGATATTGTATGGTTTAAAATCAGGAAAGGTATGCATCAGGTTTGTACCTTTTTATCATACTGATTCAATCTTTGAGTCAATAATCGAAGAAACTGGAGTAGATGTAGTACACAACATCAAAACTGCAGGAAGACGCATTAACAACCTATGCTAAGCAGGTGACACGAGTTTGCTTGATGGCAGCAAAGAGGGCTTGAAGTACTTGCTGATGCAGATCAGAGACTATCGCCTACCTACAAAGCTTCACACTAGACCACTGAGCAACATGGGAAGCAACAGAAAAGATGGACGTTGTCAAGAGTTTCATCTTGCTTCGATCCACAATCCATGCCCCTGGACGCAGCAGTCAGGAGAGCAAAGGATGTATTGCATTTGCAGCTACAACCACGGCAGCAACTCACACACGATGTGGGAGTCATAATAGACCAGGCATGACTAACCAGAGTCATTTTTAAATAATCCACCGCACTGCCCTCAGCTCTAAATGCTGGCTACTTTCCCCCACTCCAGCCAATTATGTCCCCCTTCCTTCTAACCACCCCCACCCAGAAACTGTTAATACTTACATTATGATCAAAGACCATGACTACAGAAAAGAAATCTAATAAAAGGGGGAAGGGTTACAGACATTTTTTTAAACTTTAAAAGAGAAAAGGGGTTTCTTTTTAATCATTTTATTGGGGGCTCATACAGCTCTTATATAATCCATCCATCCATCCATTGTGTCAAGCACATTTGTACATATGTTGCCATCATCATTTTCAAAACCTTTTCTTTCTACTTGAGCCCTTGGTTTCAGCTCATTTCTCCCCTCCCCACCCTCCCTCCTTCATGAACCCTTGATAATTTATAATTTTTTTCCAAGTCTTACACCGACCACTATCTCTCTTCACCCACTTTTCTGTTGTCTGTCCCCCAGGGAGGGAGTTATATGTAGATCATTGTGATTGGTTCCCCCTTTCTCCCTCCACCTACCTCTTCCCCTCCTGGTATCACTATTCTCATTATTGGTCCTGAGGGGTTTACCTGTCCTGGATTCCCTGTATTTCCAACTCTTATCTGTACCCATGTACATACTCTGGTCTAACTGGATTTGTATGGTAGAATTGGGGTCATGATAATTGGGGGGAGGGAGCATTAAATAACTAGAGAAAAGTTGAATGTTTCATCGGTGTTATGCTGCACCCTGACTGGCTCATCTCTTCCTTGTGACCCTTCTGTAAGGGGGTGTCCAATTGTCTACAGATGGGCTTTGGGTCTTCACTCCAGTCCCCCTCATTCACATTGGTATGATTGTTTATTCTGGGTCATTGATACCTGATACCTGATCCCATCGACACTTCATGATCACCCAGGCTTGTGTGCTTCTACCATGTGGGTTTTGTTGCTTCTCAGCTAAATGGCCACTTATTTACCCTCAAGTCTTTAAGACCCCAGATGCTATATCTTTTGATAGCCGGGCTCCATCAGCTTTCTTCACCACATTTACTTATGCACCTGCTTTGTCTTCAGCATGGGGTCAGTAAGATGAGCATTATGGAATGCCAGAAACATTTATTTCTAATGACAAATAAAGGAAATGTTCTCTTGAAGCATGGTGTAGCATGGGTCACAGTCTTCATGCCGGGTACTTGTATGTGGGCATATCTGCATGTGGGTGGACCCACCTGGAAACATAGAAGAGCGCTGTCTAGGTTTCTAAGACCATCAGAAATATATGTTTTCTGATGGTCTTAGGCGACCCCTGTGAAATGGTCATTCAACTCACAAAGGGGTCTTGACCCACAGGTTGAGAACCGCTGGTTTAGACCTTTTTCTTTCTTTCTTTATTCTTCTGAAGGCATTCTGTGAGACTGAGACAAGTGTGTTACTGAGAAAACTGATCTTCAGCCATCCACTGATTGTAGAGATGTGTTTAAATATATATTTTTAGAATAAACCATCTATATATGAACTGGAACCCCAGTAGCTGTTTTATTTATTTATTTTTACTTGTCCATATACATGTGGAAATGAATTGGTAAAAATGTTGCTGTATTTATATATATATGAGTAGCAGGTAAAAATTTATATATTTATACAAGATATAAATCTTGATAGAAGAGGAGTTAGAATTGCCACAACAATTTTTGAAGTTGGAGAACTCACACAGCCCAATTGTAAGATTTACTTATTATAAAGTTACAGTAATCAATCGTTCAGCCAGTACCCTGAATTTGGACTTCTTGTCACCTAAACTGTGAGAAAATAAATGTCTCTTTGTGAACCACCTGATTGTGGTGTATCTGCTATAGCAGGACTAGATACCTAAGAAATCAATCATTTATGGTCAATCGAATTTTGACAACGAGGTCAAGTCAATTCGATGGAGAAAAGACAAATCTTTTATTAAAAATCTGGTGCTAAAACAATTAGATACACACCAGCAAAAAAGTTAACTTCAATCCAGGCTTTATTAGTACATACAAAATTCAACTTGATCACGGTGGGGGGGGGGCGGCATCAAGGTCAATGCATAACATTGGAACAAACCCAACTCTGCGGAGGAGCAAGTGGCATCTTGAAAGCTTGTGAGTGGGAACAACAACACTAGAGAGTGCCACACTCCGAATAATCAGCCATTTGAGAGTAAGGGGCAGCGTTTGTCCACAGACACAGTTCCGAAGGGTTGGGGGAGAAGGGGGAGTGGAGGCAGGACACACGGGGAGGAGGTGGGATGCGTACTGTTGCATTGAGGAGATGCAATAAGTGAGATGAAGCAAAATGTGTATGGCTTGCAGAGTGTAAAACGTATGACCTGCTCTGTAAATCTTCACACAAGTTCACAATAAAAAGTTGTGATGAGTCATCTAAGGTGAAACTATTGGTCTCGCCTATCCGAAGCAAAGAAGAATGAAGAAACTCAAAGATGCGTGGAAACAATTAGTCCAACGGTCGAATGGATCAGGCAACCCCTAGACTCGGATGCGAAACCTTCATACCAGAAGAACTAGATGATGCCTGCCTACCACTGCTGACTGCTCCGAAAGGGATCACAATCCTGGATAGAGTGGGGGAAAGAATGAGGAAAGAAACTCAAAGTCATAAAAAAGATCCTTCTCACTGGTCTGTATGAGGCTGGAGAGACCCCAAGACTGGAGCTAACCCCCCTCACCCCCAGTTCAAGTTATTATAGACAGGCCTATAATATGAACAATAACACCAGGAGATACATATTCTCTTGCGCAACCAGCCGTATGAAATCAGAAGAGCAGCATTTACTGAAGGGTAACGTGCAGGAGGCAAGAAGCAAGAGGAGAGAAGGATGAATGGGGTGGCAAACGCAGAAAGGAAGCCGGAAGAGTGCAGTTACATTGTGGGGACAGCAGTTCGTGTCATGAATCAAAATGTATATCAATTCTATACTGTGGAATACTACGCGTCACTAAAGAATTAATGATGAAACTGTGAAACACATCATGACATGGATGGACATTATGCTGAATGACGTTAGTTGATCATAAAGGACACACATTGTATAAGACCACTGTTACAAAAGAAAAAAAATCATGATAAGGGTTTTTTT
>NW_022111304.1:2498618-2500051 GCF_000313985.2 Echinops telfairi | reverse complement strand
TGCAAACCAAAAAAATTGCTAAAAATTATAAATGTAAAAATTTGTTTTTCATCAAAATTAAAAAATTCTGTTCTTCTAAAGATACTTTATAAAAAATTAAAAGATAAGTCACAGACTGGGAGAAAATATTTACAAAACCTATGTCTGATAATGAACTGGTATCCAGAATGTATATAGAACTTTCATAACTCATCAATTAGAAAACAATCAATGTAGTATTAAAAATAATAATATACTGGTCAAAATGTTGAACAAATATTTCACCAGATTGAAAATCCAAATGGCAAATAAGCACATGAAATGCTGAACATAATTTTTCCTTTGGGAATGTAAATTAAGACAACTCAATATTGCCACACATCCAGTAGGAGGGCTAAACTGAAAAACACAGACAGTACTAAGTGCTAATAAGGATGAGCAACAAGTACTATACATTGCTAACAGGAATGAAAAATGATGTTTCCCACTTTGGGAAGCAGTTTGACAGTTTCTTATAAAATTACATAAACACCATAACCATATAGCCCAGAATTCCCACTGCTGGCTATTTATCCAAAGACCTCAAACGAAACCTGTTGCCATTATTTGATTTCTACAAATAGAGACTCTATATAGGACAGAGTACAACTGTCCCACATGGTTTTCAAGACTGAGAGACCTCTTTCTCTTACTGAATGGCTGGTGGGTTCGAACCACTAGCCTTTCAGTTGGTGGAGCGCTTAACCACTGAGCCACCAGGAGAAATAAAAACATGTCCACACAAAGACCAGCACTCAAACTCCCATAGCAACAATTACAAGAAATAATAGACCCAAACTAGAAAATACCTACATTTTCTATTTAACCGGTGAATGGGTAAACACATCTAGATCTCATAACATTATACACATCTATATAATAAAATTTCACTTATAAGGTTTTCAGTGGTACTAAGTTCTCAGAAGAAGACAGCCTATTCCTACTTCGTAGTCTGTGCTTAGTCTGGAAGCTTTGCCGAAACCTGTTCCCCTTGGGTGACCCTGCCAGGATTTGAAATACCAGTGACACAGCTTCCGGCATCACAGCAACATGCAAGCCACACCGTACAACGCGCTGACAGACACGTCACGGCGCTCGTGAGCATGACGCACAACCCGGCAGTGATTCTTTCTGTCAAACACAGGATCTCTATGTACTGGAACCAACTCGACAGCCCCTAGCAGCAATATATAATAAAGAAAACGCTATTCCGCAATAAACAGGAAATCACATATAAACGAATAATCTCTTTTCTAAGGATTCAAGCAGCATATTCCCATGAGTTGGGAGTCAAAGATGTCTGAAATGTCCAACTTTTCCAAGCTGCTGAATAGCTCCACCTCTTAGCTTCAAGCCCTGCACTCTCTCTCCATTCTTTGAGTTCCATAGCTCGAGGCAGCGTCTTTTTTTAAAAA
>NW_022111304.1:2495647-2497247 GCF_000313985.2 Echinops telfairi | reverse complement strand
ATGGCAAAACCCACCAATCGCTAATTAGGATTCCATAGATTGTATTTGCATGGTCCCACCCTCACAAGAGTGCCAGACATTTACATTATTAGCAAGCTATTCAACTCCGTTGGTGATCCATAAGCCACTGCTTTGCATGGTCCCACCCAGTCATTTGGTCGGAGCTCCAGAGAGTATGGCTAGCAGGGTCATGGTAAGTACGTGCACTGCATCACGGAGCAACGACATGCATTGATCTCCAAAGTATTACACTGAAGGAAAGAAACCACAAACAAACGTAAATGCTGTATGATGTTATTTCATGACTTTCTGGAAGAGGTAGCGCTACAGGGGCAGGAATCAGTTGTTGCTAGGGGCTGTGTGTGTTTGTGGTGTCGTGTGTGTCTAGGGGTGAGCTGCACTTAAAGGAGCACAATAGAATTTGTTGGGATGATCTAAATGTCCTATAGCGCCAGTGTAATGATCCTGTTTACCAGGTCTCTCCATCCTCCTCGCCCATCACTGTCTGTCTCCTGAGCTTGTTTGTTCCAGAGTGTTTACCTCTCTGGCAGTAGTATTTACCCTCCAGGCCTGTCTTCTGGCTGGCTGAAAGCTGAGCCATGGGGCCGAGTTCATTTCCAGACATGAAGAGTAATGAAGGGCACAGCCCCAGGGATTCACCAGGTCCCGTCAGAGCAGTAAGTCTGCTCTTTTGTTTCTTCTTTTCCTTTACACTTAAACTTGGTGAATTTTATTAAAGGCAAGTTACACATAAATAGAACTACGTATCCCCAAAAGTCTGGGTTTTCAAGCATAAAGGGGATTCGGATACAAAGCTATGTAGGACTACACAAGGTTAAGGTCGCTGTTGCTACTTACAATCAAGTCAGTCTGACTCACAGTGAACGGATAGACAACAGAACGAAATCCCACCCAGTCCTGCCCCAGCTCACAACCATTGTTCTGTTTGAGCCCTTTGTTGCCACCACTGTGTCAATCCATCTTGCCAAGTCTTCCTCTTTTCCACTGTCCTTCTACTTTACCAGGCATGATGTCCTCTGCCAGGGATTCTTTTCTCCTGACAGCAGGTCCAAAGTACACGAGACGAAGTCTTGCCACCTTGATTCTAAGAAGCATTCTGTACACCTGGTCTTCCTAGGATTTTGAGTTTTGCTCCCAATTGCTCCTCCGTCTACCAGGACCCTCTGTTGGATCCCCTTCAGTCAGGCACCATCTAGTTCTGCTCTCAGGGTCATGTCACCCATGAGACCTTTGGGCTAGCTGTATCTATCCACCTTTGATTTTCTTCACTTTTCTTTGCTCCAGATGGAGAAACCAACAGTTGTACCATAGATAGCCGTTCACAGGTTTTTTTTTCTTTCTTTTTTTTTTAATCATAGATTTTTTAAAGATCATTTTATTGGGAGCTCATACAGCTTTTATAATAATCCATACATCAATTCTATCAAGTCCATTTGTACATATGTTGCCAACATCATTTCCAAAATATTTTCTTTCTATTTGAGCCCTTGGTATCAGCTCCTCTTTTTTCCCCTCCCTCCCCCACCGTGCTACCCTCATGAAACCTTGGTAATTTAAAAATTATTTTTATTTTCATATC
>NW_022111304.1:2471343-2494793 GCF_000313985.2 Echinops telfairi | reverse complement strand
TTTCCACTTGAGCCCCTGGTTTCAGCTCATTTTTCCCTCTCCCTCCCCGCTTCCTTCACTTTTTATCATAGTAAACTCATATAATATCTTTCAGCATAATATTCCACCAGGTTCATCCCCATTATGAGGTATTTCTCAGGTTCTTCATTAGGGTTCACTGTTGCACAGTGTCCAATTATGTGTGTACTGTAGTTTGGTTAACCATTCATCAACTGATGGACAGTGGCACACAGCTAACATGCAGTATAGCCGATGGGATGGTGTGTGACTTTTGAGATTACGTTATAAAAGCAGTACAGCTTCCTCCTTGCTCTCTCAGATCACTCACTCTAGGAAAAGTCCGTTATCATGTTATGAGGACATTCAAGTAGTCCCATGGAGAGAGCCAAGTGGTACGGAGAGGAGAATTCTTGCTAACAGCTGGGTGAGACATCTTGGATTGGGATCCTTGAGCCCGAGACAACTAGGATTGCGCCTCTGATCACCTTGTCTGCAGCCTCATGAGAAGGACCTCTTTCTCCTTCCTGCCTAGTGGCTGGTGAGCTCTAATCACCAATGTTTCAGATAGCAACAGAGCGCTCCACCAGGACTCAGTTTGGGTCAGGTGCAATCGAGGCCTAAAGGTACCAGGATGGATTAGAGGAGATGACCTCAGAATCCCTTTTCCTGTGGGATTCCTTAGCGAGATAGCTCTGTCTGGTCTTGCTGTGAACTGTAGCTTCTTTGGGAGATAGAACTAGTTTAAGGAGCAAAAGTACCCTCAAAGGCAGGCAGGTTGAGGCCGATGGTGGGTAAAGGGAGGAAAGGAAGGAGGCTAACAAAACTAGAGCCGGGCCAGATGCCTCAGACCTTCAGGCTTCCCAGCTTGCTTCCTGAGGTAGAAGATTTCGGTTAAGGGTTGTCCTCTTCCATAAGGAAACCCCAACAGAGGCCTCACCGGTCTTTGGAACGCCTAGTCCTTTCAGGCAGCGTCCTGGCCAAAGCAAACAATCCCAGCTCCACGATTGTGCTCTGGCTTGGGTAGGGGAGAACAAAGCTCCCTTTCTTTTGCCTCCCCAACTCTATGGCTCTAGCCAAAGGCACTGTTTACACAATCTTCCCTGGTGAAGAATTTGTTCCTTTTCTCTCTAGGTTGCTGCTGGAAAATATTGACTCCCTCCTTGCCTGCGCCTTTCCCCCAAACTCTGGACAGGAAGAGTGCCCAATACCTGATGCTCTCCCTCTGAGAAGCACATTTAAAAGTAGTGACTCCAATCTCTTTTGTGATGTGACGGAAAACCTAGAGTGTTCGTGGCAGAAAGCCCATCTGACGGGGACAAGAAGGAAGGCTAGAGAGGCCAGGAGTCTGAGTTCCCTCGATTCTGTTTATTCTGCCCTCTCGGATTCCCAAGAGATCTCTTTCCCAGGTCCATTTCCACAAGTAAATCAAATCAAAAGCCAGGGCCGCTTTAGGTTTCTTCTTTGAAAGGACGATAAGGTGGGCAGGATGGAAATCGTGTTTTGGAGTGTGAGAAGTTTTTCTTTAGCCTTTCATTTACCGCTGCCAGCTGCCCAGCTGTTTCCCCCAAGCCCCATCAACAAAAGCAAGAGGAAGAAAAGGAAACCCCAGAGTAGTGGTGTCTAATTTTAGCGCTGGCAGAGAACCCCAGTGTTAAGTTACTCTTGGTAAATTGGTAACTAAAAAACAGCGGAGATAGACAATTTACAGTGAGCTAGATCTCCAACAAGTAGCTTGAAAACCTAATTTAACCGATTTTTACAGCAGCTCAGGAGGCGGACCCTCGGCCTATGGCACACAAGGGAAGCCATTTGAAGCACGGGAGAGTTAACGAAAAGCCATTCCGTGAGTGATCTGAACCCAAGATTCTGGGACTTTCAATCTGACTCCACAGGACCAACTGCTTTTTGAAAATTGTATGCGTCTTCTGCGCGGCACAAAGTTTCCCTGAGCTAAATCCCCACTGACGTTTCTGTTGCTAGGGGAACTATGTGTTCGCTGTTTGTTACCCTCTGCAGCTGTTTTGGAAACTTAAAGTCCCTGTCCCAGTTGTTGGGAGATGTGTCTGGGAAAGGCTCAGGGGTAAAGAGGGGCTGCAAGGTTTTATTAAGGCTCAGATAACACCACTATACACAGACACACAGCGATCACAGCCACGTATCCCCCCAACAGGAACCGCAGGGTTGGTTGCCATAAAAACAGCTACAGAGTTCCTGGAAGGCTCTAATCCACACAGGTTAAAAATACCCATCTTGCGGGGCTGAGCCAGCTCAGCTGAGCCTGACCAGAAACCCAGGAACTGAGCAGGGGAGCAAAATGGACTGAGGGGTCGGCAAAATGCTACTTATCTGCAAGGTGACAGGGATAGTTATTATGAGAAGTAGATTAATTGCCTTTACTGAGAGATCTTAAAACTCTCCAGATTTATCTTTTTCTCTCCTCCAATGTTATCCTGGCCCTAAAGAGGGTTGGTAGAATGCAAGGAGTTTGGGTCACGGGTAAATTATCTTCCATTCTAGAGAACCTCAAGGATGAAGTGTCGTGTTTTTGAATCTCTACGCCTCAGTGTTCTCATCCATTAAAACAAGAAACAAAGACCTTCACACAAACAAAATGCTTTAAAACATAAGTTTAGCATATACTTCACACACACACACACACACACACACACACACACACACACACCAACTTGCCTAGTTAAATTTTCCTAAGCAATGAAATTAGGAGGCTGAGGGTCAGTCAAACCATGTGCTGTGCATCCATCCTTTCAATACAAGATTCAGATGAAACTTCACTCCTTTGACTGCAGATTGGAAGACTATACTTGCTAGTTTTCTACTGCTGTGTAACAAATTACCACTAAATTCGTTAGCTGAAAACAACATCATTTATGATCTCATTGTTATGTAAATTATAAACCCAAGCAGGCTCTGTTGCTTTCACAAGAGGTCTCACAAGGCCAAAGCCAAGGTTTCAGGCAAGTGGTTCTTATCTGAAGGCTATTAAGATTTTGAAAAAGACTCCATTTCCAAGTTCACGTAGTTCCTGGCAGAATTCAGGTCCTTGAGATTGTAGGACTGCGGTCCCCATTTCCTTCCTGGCTGCTGGATGGAAGGGAAACTCGGCTCTTAGATGCCAATCTGTGGTCCTTGCATACGGTCCCTTCTACTTTCAAAGCCGGCCATGCTGCAGCAAATGCTACTGCTTTATTTATTTATTTATTATTATTATATTTTTTTTAATGCTACTGCTTTGAATCTTTCTAATTCCCTTCCGCCACCGGCCAGAGAAAGATCTGTTTTTAAGGGCTTGTGTGATTAGATCAGGCTCACCCAGGTTATATCTTTATCTGAAAGTCAACTGGACCAGATACACAAAAGTGAAATTTCATCACACATGCTCTGGGGATTCCAGCAGGATATCTTTAGGAGTCATTTTTAGAAAGTCTGTCTACAGGTAAGAAGAAACCATCTCTTCTGGAAGACAGGCAGTGGGAACAAACTACCCTTAACCAACCGAGCCCCTGATATGAGAGGCTGCCCTGCTCCCTGGTATTCTACCCATAATGCCTTTGCCATTCCTAAAGTGGCTCTTTGATGACAATATAGAAACAATGCCTTGAGATAATACTCAGAAATAAAATAAATGTCAAGGAAGGCCTGAGGACATGTTTTAGGTTTCCTCATAAAGCAAGAACATCAAAGTTGTCTAGGACTGTGTCTTAAGAATACATGTTGAAAAATGCATGGTATTTTTAGATATGGCTCAATAAAGTTCCATTGCTCAAAACCTGGAGAACTGGAGCAATAGTCTCTCCTCACCAGTGAGATGTTACTACTTTTCCTCGGATTCCATTTGATTACTTCAGTCACTTCATTTCCTCTCTCTTAAATGGAGACACGGAACTGTCTCCAGGTTCCTTGGCACCAACTCAAATGAAATCACCAGTATTGTTCCTGAGCCTTCTCATCCTGAGGACCTTGAGAGTCTCCAACAAATAAATCCATCCCTGAAAGGGAGGCTGGAACTAGGCTCCTCATTACTGCTGTTTAGCATTTAGATGATTTTTGAAGGGCATCATTTACTTCTAATTAGGCTAGCACAAACCTATTGACACTCCTCCCCTGGCACTGAAGAAACACAACTGGTTCTTGAAGAGACAGAAGTCAGAAAAGGGAATTGGGCTTCATGACCTTCAGCATCCCATCCCTGGGTTCTCTCTCCAGATGCTTTAGGGCCAGACTTTGGACAGTCGGTTCCCTTTTTTATGACAATCAGAAAAGAGAGAAGCTACCTATAACATTCCTTTAATATGCTCTGAGCACCACAGAGCCTGAGAATAAAGCACTCTTCATTTATGGAAACTAGTCAGGTTTCACAATGACCAACTCATTACGTGAAAATAGAGGATGACCACATCAGATCACAGAACGGATCACAGATCACAGAACTGTCAGATCTCTGAGAATCATGGCCAAGTGACACATAGCCTTACCTATCATAGCCAGCATTAGTCTTGCCTTACACCTCTGTTGTTTTGTTAGTCAGATGTACATTATCAAGGTGCAGAACAGTAGTTTCTTACTATTGCGAGAAATGTCGGTGAGGTAATCATTAAGCGAGGAGCGGGTGGATAATAGATACACACTTAACTGTGATGGCATTATTCTTTCCAAATGCTCGGGGTACTTTTGTGTACTCTTGAATAATATCAGATAGGATAATCACCATCCAGAAACTGAGTTCCAAGAAAGTGACAGGTTAGTGGTCTGCCCAATGTCACAGGTGGCTCATGGGAGAACAGATATTAAAACTAGCCTCCTGATTTCAAGTCATGTGCTGTCTCTCAAACTAGGACAAGAAACAGATTGCATACCATAATGTTGTTCAGAGTTGGGGAGATGTGAAAGTTAGCTTGGACTTTCTCTACTAAAACGTACTAATTCTCTACCCAAAGTTGTTGGCAACTTGAGTTGCTAATGTACATCTCTTGGGGCACAGAGCTGCAAGGATCCAGGTTGCCTGGACACCTCGTGCAGATACTTGCTTCCAAGTTTCTTGCAGCAGCATCTCATCATTCACCTCAGAGAACACAAACAAGTGGGCCACTCAGAGGTTAGCCACTCCATTCCAAAGAAAGGGACAAGGCAAGAAAACAGACACCAGATGACTCAGAAAGCGGGGCAGGGACCACAGTGACAGAAGCTAAGGGAGGGCTCCCGCTCCAAATAGGTCGATACTTCCCACTAACACTTTGCTAAAGACAGGAAATCAGAACCTGCTCTTCTGTGGTCCACCATGAGGCCTAGAATCCGCCCCCACCCCCCAAAAAAAGATATCTGGGGGTACTACAGCAATCTGGAAACAAACCCTTGCTCACAACAGCAAAAGGGCAAAGGTGGATGGGGTTTGGTGGGGGTAAGCCTGTCCTGGACTTTGTCAAATGACCGAACCGAAAGAACTATTGAGATCGACTGTCATTTGTAAGTTACTTCATGTGAAAGGAAAACAGAAAAGCGTTTTCACTTTCTCCAGCTTTTAGTAGTTCCAAACTCTGGACCTGTTCTCGCTCCAACCGTGCCGTGGATGTGCTGTGCCCTCTTCTCATTGGTGGAGCGGGTTGTGATTCAGGAAGTGCCTATTGCCAGGGATGCAGAGAAGAGCATGGCGTAATCCTTACCTCAAGGAACCAACCATCTGATTTGCAAGCTGTCTCACACAGAGGCACCAGTTATGGCAGACCGTGTTATTCAGGGAGAAAAGGCCGAAAGTCTACAGCCGTAGGAAGGCATGAATACAGCTTGAAAGATGGCACGAACAGTCCATCCTGGGTGTGGTATATAGGAAGACAGCATTAAAACTGAGTGGTGGGTTTCTGAATAGGGAAATGACAATTCCAGTCCTGGATGACTGCTTGGAGGACTAGCCTAGCAGTTGTGGGTGGAAGTAAATGCTACTGGCAAGAGACTAGAGGCATAAGATCGGTCAAGGTTATTGCGACAGAAAGGACGGTGGCAGAGGGAATAGAGCCTACCAGTCAATACCTAATATCTAGTCAGTTCTGCAAGTCAACTCATTAATTGCTACTAACTCAATCCTTCAAAGCAAATAACCAGCCATTAGACTGCTCAAAATGGAGGACGTGAACACTTCCTAGAAGCAGAGAATAAGAAACCAGTGAGCCCAGACCCATGTTGGTTTTAGAACTAGCACCAGCCTCTAAGCCTTGTACTCTCACCAGGGCACTTAGCCAACTGTGGGGAAAGAATATACACAGGAGACTCAAGAAACATCTTTATTAATACAGTATTCATTTGTCTTCCCTCTGTCAAACCCTGAGCCAATTTCTTTCCCCGGGCTGCCTGGGGAGGTGCAGGGAAAGCAACATATAGGGCAGACGAGACGTGGGGCAGAGAACTAGGGGAGGTGAAGCAGGCTCCTTCACATGGCGAAGAGGATGAGGAAGGCCACCATCAGGCAGAAAAGCCCCATGGCCTCCGAGAGGGCAAAGCCCAGGATGGCGTAGGAGAAGAGCTGCTGCTTCAGAGACGGGTTCCTGGGGGGAAGGAGGGAAAAGACTGACTGTCTGGTCCACACGCAGCACACAACCAGAACATGACAGATAGGTTTGGGGAGAATTCCCTCTTAGAACTCATCTTATGTAATGAACCGTTCCGGGTGATATGATCATGTCCAAATTCTTGCTCTGGCACACAAAGGTGCTCTATGGCCTGAGCGAGGGGCACGAGTAACCCTGAATCCTTTCACATGATCCGGGAGAAACTTTACCTCCTCTAGTGAAGCAGCCCCATCACTGTTATCATTTAAGACCACCAGGCCTGGACACTGAAACCAGGATGGTAGAGGCAATCAGAAAGCAGGGTCAATCTAGAGTAATGATTTCAAACTTATACAGTAGCAGAACCCCAAAGTATGAAACAGCAAATCCAACTTAAAAGAAGTGAGGGATTTGTAAAGGTTTGTTTAGCCTCCTCTAATCTTAGGACAGTCTTTAGAGAGACATCATCTACATCCTAGGGTTATACAGAACACAATTTAACAATAAAATCCCCCTCACTGTTCTACAGGACAATGGGAGAACTGCTTTCTTCTACTCCAAAAAGAGTCCAAAGATTTTAGCCTGAAGAAGGAATAGTTTGTGGACGGGGTGGGGAGAGTGGCTTAGACGATAATAGACATTAACTATGGCAACTTTGAACATCAACATGTACACATTTCCCTCCTTCGGACCCCTCGGGGCACGTCAAGAAAGTACCACCAAATCTTAACAGAACACACAGGCAGGCAGGCTCCTTGTTTCACATAGATCCTGAAAAATAGATCCATTCCCCCAACAACATTAAGTGAGCCTGCTGGCCTCTTGAGGATTAATTTAGTTCTAACATGAATTGCTCTAAGTCAGCTGGGACCAAATTGTCCCGGGAGGCTGGCTGCAGAGGCGCTTTTCCCAGGAGTGAGAGGGGGAATTCCGGGGATGGGGGAAAACAGCAGTCAAGTTACTATGCTGGTTGAGGCTGTAGTAGACCAGGGAGCAAGTGTGCGTGTGTGAGAAAGGGCCAGGGAGCGAATATTTGAGGCATTGTGGGCTCAAATAGGAGGTTTCTGTTGTATAATTAAAAACACAAAACAAAACAAAAACCACCTTTAAAAATGTAAAAAGTTGAGAGTGTACAAGTGTACAAAAGCAGGTTGGCTCTTGGGTTTTAGATTGCCAGCCCCTGCTCTAGACTAAAGCTAGAAAATTCAGGAGAATTTTCTTCAATGTAAGAAAATTTTCTATACTTGCATTTCCAACAGGGATTAGCCAACTTGTGGCACCTGAGAACCTGAAATGTGGCTATGTGACTGAGAGATGGGACACCTGAAACTTCACCTAATGTTAACTCACTACAACTTGAATCCAAATAGCTGTATGTGGCTAGTAGCTACCATATATACGCTAGTACAGCTTACCAACACCAAATAATTCCACTCAGACTTTACGAAAGCTTATCAAAGGGACCAACTGATCTTACCTGGCATAACCAATGATGAGGCTCCCAAACACCGTCCCAATGCCAGCTCCAGAGCCTGCCACTCCAACTGTGGCAGCCCCGGCCCCAATGAACTTGGCAGCTGTGTCAATGTCCCTTGAGACGGTGCTGGTTTGGAAGCTGCGACTAGGGACGAGTGAGGTCTGGGAACGTGGGGCTGTCAAGCTGCTGAAGCGCTATGAAGAGGAGGTAGAATGAGAGCACACGATTTAGGGAAGTCTCTTGCTTTGTAAACTTTTTGCTATTTAAACCCTTTACAAGGTCAAATCCCAGTTTTCCTTGCAAATCAAAGATCTTTTTGACTTCCTGGAAAACTCCTTAAAATGTGGGTAAGCAGAGCTGCTTAGAAGTAAGAGGTGGATTTCAAATGCTTTCAAGAGTCAGGTGTGGTCTGGCCATCGAAGACGGAGGCCCCCGGCTGGGCCAGTGCAGAGAGATCTTTTTGGGACCTGGATGCTTCCAACTGACTGCTGAAAACTAAGCTGAAGACCCACAGAAACATCCCTGGCCCCATGCTGACTCACGCACATAGGGTATTTAAATGCCCCCACCACTTGCGGCAGTTTTGCTCCCTGATTATTGTCCTTGGCACTCCCCCTACTGGTTCTAGAAGGTAACCTTCCTCCCTCTATTACCACAGGCCTCAACTACCCCTATAATGCTTACCTCGTCCGACAGTGTCTCCGGCCGTTTCTGCACCAACACTGACAGTGGTCGGCTCAGCAGCTGGGAGGTGCTCCTGACCTGGTGGGCAGGAAGATGGAGACGGGTTCTGAATCATGGCATCATTACTTACAACCACAGGTAGGAGCTTCTCTTCTCTGTTGCTGCTTCCACCCTCACACTTAAACCAGAATCTTGACTCATTCTTCCTTAATCTAGCTCATTCTAGATTCAAGAACAACACCACTCCTCTTGCTTCCCGGGCACCTTCTGAGCCACAAGGCTTTATGTGCTTTTACAACGAAAGAAAACTAAACCCCGAAACATTTGCTTCACTCGACAAGCGACGAAGCTATATTGTTGAGTCCATTCAGCCTTCAACAAGACAACCGAGGATTGGGGCCGAAAGGGGCACCTTTCCTGAACACAGCCTTCTGGAAAATGGACACAAAGACCCATACTTCAAATGTCCCCTGGTGGTCCTTTCTGACCCTAAGCCCGGCAATATGGATTTTAAAGTCAGATGGTTTTAGATGCAAATCTTAGCTCTAGATCAGCTAGCTGTGTGACCTAAGGACAAGTGACTTAATCTCCTCTATCCACCCAGAGTATCATTTCTCAGGTTGTTTTGAGGAATACAGAGCTTGTGCACTGGTGGTAAACTCAGGGTCAGCCACATGGTAAACGCTGGGGGGGAGGGGGAGATCTACTAATAACATCGATCCTTTTCAGTTATAAATAAATGGATGAGTCAACCTATTGCCATGTCTTCCACCCAGCTGCTTCTGAGCTAGAAAACGTTTCCTATGTAGCTTAATGTATATTTTAGCTTTCCCATCAAATTTCACCTGGTTGTGGCTCTTTTCCAATACTGGGCAAGAGCCCACATATGGTGCCAATGCTGCCCACGTTACACTGGCTGCTTCATGTTCACTCAAGGCTGGCTGGGTTCCACTACGTAGGAACTCTTTTGTCTTGGGACGCAGAACAATCTTATCCTGGTCTACACTTTCATCTACTTTCCATCGAAGACGGCTGAATGAGAGGAATTACCTAGCCCCTCGGGGACATGGGTTAGAGGTGCCGTAAGCATCCACTCTCTTCTCTCAGGCCACCACAGCAAAAGGCCTTTCCTTCTCCCAAACCTTCACCTTCCTCCGACCACCCTGTGAGGAACAGGGTCTGATGGCAAGGAGACAGGATGCTCCTCCAAATGGCAGATACTCACCAAGGAAGGGGTGGAGACGAATTTGGCGCAGGCGTACATTTTTAGGGGATGAGGGGCAGTAGCAGGCGAGCTGGAATTACAGAAGCGGCATGGCATCATACACATTGTCCTCACTAAACGGCATCATGAGCAGAAAAGTCCAGAGTAGAGTGACTTACCTTCAGTCAGCGGCAGAAACATAATTAGAAACCCTGAAATCATTTCCTCCTGAGACCCCACAGCTTCTAAGATATCCTTATAATCAAATGGCCTCCCCTAGCCTGAGCAAGGTGCTATGCAATCCTAGCTTTAGGACCAGTAACCCACCTCCGTAGCTTCACACATTGGGATGCTCAGAGAGATTTTCCCCAGACTGTCCACTGCCTGTTTTTTAGCTCCTACTCCAAACTTCATTGCCTTGACCATTAAAGAAATAAAAGGCAACTTAAAAACTGGAATCTTTATATTCTAGAGATAGCTGTTGGAGGCTAAGGCACTGGAAGGTCTCCAATGATCTTTTTTTACTGAATAACTGAGAAATATTTTATCACTCAGAACACTTCTATTTCCTGTATTAGCAGTTTAGGGCAGATCTGTGAGAAACCCTATCAAAACTCTAATTAGTAGTGACTAAATATTCTTTTCACCGTCACACAATTTTGTATCCCCATTTAAAAACAGTCCTGGCAATAGCAGGTGTCTACGTTAAGGTGACCAGATTTTAACATTGGTAAAGCGGGACCCCATTGATAAAACTCATATCCTGGCGAAATAGCCACATGGCAGCCGAAAACTGTATACCCTAGCTTGTCGTGCAATCTTTCTAAAAATCGGGACTTTTAAAAAAAGCCGCGGAATGCGGGGAAAAATTGTTCAAAATCGGGACTGTCCCGCCAAAAGCGGGATGTCTGGTCACCTTACTCTTAAGTTGACAGACCTCAACTTCGCTGAGATATGGTGAGTGCAAGATATGGGAAACCTGGGGCTTCCCAAAGTGGAGTGAGAGGTCCACCTGGACCAGAATCACCTGGCGGGTGGGTGGTGAGGTTAAAAATGCTGATTGCTGGGCTCCCCCCCTTAGACTGAAGTAGAGTCTCCTAGTCAAGTACACTCCGGGGATAGAGACCAAGTATCTGCATTTCAAACAAGCTTAGCACATGCTTCTTACATGTACTTCATTGGAGAGACACAGTGTGTGTTTTCTAATAAATCTTTGGCTGACAGAGTAATTACTTTGGCCCTTGCTTAAGTAATGAATTGTATTCAAGACTGTCCCAAGTTCCACCCCCACTGAATCCAGAACTTGTTACTTTTAGATTAATGGGTGCCTTCAAACATTAGTCCTGTCTAGAACTCTTGCCTTCTGCACACGAGGGGGTTTCAGAAAGTTCGTGGCCAAATCCCATTATCTCCCAACTTCATTTTCCATGAATTTTTTGATACCCCTCATATATAAATTAAATCCAATGTCGAGGTTTTCACACACCAAAAGCCAAGCTTTAGAGCTTAAAATTAAAAAGTAGGGTTTTTCCCCTCTCTCAATAAGTAATTAAACCTCAATACCCTTGTTTGTAAAATGTGACACGCAGGAGAATTAGATGAGGTAACATTTATCTCCCAAACCAAACTCAGCGCCCTCCACTGAGTCCGTCCCAACTCATCGCGACCCTGTAGGGCGAGGTAGAACTGTCCCTGTGAATTTCTCAGACTATAACTCTTTAGGAGAGTAGAAAGCCTCATCTTTCTTTCTCAGGAGGCGCTGCTGGTTTCTAAATGCTGAGTTTGCAATCTGAGTTTGCAGAGCCCGCGATGCCACCAGGGCTCTGTTCAACGTAGATGTAAAGCGCTTAGAGATGCTTTAAGCCCACAATAAGGGTGACAATCAAGGTAGCCTGAGTGACAGAACCATGGTGGTTTGGAACTCTGCTGCTGAAAGGTCAGCAGTTCAAGTCTACAAGTTACTCCTGGGCTTCCACAGACCTGTGGCCTTGAAAACCCTTGGGGGCAGTTCTACTCTGTCCTGTCGCCACTATGAGTGGCGATGGACTGGGGGGTTTCTGGTTAGGGTAAGGGGCACTTCCCATTGGTTGCTTAACCTGGACAAGTTTGCAATCGTTTGCCTGTAGCCCCTTGGACACACCAAGAATCTGCGCTGCTCAATCATCATCAGCCTCTTCCCAACTTAATCGTGCCCTTGCTTAAATCTTTTCCTCCTGAAGGCTGTCCAGCTGGCCAGTGGACAGTCCTCTTACGCCGGCCCGTCAGCTAACGGAAGCCCGTGCTTCTCAGGCCACCACTTGTGCATGTCCTCAACGCCCCCGGGGTGCCAAGATAGGCAGAGGACTGGCAGGCCTGGGCTCTCGCAGGCACAGCGTGGAATGGCCGCTCGGTCCACTTCACCGCCGTCACGGTTGAGGTTTAAAGGGAGGGCTGCCGACTAGCGGGCGCGGTTTAGACGACCCCTTCTCTCCTGGGCCCGGGCACCTCCGGTTCTGAGGCCGAAAGTCAGGGGCGGGTCCAGAGCAAGGAGGGGACTCGAGGAGAGAAGGCAGCGTGCGGGCTCGACGACTCTGAAAGGGGCCGCGGCTGAGCCAAGAGCGTGTGGAAGGTCCGTCCGCACCGGGGGAAAGCAGCACTCGGGTTCTCACGCCCGCCGGCTCCCAGGCACCCTCCCCCCGCGAGAGACCCAAGATGGCGCCAGGCCCGCGGGGCTGGAGGTCACCGACACGCGGAAGGGGGAGCCCTAAGGCGCGGCCATACCGGCAGCTGGGGCGGGCGCGAAGACTGGGGCGAGCGCATGCAAAATCAAGGCCTTAAAAGCAGCAGCGCGAGGTCGGGTGCCCCACGCGCGTGCGCGGCGCAAAGCGGGCGGCGAGGCCCCAAGGCCTTACCTGCTCCTAGTGCAGAGAAGTCGGAGAGGGGGAAGGGCGGGGAGAGCGGGAGGGGAGGCTCGACGCATGCGCAGCCCAGGCCAACGAGTCGCTCGGCTGGATAGAATGACTAAAGCGAGGACTGCGGGCCGGGGCGCTACAGCGCCACCCGCCAGCTCGGTGGCTCCATCCGGGCCAGTCGCTCCGCCTGGCGTTTGAGAGGAGAAACTGCAGGCCGAGCCGATCGTGGGATCTGCCCTGAGTTGGAATCACGGACCCGCGTGCCCTTTCCGAGCATGCGCAGTCACGTGCCGCCCCCCGCTCCAAAAAAAAAAAAAAATCTACCCAGAAAACTGGTGTTAAATAGCATAAACTCGAGATTGAGATGCACTGTCCAAAATGGAACAGGAGTAAAATGAAACCACTGGGCTCTTGCTTGCCGTCCCCCCAGACCCTGGCATGGTTGGATGAGAAATGCATTCAGTGGGTGAATAGTGGGCAAAGGTGCCAGCTGCTTCTGGTTGGTGGCTTGTTGTTCTCCCCCTTATTCCGGTGATCAGTTTTGAGGTGCGGAAATCGGCATCAACGAGCCAGAGTACAGGAGCTAAAGAATGACTGAAGGATGATCCCTGCACCCTGATCCTAAACCTGGTTTTAGGCCCTGACGTCGCGAGCTCACCCTGGGCGTGCCCAAGCTTCTATGGAGAAGCCCCCTTTACGAATGTTAGGACGAGTGGTACCCTCCTGCAAGCCCCTCGCCTGGCCTTCTCCCTTGTGCCCTTTCGCTCCTCCTTCCCTGGGGGAAGGACGTGGCTTCCCGAGCCACGTCTCTCGCTGCAAACCACCTTGCCTCCCAGACTGGGTCCGCCCGGGCCTTGGGGATGGACAGGGCAGCAAGGCCTCCGCAGCGCCCGCCGCCGTCGGGACGGCGGGCTCGAAGGGAAGCCCGAGAAAGACAGGAGAAGCTCCTAAACCCCCATAAAAAATAAAAAGAACGCCGCGGCTGTAAATAAAGCCAAATCCGCCGCCCTCCGAGGGGCCGTTTGTCCTCCCCTCCTTGGCCCCGTCCTTCCCGCCGCCCCTGCCGGCTCCGGGCCCCGCGGCGCCCCGGCCCCGAGCTCCTCCATTTAATCGGATTTGGGAGAAGGGGAGGATAAATCACGGCAGCAGCTTTACGGTCCCGGAGGAGAGGCGAGCCGCAGCCAGGCACACCCCGGCCGGCGATAAAAAGCGCCGCTGAAAGCCCACCGAGCAATTTCCCGGGACCCCGAGCGACGCCATTACAGGAATGTAATTTTGCCCGGATGAGGCCCCGAGTTTAATTATCCTCGCGGAGGAATTTCAATGCGGCCAATCCATCTTGCAGGCGGGCGGCAGAGGGATTTATATGGGCCCGTTATTTCACACCGAACCTCCATCTGCATTTTTATGGCCCTGAGCTTCTTTCGGAAAGGGAGGGTTGGGAGTGGGGAGCGATCGGAGAAGCGGTCGGGAGAAGAGTGGGGGCACGTCCCACTTTTCCTAAATCCGAGATCCCAGCTCCGTTAAGAGCCTCCCAAGGTCCCCTGAAATGCCTACATCTCTCCCGGGTTCCCGTGGATGAGTGGAGGGTGGGGGAGCTAAGGAAGGAAGCTGGCACCCTGGGGAATCCATCAATCAACAGGTATTTGCCAGGAAGCAAACGGTGCCAGGCTCCTTGCAAGATGTCAGGCGGAGGGGAAAGGCAAGTTAGCAAGGGACTTGTCCCCGGGGCTCCCAGACGCCCGAGCAGAATTCACTTCAGCTCTTAGCATTCTTCCTCTGAGGCAGAAAGTTCAGTTACCAGGAGCCGCCATCACCAGGAGCGTTGCAACCACAGACATCCCTTACCATCCCAAAGGGGCCTCCGTGAGCGGGCCTGGTGGGAAGCTAATGCTGACTGCTCCCCAAAGTTGTGGCAGCCTGCGATGGTTTTCCACTTTACCGGAGTGGGCTCCGCATTCAGACCCACCTGGCTTCCCAAACCTCTGTGACCTTGGGCAGGCTGTTAACCCCTCTAAAGCGATTTCCTCTTCCGTAAATGGGGACTAATACAAATGCCTATGTCGGGGTGAATATTGGGATAACATAGCAATAACCCAAAGACCAAACCCATGGCCATCAAGCCTGTTTCATCTCACGGTGACCTTGCAGGACACAGTCGAGTCGCCAAGGCTGTCATTTATCTGAAGCAGACTGCCACAACTTTCTCCCCGCCTACTGCCAACCTTTCGGTTAGCGACCCAGCTGCTGCGTCACCAAGGTGCCACCAGCCCTCGCGGATCCTCAATAAGAGTCAGTAAATGCTAGCGATTATTAGCAACGAGTATTGCAATTCCATTCAGCACTGCTACCTAGATAGATGGATCGTTCTTGCCAGTGCCCGGCCACGATGTCTCCTGCAACCGACTGTACTATCACTGAACTTTTTCACCTACATACATTAGGCAAAGGCAGATTATTTGACAAGTGTGTGGTTTAAAGTTTGTGGGGAGGGCTGAGAATCCTTGGGGCGTCTGTTGCTAAGCATTCTGAAGCACAGCATTAGATGAGGAGGGAAGTGGTCGTTGGAGGTATGTGAGGGATAAGGTGAATTTGAAAAGACCAAAAATGATACAAGATTAGGCTGAGCGTCTCGGGATGTTTCTAACCGTGATCTTGAGGAATTATTCTTCTTTCATTTCACTGAGGAAAAGCTGGGGCCCAGGAAGGAAAGGGTGTGGAGTCAGAACCAGCCTTTCCAATCAATCCCTTTCTTTTGCTACCAGACCATGTAACAAGGTTGGTCTGATTGGCCAGTTCTTCTAATGACTGCTAGTGGCAGATTCTGACTGGTTAGCAACTCCCTGCACAGTGATGACGGGGGAAATGAGATGGATCTTCTCTGTCTCAGGATTGGTTAAATACCTTCCGGTGGGGAGGGAGGCAGAGACTCATTTTAATTGACTGGATGGGCTAGGAAGGAGGTTCAGCATCTTCCATATAGAAATTCTGAAGTGTTCTTTTCTACAAAGGTCACCAAGAAAAAAATCTTGATTGGCTCATGAATGTTCGCCTTTAGATGGGAAACACAGTAGCTACGAGGAGAAAAATCAAGAGACTCATTCAGGCATGCCACCGTTTCATCTGAAACCCCAAGTAATGAGAGAAACTTAAGAAGGATAAACAGAGAAACAGAAATGCAAAGGAAAAAAATCGCAAAATTCATTTATTTTCCATTCTCTACGGCTTGATTTTACCGTGGCCCCGTCGAGCTGCTAACCTGAAAAAGGGGCAGTTTAAACCCAGTCGTCACAATCAGGAAAAAGCCGTGGTAATCTGTTTCCATAGACATCCCAGCCTGGGAAATTTTATGGGTCTGTTCTACTCTGTCTTATAGGGTCAATATGAGCCAGTGCCACATTGTTGGGTATTTTTGTTGTTGTTTGTTTGTTAGTGGTTTAGGATGAAGCAACCTTATGATGCATTTTTGCAAGGTTTGATGTTGCCAACCTCTGGCTAGTACCAAACCTGCTATTAACTAGTTCTGTTTTCCTCATTTAGAAATGCAAGCTATGGGAGTAAGTGAACTCTCAGGTTCTTTTCATTCATTTTCCAGAAATTTAATAAAGGCTGAAGTAATGCTTTTGCACTGCCAATAAGACTTTTCTTGAGCACTTCTATGTGTTTGTGATCGTCAGTTTCAAGCTCGTGGGGCTGTTGTTGATGGACGGATGCTGATGGATAGACTTCCTACTTTCCTTTGCTAAATCAGGACAGCAGGACTGTGAACCTCCTTAGTGAATTAACCCCCCAACTCCTAGACAAAGAAAATAGTAAATAGAAGACAAAGACTCTTAGGTGTCTAGGCTGAGGTCATACAAATAGCAAAGCCATTGGCTGCTTATTGAAAGGTTAGCATTTTAAACCTACCAGAAGGACTTTGGAAGAAAGGCCTAGTGCTAATGCTTTGATGGGATCACAGCTGTGGAAGCCCTAGAAGGCACAGTTCCAGTCTGCCACAGGGGATGGGGTTGCAATGAGTTGGAATTGACTCCTTGGCAGCAGATAAGGAGGAGATCAGTGGGAAAGTCCTCGGCAGATGGGTGACCAAGAACGTTTTTTTTATCGAGGAAGAGGCTAAGTTCCTTTGAATTCATATGATGAATTTGCATTTATTCCACATATTTATACAGGAGCCATCAGTAAGCTCTATGTGAACAGATTTAGTCCCGCCTATTTGGTGACTTCCAAGCTAAGGAAGACACACAAACATAACAAAAAAAAATAAAAGGTATTGAGCTATATTGTGAAGAACTGTGGACAGCAGGATCTGAGGTGTCGATTTTGGGATAAAAAAACCACATCAATTGTCCTTGAATTGATTCCAGGGCATAATGTTCCTCTGTGTGTCAAAGAGCTGTGTTCCATGAGTTTCAGTAATTACTAGGGCTTTCTTACAAGGTCTCTTTGTGTGGATTTGAACCTCTGACGTTTCATCCCCAGCCAAGTATATTAACCACTTGCATCACCTGGAACTCCTAGATTTGGGGAGACTATGAATTAATTATGTGGCTTTGAGGACATTATGTTATCTCTCTATGGATTTTGTTTCTAGGGCCATAAACTATAAGAAGGCACTAGCAGATTACAAATTTCTTTTTCAGCCTCAAATATGTATTAAGTAGCATCAGTCTGACTTCCCTGGTCTGCCCTCGCCTCCTGTGGCTTCAATAAATCAATAAATATTTAGTAAGCATCTATGCTACAAATTGTGAATGGGAATAAAAAAAGAGAAAGCACTATTCCTTGTCTTCATCGTGGATAAACTTGTGTCACCTCCAAGTGGGTGTCAGTTCAGCTGGGCCATGATTCTCAACTTTTTGCCAGTTGTGGACTGATGCAATTTGACAACTTTGTAGTGATAGGACCCTCCCCACAACAGGGGCTGATGTGAGGGGATAAGGTGAGATGCAACACCCTTACTAATATCATCGCTCTGATTGGATGTAAGGGAAGTTTTCCTGGCATGTGGCCCACCTCACTTTTGATCTTAAAAGAGAGCAAATAAAATCAAACAGAGATCAAGGAACCTGACTTCCACTGTGGTAGTTACATAATCTGCTGTTGAGTTGAGACTATTAAGTGTGAAGGGGTGGAGTTTAACCTGTCAGTCAGGTCGCAGCTTGGTGCCCTCATTTGGAGGTGCATTGGAGATAAATAGCTCACTGGAGGCCAGATACACTCACTCCCTGTAAGACATTCTTGTTGACAAGCCACATGGAGCTACACTGATTGAGCCAGCGCTATGCTGGTGCTGAAGGAGCCACATGGAGACTCACGCCAGCATTGAGATAGTTCTACCACTACTGGATCCACAAGGCTTTCCACCCACGGGTCTGTGATCTTCCTGCATTTGGCGTCATTGCACGGCTGTGTGAGTCTAAAAAGGAATTTATGGACTGGTATCGACATATGGGGTAATATCAGACTTTTGGGGTAATATGGACTTGATCAGGACTGGGATGGGATATTTTCTTAATGTACACTTGCTTTTTGATATAAAGTTCTCTCTTACACACATATGATTGTCTATGCATTTGTTTCTTTAGTCAACCTATACTAACACAACCACCAAGAAAGAAGAGCTTGGAGTGGCGCCCATTCTTTGGACCCAGGGTCCCTGTGCTAGGAACCTTCTAGACCCAGGAAAAGATTGGTACCAAGACACATAGAGATCTTCAAGGAACACTGGGCCCACACATGCTGACAGGCGACAAAGACCTTCCTCTTAACCTGTGAGCCCACAGGGGAAAAAAGCACCTGAATTTGAACAGGACAGCCAGCCTCATAAACTGGGAAAGAATACTTTTCTGTTTGCTGACACTTTCCACTTGTGATTTTTTTGTTAAGACAAATGGTAAAATCACTAAGATGCACGCTTAAATGCTTATGAATGTGCAGCAGGATTTAAGAGGTTCTTTGGATAAAGTCGGGGACTCAGGATGACTCCCAGCCGGACTTCATCAATGGAGCACCATAATTAAGTTAGGGGCTTTATTTCAAAGAATGTTAAAAATCATTTTAGTGGCATATAATTCACATACCATATAATTCTATCAAGAAGAGTTGTACAATCATCACCACATCAATTTTAGATAGATGATTTCTTTCTTAAAAATTAAAAAATAATTAGGTGAATAAAAAAAGAAAGTAAGCAATATATAGTCACTCATTCAACATACATTTATTAAGCTTCTATTATGCACCAGATGCTATTCTAGGTGCTGGGAACACAAGCAGCAACAAAGCATAATACCGGCATAAAAACTCCATGCCAAAAAAAGATGTGTGCTTTCTCAGATGATATATTTTACATAGATGATGAAACAGAATAAAAAGGGCACCCCATGAAGCCATGCCCCACCCAATTTAAGAAAGCAACATTCTAGCACTACGGAAGGCTCCCCTGTTCTCTTCTCCTGTAAGAACCCCATCTCCAGCCTCCTGAATTTTATGGTTATCATTTCTTTTCCAAAATATTGCCACATGCTCTCTATTTTGGTTCCCTCCCCCTACCCTTTCCCTTTTCTTTTCTTCCTTTTCGTAAAAAGGCATTCAGAGGGTTTGTAGACTTTTTAAGAAGAACACTTTTTCTTGTGAATTCAATGAAGGTGTCCCGAGCGGACGGTAGTCTTCCTTTCCACAATTCATACACATTCTGGTCCAGCTCCTCCACTGCGTCCCCTCGGGGGACCACCACGGGCCCTGTCTTCCCCGTGCTTCCTGCTTCCGTTCCTCCCTTTCCAGCCCTCTGAAAGTTGTCCTTGGGTAAATGCTGCCCTTTGGATCTGAAGTGGTTATTGATTCTAACACAGAAGTGAGTTCAGTCCCAGCCCTGAGGGTAAAGGCATGCTCCTGAGGATCCCAGCAGTCTCTATCCAGCTAGCAGGTCTCGGTTTAGGACTTTGAGTTCTGCTCCACCTTTTCCTCTCGCTCTATCCAGGGCACTCTAATAGGATCCTTTGTGCAGCCGTTGTAAGTGGCACCAGCTCATTCTTTTGGAGCCTAATGTTTTCATGACTCATTAGTCCATTTGGACTAATTGCTTCCATAGATCTTCCGGTTTTATCATTCTTCTTTCCTTCAGTTGGGTGTGAACAGTCCTGGCACCTGAGATAGCTGTTCACAAGTTCTTATCACTCCTATCCCTACTCCCCAAATTAGGATGTAGAACATTGTCTTTGTGAATTGTGTTATGCCAATTGACCTTGGTGTCCTCCAAACCATGGCTTGATCCCCCAGGACCAATGACTCAGGTGTTTGACTCGAAGAAGTTTTCATACTTCAGTCCTCTGTATGCTCCACCACAGTCATGGAGCGAGAGTAAACACACATCTACCAATATTCTTGGTCAAACCTATATGCATTTGCGGGTCTACTCCCACTCGCCCTTTCCCACCTGTTCAGCCTGTGTGACTAGCCTAGCATGTTTGTACACTTCTTTGACGTGTTCTCTTCACTTAATATTATCTTTCTAAGATTTATGCATGTTGATGTAGGTGTGTGCTGTCTGAATGATTTCAACGTATAGCAACCCTATGGGACAGAGTCAAACTGCTCATAGGGTTTCCTAGGCTGCAAAATTTACAGGCCCAGAGCACCTGCTTTGTTTGTTTCTTTAGTCTCTCCCATGGAATTGCGAGTGGGTTAAAATGACTGCCCTTTTGGCTAATGAGCCGAGTGCCTTAACCACTGTGCCACACGCCTTCTGTTGTCAGAGGCTACTGAGTCCATTCCAACTCAAAGCGACCCTCTCTGTGTCCAACGGGAGGAGATGCTGCCCGGTCCTGTGCCATCCTCACAATCAGTCTCATGTGTGAGCCCGTTGTTGCAGGCACGGTGTCAACCCATCTTATCTAGGGCCTTCCTCTTTCCACTCTACCAAGCATGATGTCCTTCTCCAGGGACTGACATCTCCTGACCACATGGACCACGTACGTGAGACAAAGTGCTGCCCTCCTTGCTTTTAAGGAGCATTTTGGCAGATTTGTTTGTTGTTTTGGCAGGCCATGTAGTTTCAGTATTCTTTGCTAGCACTACAATTCAAACGATTCCTTTTCAGTCTCACTTATTCAATGTCCAAATTTCACATGCATCCGAGGCCATTGAAAATACCATGGCAAAAAAAAAAAGAGCTCGTTGTCCAACGTCAGTAATGACAAGGTCAGGCACCTGGCAGAATCACTCTGCCCCAAGACAGATGCATAAACAGAATAACTGATCAATTGTTGATCTGGGACGGGGGTGTGGTGTGAGTTGGGGAGCAACCAATGAATGTGGGAAGGGTGAGGGAGCACTGGAACTGATTGGGATGATGTATAGATAACTTTTAAAAAGCGATTTAACTATGGAAGTATATGATGCATGAATATTATATCAAGAAAAAAAAAAGAAAATTCTATGGGTTGGGTCAGGTGCACCTTAGTCTTCTAAGCAATCTCCTTGCTTTTCAACACTTTAAAGAGGTCTTGTGCAGTAGATTTCCCCAATGCAATGTTGCTATAGGAAGCTTAGTGTATTCATTTTCTTTTTTTCAGTTTATTCATTTTCATTGTGTATTGTCTTAATTAGTGTTCTTTATTTTACCTCTCTAATTTCTGATATTCTTTACTTAATCTCTCTGGGTTCTAATATCCATTGGGATGGCTACATCAAATTTAATTTGGTCATTAAAGGGTTCATTAAGGAAGTGAACAATTTGTAGTGCCCGTGAGAAATGCTCAGAGCAGTTGTTTACCAGGACAAGTTACAAAGTTTCAGGTCTCCTAATAAATGTCCAAAGGGGCATACCACTCTGCTTTAAGCCTCAGCCCACGCATTCAGCTCAAGCTCTGTGGGTCAGCAAACCCAGCTCCCTGAATTAAGTGCCCAGGGGCACTCCACTCCAGTAAGCCCCAGCCTGAAAGCATGCAGCGCCACTTCTATGGGTCAGTAAGTCCATCTTCCCCAATTAAGCGCCCAGAGGCACCCCACTCTGCAAACCAGCCTCCTGCACAAATGCCTTCAACTTGCTGCGTGGGTTGGGATGTCCATCACACTGCCCCATGCTCTGGCTCCTGGTTCTGAAGCTGCGGCTTCTCTGATGATATGGCTGACATCCAGATCCAGGAGGTTCACTACACCTACATGAGGATCTCTGGTTCAGAGCACATGATCCACTGCTGACTCTTGCTGGTAATGAGATCCCTGTTCTTGCTCCTGCTTCTCAGAGGGCTCATTTTATACACAGCAGGATGCCACTCTAGGGAATCTTGTTTGCAATTACTCTTACTCGAAAGTGAATCTTAGCAGTATCTCCCCCACCTTCTTCCCAGACCCACCCCTGCAGGGAAGAGTCATTGGGTGGGAATTAGAGGCTTTGGCTAGAAGAACCGTGTTCAATAATTCACTGCTCCTGCACATTGATGTGTAATAATTCATCAGTGTATTGAGTCTTTCCTCTGTCAATGAACATTTGGGTTGTTTCCAGGGGTTTTCTGCCCTTACAAACAGTGCTGCTTTAAGCATGTCTTTACATGTCTCCTTGTACACATGAGTAAGAGATTCTTCAGGATATAAAAAGGGATTATTGGGTTGTAGAATATGAATATCTTCCATTTTCCAAGACAGTGCCAATTTGTTTTCCAATATTTATGCCCATTAAAGTATATGAGCTTCTGTTGCTACATATTCTTGCTAACACTTAGTATTTAGTCAATCTGTAGGGTATAAAATGGAATTTCAGGATGGTTTGCATTGTATTTCTCTGATTATTAATGAGATTGAGCCTCGTTTCATATATTTATTGGCCATTCATGTTTCCTCTTCTGTGATATGCCTATTCATGTATGCCTTTTGTCCATTTTCCTATTAGGTTGTTTGTCATCCCTATTGATTTTTAAGAATTAACAAATACATATATTCTAGTACTAATTCTTTGTTAGTGGCAGTTATCTACTCCAGTGTGAAGAGGGGCTGGAATTTTAGCGGAGGCTTAAAGGGATGGATGATTTCAGTTCCAGCAGAGTTCTCATTTGGTTGGATTAATTAATTCTTAATTCATCCATCAAATATTTATTGAATGTCTAGCCAGGCATCATGCTAGCACTGAGAATACAAATTTATCTCCCGTTTTCCCACCCCTCACCATTTCTAACATCTGTGATAGTCCAAGACTCTGAGGTTTCTTGCTGAACCACCATGACAACCTCCTCACTGGACTCCCCGCTTCCATTCTGGTCTTCCCAACATCTTACTTTCCACAGAGTAAGTAGCTAAATGACCTTTTAAAATGCAGATCCGGCTACTTCTTTGCTGGAAACTTCCCAATAGACTTCCAGTACTCTTAGAAAATGAGAGTCCAGCTACACTCCTCCAGACTCCTACTGACCTCGGACGCACTAAGGCCCTAGCCTGCTCCCACTCGGCCTGGAACACGCTTCCCACACGTAACCCTTGGCTGGCTCGTTTTCCTTTCATTTAGGTCTCATCTCAAATAGCACTTCCACAGCGAGGCCTTTTCTGACCACGGTCGCTAACAGCCACTACCTCCCCTTCTTTTATTTACTTATTTTACCAAGTCTCGCATTTTGATTCTGTAGTGTCCTTCCCCCCCCCGT
>NW_022111304.1:2469934-2470999 GCF_000313985.2 Echinops telfairi | reverse complement strand
ATGCTCCTTCGAAGCAAAGACGGCAAGACTGCACCTCACACAATTTGGACACGTTATCCAGGGAAAGCAGTCTTGCGTGGTGAAAGAGAAGGTTATTGAACAAGGAGATGGACTGGCGCCGTGCTTCAACAATGAGCTTACATAACATATTTGCGCAAGACCAGGCAAGCGAGTCGCTCTGTCGACCACGTTGTTAGATGCCATCGAGTCAGTTCCCGGCCTCTGCTCCACAGAAGGAAACGCTGCCTGGTCCCGTGCCACTCTCACGAGGGTTCCGGTGCCCGAGCCCAAGGCTGCAGCCACGGGGTCAGTCCACCTCGTGGGGGGCGTCCTCTTTTTTCCTGCACTTGCAGTCAGAAGCAACCTGGCAGCGCCCGTTCCACCACCCCTGGCAGGGAGAGCGATCCCAGGAGGCGTTGCCCTGGTCCAGGGGGAGATGGTGGTGGTCGGAGGCCCACGAGGATTGTGAGGACTGAGAGAAGTAGGTAAAGCTCAGAGGGGTTTAGAAGGAGGAACCTTCTTCAGGCAGGTATGAAGGTTAAGATGGCACCCAGTTTTCTGGCCGGGGTCCCTGGGGGGTGCCATGCCTTCTCCCAAGCTAGTTTTCCTTCCATCTCAGTTTTCGGGAACCATCCCCACAGGCTCCACCACCGAGGAGCCTTACCCTCTAGACCAGCGGTTCTCAACTTTCCTCAGGCCGCGACCCTTTAAGACAGTTCCTCATGTGGTGGGGACCCCCAACCATATCATTATTTTCGTTGCTACTTCATCACTGTACGTTTGCTCCTGTGATGAATGGGCATGTAAATATCTGATAGGCGGGATGCATTTTCATTGTTACAAATGGAACATCATTAAAGCATAGTGATGAATCACAAAAACAATATGTCATTCTAGATCGTGAAATATTTATTTCTAACGACAAATAAATGAAATGTTGTCTCGAAGCATGGTGTAGCCTGGGTAACAGTCTTCACACCGGGTACTTGTATGTGGGCGTATCTGCATGTGGGCGGACTCGCCTGGAGACTATAGAGGAGCCTTGTCTCGGTTCCTAAGACCATC
>NW_022111304.1:2444691-2468260 GCF_000313985.2 Echinops telfairi | reverse complement strand
CCCTCACAGATGCTGACAGACTCCTGGACCGGAAGGACAGAGGGATAGCGGAAGAGACAGTAAAATGACTACGTGTGGACTGTCAATCGGTTGGACATATCAGACGTGATGGCAGCTGGCAAAGGGCAGGCGTGAAGAAACCATCCTTTCAGGTGGAAAAGAGCTTCCAGGTGAAAGGTCTACTTGGGTAGCTGGGACACGAAGAGCAGGCAGCTGCGTGGTAAGCTTGTCTGTGGCCTTGCCAGATGACTTGGAACCCATTCTTCCCAGGCCAGTCACGGTTGATGAAGTGACACCTGAGTGGGCCTGACTCTGTAAGCCGTGAGTGCGCTGGCACCGTGATCCAAGTGGGAAAATGACAAATTGATACCTGCTGGAAACGTCAGCTGCCTCTTGGAAAACAAGGGCCGCATACTCGGTGCTGCTCAGCGATGGCTAGCCGGCCCCACTTTGAACGCTCTCTGCAGTCAGCTCCCGAGACAGCTCACAACACTCTCCCAGCCCAGGGCTTCAACGAGTAATGTTCCCCAAATAGTTATCATTCCACAGTTTAGAAAGTCAGATTTGTTCTGACCACTACATTGGCTATAAGTCAACCTGTTCAAACCGGTTCGAAGCCCTCCTTCCTAAGCATCAAGAACAGGGGGGAAGGCAGCAGGGAAAAAGAGGGTTGCTGTGAGATGAGTAGGCCGGTGCCCAACATTTGACGGGGCTCAGCACAAGAGGGAAAAGGAGAGGTCCACATCCCAAATGCCTACCTGTTTCAAAGTTATCCATCAAAACTAACAACTATGAAATCAAACATGCTGTACCTTTTTAGCTTGACAATCATATATCTTACTATGAACTGGGGGTGCTTAGATTGAGCGTGCTGGACCTCCTCCAGCCTCCAGCCTGACCCCTTCGCTTTGCAGCCTCAGTTCTACTTGGCCAGTCGAGGGCCCTCACATGAAACTGTGTGCTCACGGCAGCTGCATCTCTGCACTCCATCCACATTCTAGGCCAACAGGACTCGGGGTATGCACCCAGCAGTTGGGTCACTGCTCTTAGCAGATTAGACCCTAGGAAGAACCCCAGGCAGGTTTGGGCTGTAGGTTTGGAACTGGGAGCAGGCTGGCTGGCAGGGGATCCTTGAGTCCGGTGTTCCAGGAGTGTGGTCTAGGAAGAGGACAGCATAAGCTCTGGGGAGACTTTTCTCAGTGATTTTAAATACTCTTCACTTTACAGGCAGAGACTCTCTAAAAGAGCGGGTAGAGGCCCTCTTCCGACATCGAAAGACATGAGTCCTGAAATCTTACAGACCTGGGTGAAATCCCTCTCTCTTCTCAGACCCTGAGCAATCTTCCCGACCACCCTTTCATCATGTACTATAAACCCATTCATATCGTGTATTCTGATTCATAGTGACCCTGTAGGGTAGAGTAGAAAAGGTTGTCAAGGCTAGAAATCTTTTACGGAAGGTGATTGCCACATATTTTGCCCTTGGAGTGGCTTGTGGGTTTGAACCACTAACCTCGTGGTTAACCAACAGAGTGCTTCACATGAAAATGTACCAGCAGGCTCCCTTCACTTATAAAATGGGGGTAGTAATACTCATCTCATGGGCTTATTGAGAGAATTAAATAAGCTGATATGTGCAGCGCACCTGGTATTAATAACCACCACTTAGCTCTTATCGATTTCCTTTTTATTTACCACCATCCTTCCCTCAAAGTATCTCTTGGCGGGGAGGGGATGGGATATGAAGCTCTGTAAGGTAATGCTTCCTGGCAGGCGCGTGTGTGAGTGAAAGGGATTTATAATAATCTAGGCAGCAATAATCCCAACTCAGGTTAGGACCATGTGGGAGAAGCGGTAAGAGTGAACTGTCTTGTGTGCAGATAAACGAGAAATGGTAATGGCATAATTGCTTTTACAATCTGCTTGTTTTGCTGAGGGTAGCGGCTGGTTACTGTTCTGATTCTTGGCTTTCAGCTTAAGGAAAAGGGAAAAAAGGTGTGAATAATCTAAGACAATACAGAATCCAGGCCTCATTTCCTGGTTACCAGGTATATGGCCAGAGAAGCACACGGTTGCCAAGACACATGGGTTCTGTTTTTTAAACACACAGATGAATCTTATGATCAATTTAGTCTTGTCTTTGTTGCTGAACATGTGCAGATCCTCACCACCTGCTGTCACTCTTGTTGCTCTCACAGCCTGCAGAGCTTGCCCCCCCCCCTTCCATTCTAAATTCTCCTCATTCTAACCTGACTCCTTCCAGCGTATCATTCCTCATACTTTCCCTGGGTCTCTACCTAGTCTCTATGATCTAGAACTAGGGTCTTACTGCATGCATGACTGTCTTGCATTGTTCTCCTACTCTTTCACGCGTGCCATCTTGTCTTCTCCACTCAATTAAGGCCAGGGACTATATTTCTGTTCCTCTTCCACATCCTATGGTGTCTATGCATTCATTCAATATACATTTATTGAGTTCCCATGTGCCCAAAATTGTGTTAGATGATGTGGATGCAAAGATAAATGATTTTTTATATGTGTATAGAGATGTCCCTGTAGATGTATATATGGATAATACAGATTACACACACACATATACTCTTCACTGGAGGAGCTAATAATGGAATGTACTCACGGTTTGATAAAGGCCTATAAAAATGTTGAGCACATAATGGGCCCTCAATATATGTTTGATGGGTTGATGAACCATGCTGCTTCTCAGCTAAGCATTCAATGACTGAATGAAACACCTGAACTCACTAGCCAATGGCACAGCTGTGCCAGGTGCACCACCTCCATAAGAACCCAGTTCCTGCAGGTTTGATAGGAGGAGGCAAGTTTGGGGCAGAAAGGGTCTTTAGACTGATCAAGGCAGAGAAACTACTGTCTTTTCTTTCTTTCTTTCTTTCTTTCTTTCTTTCTTTCTTTCTTTCTTTCTTTCTTTCTTTCTTTCTTTCTTATTTTAACTACTGTCTTTTCAGGGCAGTGTTCACTTCTTTCTTTAGAAGCTAGTGATGAAATCACGAATCATAGTGCAGGCCTTGGTGAATACCTCTTGCCAGTTTGTCATTCAAGGTATTGAGTTATAAGAACTGCATCCACACTTCTTGTGTGTTGGACACTGTGTTGATGTCTTTACACGAATTAATTAAATCTTAACAACAACCTTATAAACGAACTACTATTATTATTCCCACTTTTACAGAAGAGTAACCTGAGGCAAAGCTAGGAAATGGTAGAATCAGGATTGGAACCTTGGCATTCTGATTTCCCAACATGCTGTCTACCCAATGGATTGGGAGAGTGAAGAACTCAGTAATGGAGCTGGCCCTGCCCTATCTCCCTGTGAAAGTGGATGGAGGTCTCTGGTCTCCAGCCTCTTCTAATTACACAATGAATACGTGACAACACTGAATGGAAAACTAATTCTACCGCACCCAAGTCTCCTGCTTTTCCCTCCAGCCTTTGCCGTTGGGAAATCTGATGGTGATCTCCTGTATCCCATCGTTCCCCTTCCTGTAGTATCAAGGGCAGCTGGTGGTACGCATGTTGTCATTCATAAGAGGAGTGTCATTTTTGAGAAGTTAAGTGAGAAGCCTTTGATGGCTTAGTAAAAGGTTTGGCCTATGCAGAGTAGAGAGAGAGCTGCAGAAGAAGGAAGCCTGACCCCAATTTTGGATTTCTTCTGGATTTAAGCTCCTAAGCGTAAACGGGAATACTTCCTAGTATGCTTGCTACCTTATAGCCCAACCCAGGTGGTGGTTGAAAGGCAGGGCCCAAACCAGTTCTGAATGTGGAGTTGGAAGGACACGTTCAAGAGGCTGAAACCAGGTCACTTGAAAGGACAGGATGGCCAAAGCTGCCCAGGTCTTCCAGGGTATCCCTTCGATGGGATTTGGCTTCCTGAGCAAGCAGACAAAGGATAATTATCAGAAAGAGTGCGCAGAGTTGGCTGTAGCAGTCAGTGTGCTAAGTTTTATTTGCTGTACCCCTCAGGTTGTTCTTTGATTTACTCCCCCTCTTTCTGCATATCAAAGATAGGCTACAATTTCTGTTCTAACCCAGACAGTCTCTCCATGGGGCCCTCAGCTGAGGTGCCTGCTGGTGTCCTCCCCTAGGGTTTCTTCAAAACCTGGCGGCCTGACAGAACAGCCTTTGTGTCCCTGTCTGGGCCTCCAATTTCATCATTTTCCAGAATCATTAGCATGGATCCTGGCTCTCTTACCTGCTTTCTGAAAACCTCCTTCTCCATCCCTGTCTAAAAATCTATGGAGCCCAGGAAGAAAAATTATCTCAAGAGGCAACATACACACACTCCCAAATATTAAAGACAAGACACTGTCCTCCTAGGAGCTGGGTCTACCCTTTTCTAGGATCTTTCTGAGGTTACTGAAGGACGGATGTCTTGAAGCATCTATTCCTATATTGGCTGCATTTAGGGTCTTGGTGACTTGGGTATTTGAGCCAGTGTCTGTGTGAGTGGAAAAGTGGAAATGTGTTGGTAAACATATTTTCCTTAAGCAGAAGGTCATTTTGATTGTAGATTAGAATTCTAAGTCTCTCACCCCAAGAGAAAATGTCTTGTCTTGCTTCTTGGGGTAGAGGGGTACTAGAAGTCTTGGTCTTTCCCGTTCTGAAACCCCCCAGTTTTTGAGAAAACTCCGGGTCCGATGGGGTGAACCAGTGGGAATTTCTTTTACAAAGCAACACACAAACATTTGGAAATGAATTACTGTCGGAAAAACACTCATGGGCTTCAAGTGTCTGGGAGGACCGAATGAGGGCCGGAGTGGGCAGTGGGCACCCAGGGCAGGCTGTCGACCTGAGACTTTGGGGATGCTGCTTGCAGCGTGAGGCGGGAATCGTCGCCCCGCCGGCAGGTACAGCCCCGCAGGCCCCCCGCGAAGGCCCGGCTCTGCATGGGCCCTCCTCGCCTCCTCCCCTGCCTTCGCCCGGGCCTTCCCCGGCTCCCCCTCGGTAATCTGACATCTCTTCAAATCCAATTACCGAATTAATTGACGTGCGAACCCAGAAGCAAACAGAAAGCGGCGGCAGGCCCGGGCGGCTCAGATTTATCCCCGGGCCTCCGCAGGCCCGGCCGGCGAGATTTACTGGGCCTCGAACACGGCGACAGGGCAAACCTTGGATGAATCATGTTTTCCGCCCGGCCTCATAATTTAGTCGTCTTTTTTCCCCTCCCTGCCTTTTTTTTTTTGTGTGTTTTATCAGTGGAAACAGAGACGGCGTCCTCATCAGCTTCAATTACAAACATTAAGCCCCCCGACAGCACTTTGACGGAGAGGCGGCCGCCCCCCCTCCCCTTCGGCCCGCCCCCCTAAATCATCCTCGAATTAACATCACAATCGGCGGCTGCCGCGCGTTCGGATTTAAACGGTGGCATATGGTCGGCGGACGGCCGCGTCCAGGCCTGCGGGCTCGCCGCTCCCCCCGGGTCCCCGGCCCCCCGACCCCCGGTAGGGCCTCGGGACCCGCGGAGGCGCGGGGACGGCAGGGGGCGCTGCAGGCGGAGGGCGCCGCGGGGCGGTGGGGGGGGCACGGCGGGCTGCGGGAAGAGGGGTGGGGTGGGGAGCGCGAGTGTGGAGGAGGAAGAGGGGCCCAGGAGGCCGGAGGGCCCGGGGTTGCGGGGAGCCAGGCGGAAGGAGAGGGACCTCCGGGGCTGGGTGGCAGGGAGAGCAGCCCGGGCTGCACGGGTTGGGTCTTGGGGAAGGGGGCTTATGCAAATGAATGCAAACGAAGGCTCCCAGGCTGCACGTTTGGAAACGGTCCCCACACAGACCTTTGTGGGACCCTTGGCTACCTTGACCGCTCGCAGGGTCCGCGGGGCACCTTGGGTCCAGCGGTGTGACGATCGGCGCTTTGCGTTAAGCGGGAACGATGAATGTAAGGCAAGGTTGCTCCATTTTCGGAGCATGTCATGTGTGTGTTAGGAAACGGGCCCTAGCCGCTGGCTGGAAGGTTGGCTTCGGTGTAACGACCCGCGGTGAGGTTGGAACACTTCCCTGGGCAGTTAGCAGTTGAAGACTGGGTAGCTTTGCAAAGTTTCTCTGAGGACTTTGGGCATACCACGATAACTATTCGGTTCGATCCCCCTCAAAAGGAGGAGAAGGGGGACAGTCGTTCCCTGACCCCATCAGCCCTTTAAGAGTGAAAGAGCCCAGGAAGGAAAAGGTCAATCTCGCTGTCTAGGTTTCTAGCTATTTTCCTATCGACTTGTCTCTTCAGCCTTGCCCACCAGCATCTCCTGAACCCTAGTTCTGCCTAGCAACATCCCTAACCAATCAAGAGGCCATGAAGCCCGCTCGCTCGGCTTATCCTTAACTGGGATTGGCTGCTTGCGGTATGCCGCGCCTCCCAAGTTTTCATTGGCTGATGGTCACCTGTATGGAAATGAGGACTCTCAGCCCCCGCCTCACCCCCTTCTCAGCTACGTGGACCTGTGGCTTGCGGCATTGAAGCCTGCTTTCTCAGGACCCGGGCTCCTGGGATTGTTTCTTCCTCTTTTTCTCCCAGAGACCTCTCGAATATCCTCCCTTTCTCTCTGCACCCTTGCCTTGGGTCCAGCGTGAAAGGAATCCGACGCAATAGCATAGACATGATATGGATTTGTATGTTCTTTGCATTCTTTCGGTTCACTCTCAAGAGGTTGGCCCTCCCCCCACAGTCCTTGGCGTCCTTTCTCTCCCAGGTCCACCCGAGGCGCAGCATCTTTCCGCGTGGAGTCCCTGCGTCTTTGCTCCCTGCTCCCCACAAGCCCTTGGTCGGGACTCAGCTTCTCGAATCTCCGACAGCGCCCACCTCCCACTCCGGACGCAGGTGTCTTGCACAACAATCCAATGCCCGCTTTAGGAGGATGTGAGAGGGAGAGAGAACTCCCCCCCCAAAAAAAAACCCACAAAAAACTCCATTCTCTCTCCCCATCCATTTTCTCCGAGGGAGTCGAGTTTGACAGCGAATTCATTCCGAGCGGGGAGGGTGATTTATTCTTCAAATATACCGACAAGTGCGGGCATGATGGAGCCCATTAAAATGTTGGGAGATTGTTTTTATGATTGAAGTCTGTATTACTCCAACCATAAAGAAAGAGAGCAAGGAGTCATTAGCATTTTCATGATGGTGTATTTCTGCTTGTCTCTGCGCCATCACTCATCTTTACTGCCCGTCCCTTTGCTCTCGCTCGGCTACAACGAGGAGAGACTGCAGGCTGAGTTGGGGCTAAGGGTGGGGGGAGGGGGGACCAAAGACACCCCCCCACCTCCCCAGCCGCTCTGCCCTTCACGCCAAATCCTCACCCTCCCTTAGACGTCGATCTGTGGGTGAGAGGACGCCGTGCCTCAGCTTCCTCCTGCCCCTGACTAGTGGGGACCAGCGTCCTGCCAAATGATACTTGGGGACCTGGACAGGCTAAGGTTAGAGAAGGGCGTCCCTCCCCTCCATCCTACTTTGAGCTCTCCAGCACGTCCACGTAGTGGTGGCCAGGCATTCCTGGCCGATGGGGAGGGTCCAGGGCTGGAGACATTAAGCGTAGCAAAAGACAAAAGGGAGGAAGTCTCAAGGCCCTGGGTCTGGACTGGGTTGGGAGAAAGTTGGGACCCTGGGCATCTGCATTTGGTCTCTGCTGCTCCCTCCGGAGAGGACCCCTTGTCCCTTCTCTTCATCCTCCCTTCCTGCTCCTGCTCACTCCCAATTGCCCGTCTGATATTTTCTGCCCCATCATTCACAAGTCTCCTCAGAAGCCCCAAATCCCATATCCTTCATGCAAAGAAAGATCCTATTAATCTCTGCCATGGTAGGTTCTTGGAGAAAGTTGGCCATGGTGTCCTCAGGTGACCAAGGATTGCTGGAGTCACCGGTCTTCACCCTCGATTCCTGGTGAGACTTGAAATAAACATCCCTTTCAGGTTGGGCACACCCACCTGCCTAGTCTACTGCTCCAAAGTGTAGGCTGATGTTTGCATCAGGGTTCGTTGGGAGCAAGGCCAGGTTGAAGGCAATGGGGGAGAGGAGGTAGAGGCAGTGGTGGGAGAACTGGATCTTGGTTAACAAGGCATCAACCTGATGACAAGAAGGGACAGGGGAGCACTTTCTTGTGGGCCCAGTGCTTTCTCATGGACCTCTTTCAGGAAGCTGAGATGTAGGTTCTTGGACCTCTGTTTCATGAGGAAGAAACCAAGGCTCAGGGGATGGGGAAAGTGGGGTGTGGGGAGGAGGTGGAAGTACCCAAGGTCACTTAGCTAGAAAGCAGGGGGGAAAAATCAGTTAGTGAGTCAGCAGAAAAATCAAGATCTGAACTCTGAGCTCGGTCCCCTACCCAAGACTGCCTGAGAAGGAGTTGAGGGTCTCTAAAGCATACCCCAGAATGAGGGGAGGGGTCCTCTTCATTTTAGAGGATGACCCACTTCACCTGGGTTCATAAGAGAGTGGGGAAACTGGCAAGTGCTTAGAGATTTGGAGAGAAATTTTTTTCCAGGAATGTTTATGCTTTGCTTGTTGGATCTGTGTCGCTGGGCATTAATTGGTTAGCCTGGATGGATTCACACTCTCTAACCATGAAGTCACCAGTGACTATTTATTGAGCACCTACTATGTTATGTTTCCATCTTTGACTAACTACACCCTCTCTTCTGACACCCCCTTCCTGCCTCTAGATGGGCACCTAACAGGTTTCTGGGGCCTGGGCAGAAGCAGAAGCCTAGGAAACTAAGCAGAAATGAAACTAAGGGTGGTGGAGGTGAGAGCCCCCTGCAGTCTGCCCAGTGCCCAGAGGCAGCTGTAACAGCGGCTCCAGATTTACAGCTGCCCTGGTACGGATGCCATAAAAGCAAACGATCCTTCTCTGTACTAATTTCTGTGTAATTAGATCTCTCCTGGCATGGAAAGTGGGGAGTGGGGGTAGCCAGGAGGGGAGGGTGCCAAGGACTCTTCCCAGAGGCAGGAGGAGGGGCTGAAGGATAAGCATGGCTTCCCGTGGGGCAGGTTGGCCACCTTGATCTCCACACGCTGTGAGTGAGACAGGAAATATAATGCAGGTGACTTTTGCTGTGCCAACACACTTGTGCCCAGGATGGGGCCAGGTGAACCTGGGATTGTGCACAATGACCCAGGATGCAGAAGAAAAACCCTAGGCTAGTCCATGTATACGTGGGAGGTTTTGAAATTCCTAGAGATTCCCCCACGAGCAGCTAGATACCAAGATCCCTCAGGCCTGAATGCCAAACAATTCCCCAGATGCATCCATGTTCACATGGGCCCATTCATGTTTACATGCACATGGTCAAAAGAACATCCACAGAGACTGCTTGAAAGCAGATGCATGCAGATTCATGACTTCTTATCATCAAATGCCAAAATGGAGAGAGAAGTCTGTACTTGATTGGACAGAGCCCTGGTGGTGTAATGCTTAGGGGTTCAGCTGCTAAACCAGAGGGTGGCAGTTCAAACGCACCAACCCCTCTGTGGGAGAAGAGGCGGCAGTCTGTTTCTGTAGTGATTATGGTCTTGGGAACTCCGCGGCCGCTCTCTGTTGTTTAGGGTCACTATGAGTCAGAATCGACCTGGCTGCAACAGTTTTGGTTTGGGTTTGTACTTCACAGGAGCTCAACGGACATTTGTTTCCTCCATGCGCCCTCCCTCCCCCGCGCCCCCCTCCCCCCTTCCTCTGTGCCATGGAAAACTAACTACTGGTCATGCACAGGGCCGTGATGCCATTTGGAACTCCAGTTCTATGGAGTGGAGCACCAGTGTTCATCAACTTCCGTGTGTGTCTGTGGAGAACCTCTCAGCCCACCTTCCTCTGTGACCACAGCCTCTCTGAAGAGGTGGGACTGTCCCTGCTCTTTACCGCATCAACAGTCTGCCCCTGTCCAGGGACAGCTGTGGGGGTAGAAGAGTCTTCAGTGAAATGGAAATCTGTCTTCTTTTTAATTTCAGAATATACAGTTTCTAACTACCTGTCCTATCTCCCTGAGTTATTCTGATGCTTTAAGACCCGTTCATTCTAAGCATGAATCCTCCCCACACAACAGCAATAACAATTAGATGCCCATTGGCAAACCCGGAGATATAATCTCCATAGATGACGGTCATGTACTTATCTGAAGCCCTTGTTTTAATGGGTAATCCCTGATTAACCTGAGTAATGGAAATGTATCACAATGGATAAAGATTTGTCATGCCTTGTTATCACTTCAGAAGGCTGTCCTTCCAGACACTTGCCATGACACCAGGATATCTCTACCCCAATAAAGCATGGCCACGATGTGCTTGGAGAATAAAAGGGGGAGGAGGGAAGCAGCATATTAAAAATAGGTTTAAAATGATTTGCACGAGTGACGTGAGCATAAGCCACCACCGTCATCATCATTAACATCATCCTCAGCTTATTTGCCTTCTGAAACCTCTGCCTGACCTTGGGGTGGGACGATAGGGAGGCAGAACATGAGCATCTAAATGGTGACCATTGCAGGCAGTGGCACTCACAGCGACCCTGTGAGGTGAGCGGTTTTATTCCCACAGGGTCATTGACGGGTTGCAGTCAGCTCTATAGCAGTGGGCTTCCATTCCATGGCTTGCCTACTTGAGGTCATTTAGCTAGTAAGCAGGGGGTTAGGGTTTTAATCCAGGTAAGTATGACCCCAAAGCACACACTTCCCCCAAACAGAGGTTGGTTAATTTTATTTTGATCCCCGCAGTGCCTCCCTTCGTGGATCTATAGTTCTGACATGATACGTAGACAGGACTCCGGGACCTCACCTGGCAGAAACCCAGGCTCTGCAGAAGGGGCAGAGGTTCAGAGACTTGAAGGGCTAGGGTGTTGAGACACAACACTGCCTTTGCCCAAGGGTGCCCACCTATAATCACAGCCACCCCCACCCTCCTTCAGTGTCGTGGAGACACGTTCCCATAACCAGCGTCACCCGGCGTGGACGCGACTCCGGTGCCCATCGGGAGCGCTCCCCTCTCCCGCAGACAATGGGCGTGGCCGGCCAGCAGGGGTCGCCAGCACACCAGGAATGGCCGCTCGCCGGCCCGTTTCCGCCGCCCCGGCGGGGTGGAGACGTCCCTTCTCCAGGCTCCTCTCTCCAGGGTCTCCCGAACGAGGCGCCCCCCCTTCTTCACCGCGCCCTCTCGGACCCCAGACGAAGTCGGCTTCGACTGATCGGTGCAGGACCCCGGGGAACTGGCCCGCTCCCCACCCGGACGCCGGAACCACCCCAACCCATCGCTCCCGAGTGGACTGTCCCCAGGCTGTCCTTGATGCGGCCTCCTCCACCCGACGGGCTCCCAGAGATCAGCGCTGAAGCGCTTTCTCCCCAGACTCAACCTAAATGAAACGACAGTCATAACGAAACCGAACTCAGCCGTCGGGTCATTCTGACCACTGCGACCCTAGATGGGCTAGCACGGTCCCCGGTGGGTGGGTTTCGGAGCCGGTAACTCGTCGTGAAAGGCTCCGATTTCTCCCGCGGAGCTGCCTGGGTTTCCAAACTGCGGACTTCGTGGTTAGCAGCCTCAAAAAACGCCGCCAGGGCTCCTGCCCACCCAGACCCGGGACTGGACATTGCGGTGGTCAGCCCCGTTTCATGAATGACCAGGGAGCTGGGAAGTAGCCCAGGAAGGCCACCATTCCGGTTCAGCCTAGGCCCATTGATCAGGATGCTCCCTTCCTGGGGCCACAGCGGGGTCACAGGAGGAGTTGGTCTGCTGACAGAAAGAACAACAGTTCGAAACCACCAGCCGCTCCGCGGGCGAGAGATGAGGTTTTGCAAGGCCCCCAGCCTTGGACACACTTTGGGCAGTTGCTCCCCTGTCTGTGCTGTGGGGGTAGCTCTAGATCGGAATGGACTCCATGCCGTGAGTGGGCTTCCTTCTCTGAGGGTCTGCCTGGTCCCTGAGCCTCAGGGAGCATCTGCCCCAGGCCTTCTCAGACCCTCATCCTGGGAGGGGGCCGGAGGGTTTGGAGAGGCCATTTCTCTTGGGGTGAGCTGAGCACTGGCTTGGGGAACCATAGGGAGTGTGTGTGCGCGCCCATGTACCTTTGTCTCACAACAGAAGGAGAGCCTAGAAGGCTGCTCCCACACATGCCTGCGGGGAGGGGCACCCTTTGGCTCCTTTCGGAGCCTCTTCCCTCCTGTGCGATAGCGACAGAGCCCCAGCGTTCCCCTGCACCCAGCTCTCCGCCCAACGCCGGGAGCCCAGTGATTGGTGGCTGCCTGCTGCAGGGCCCGCTGCCTTTATGACTGCGGCAGCTGGGGAGAAAGCGAGGCCAGAGACAGGGACATGGAGGCTGATGGTGAAATAGAGAAGCGACGGAAGAGGAGGACAGGACGAGATAGAGACAGGGGCAAAAACAAAAGGCCCCCAAATGAATCAGAATCTAAAATAAAACATGAGAGGGATGGCTGAACCAGAAAATTACAGAGGTGTTGATAAAAAAGGAAGAGAAGGCGAGCAGGCTGTGAAGACGAGGGTCAGGACAACACAGACAGAAAAACATATGTTAAATCTTGAGATGTCCCAGAGGCAGGGACTGCTAGTAGTCAAAAGGGGGTGGGCTCAGACACCCAAGGGCGCCCAGAAAGCATTCCGTGACACAGAAGTGTCTGCAGAGATTTGGCAGCTGTCTTAGCCAGACCCGTCTTCTCATTCACTCAGGCTAACCCCTCATTCTGTGTCCCTCTGGAATTTTAAGAGGATTGCAGCAATTCCCTCCTTAAGGAGGACCCATGACCTGGTGTGAATGAATTTGGGGGCACCTTCATGCCTTACGAGGGGTGGGGGTGGGGCGGGGCCGAGGCTTCCTGCTCTCATAAAGAGTTACAGTCTTCAAATCTTGGACACCCACAGGGGCAGTTCTGCTGTAGGGTCGCCATGAGTCTGAATTGGCTCGATGGCAGTCGTGAGTTCGGTTGGGTGGCGTATCTACTCTGGGGGGGACCACAGGGGCAGTTCCAGCCAGTGACTTTGGTTTGAATTCTCTGAACTAAATGGGAAAGTGAGGCCTGAAATTTGGGAGGGATTCTAACATGAGGGCTACCCTTTGTTGGGCCTGGGTGTACCTTGTGGTCTCTGACATGACACCTCCATTGGCACATGCTGTGTTTACCTTATAGAATCATTATTTCTCTGCCTGTCCTTTCTGCTGATGTATAAGCTTCTTAACAGCAAGGTCTGTGCCAGCCCTTCTTTGTGGCTCCCACAGTGCCTTGTTCTTATTTATTGACCGAACCAGTGAATGGTCCCTGGAGATGTTTCAGCAGAAGTAGGAGGATTCCCAATGACGGATGTAATCCAGGGAGCGTCGGCAGTAAGGGCAGCGTTGGAAATAAGCTCTACGAGCTCTTTTGGTTTTGAGTTCACATCTAAGGACCCGAGCCTGCTCTTTTCTTTTATTAAACCTCTCCTTCTCCAGATTTGTAGGAGAAAGAGGCAAAATGGGAAACCCCAGATTGCAAAGTGCCTACAGTGTGTCAGGCTCTGGACTAGACATTTTGCATATCTAACCTCATAAAGGAGCCCTGGTGGCTCGGTGGGTTACTCGGTGGGCTGCTCACTGCAAGGTCAGCAGTTTGAACCCACCAGCTGCTGTGCGGGAGAATGACGGGCCTTTCTGCTCCTGCAGAGTCACGGCGACAGAAACCCACCAGGGGCAGTTCTCTTCTGACCTCTAGGGTCACGATGAGTCAGGATCGAAGGCGAGAGTTTCTAAGATCTCATTTCATCTTCAGGATAACATTTCCAGTTAGGTATCATCCACCTTTTGCAAACCAGGGCTTGGAGAGATGGATTTTGCTCGAGGCCTCATGATCAGGACACATGAGGAACAAGGTCTGTAAGCAGCGGTTCTCAACCTGTGGGTAACGACCTCTCTGGGGGTTAAACGACCCTTTCGCAGAGGTTGCCTGATTCATCACAGTAGCAAAATGACAGTGATGAAGTAGCAACGAAAATAATGTTATGGTTGGGGTCACCACCGCATGAGGAACTGTATGAAAGGGTCGTGGCGTGAGGAAGGTTGAGAACCACGGCTCTAGAGGGTGGTAAAACCTACCACATTTTCATCAACTTGGGAGATCTCCACAGTTTCAGGAAGGAGAAAAGACAGAGGGAATTGAGGAAGGGACTGGGAGGAGTCTGTGCAGAGTCAGAAGACCAGCATCCAGCGTCTCCATTCTGAGCTGAAAGAGAGCCGCCGTGGGGAAATCCACTTTTGGTAAAGTTCGAATAGAACATCTCTGTTCTCATGAACAGCAACAGGCCTGGAGAAAGAAAAGGTGTGAGGGGGCAGAAGAGGATAAACAAGAGATGAGATCTTGAACTCTGGAATTGCTGACCGTTTACAAGATTGGGAGTATGGTGTGTGTACGGGAGCGTTTAGAATATGGTCTTGGAAATGCCGGACATTTCTTTCTTTGGAAATTCTTTCTTTCTCCTTGGAGGGATGTTGAGAATTTGGGGTGATTTAAGGACACGGGCGTGCCTATCCTGTGGCAGGACATAGGCCAGGGCTGGTGAGTTAGCTAATTGTGCCAACCTGGCCCATAAACACATGTGGGGCTAATTGAAAGGCGCAGGGATAAATGGGTGGTGAAGCCTCGCCTTTCTAGTTCTTGGGTCTCTTGCTTTGTGATGGTCGCACCAGGGTGCAGCTGCCTTAGCAGTTCCCTGCTTCAGCTTGCAAGATTGACTTCCTACAAGACATCCCCAAGGAGAAGCTACATGGACCTATCCCGATGCAGCCCTGGGTGCTGGAGCAGCCGTGTGGAGACCCCTGCTAGTGCTGAGATGCTTATTCGTTCACTGACTCAGCTTTCCTCCTGCAGTTGGCATCATTGCCTCTGTTTTGTGAGGTGGAGGACTTTGTGGACTGGTGTTGGGTTAATGGGTTAATGTTGGACTTGTTGGCTTGGGCAGCCTTGGGTTGGGATGTTTTCGTGATGCACGCTTTCTTTACATAAAACTCTCTTATACAAGAGTTGCTGTGGATTTGTTTCTCTAAAGTACCTAGACTAATACAGCTGGGCAATAGAAATATCTAGTGAGTCATGCTTACAGTTTAACAATTTCTATCAGCCATATTAGGAGCCCTGGTGGCACAGTGGTTATGACTTGGGCTGCTAACCTCAAGGTCAGCAGTTTGAAGCCACCAGCCCCTCCAAGGGGGAAAGATGAGGCTTTCTACTCTTGTCAAGAGTTGCAGTCTGGGAAATCCACGGGGCGGCAGCGGGCATTCTACCGTCCTCCCGGGTCACTGTGAGAATTGACTCCAGAGCAGTTAGCCATATTTTTTAAAAAGTGAGAAGAACCATGTAAAACTTAATTTAATAATATAGTTTATTTAATCTGATACATGCAAAATATCATTTTAGCATGTACTCAATATAAAAATTAGTAATGAAGCTTTAAAAGAACATTTTATTGGGGATTCTTACAGCTCTTATCACAACCCATAATCCATCCATTGTGTCAAGCACATTTGTACATTTGATGCCATCATCATTTTCTTTTTCTTTTTTAAGTCATTTTATTGGGGGCTCATACAACTCATCACAATCCATACATACATCAATTGCATAAAGCACATTTGTACATTTGTTGCCCTCATTATTATTATTTAATTATTTTATTGAGGGCTCGTACAATTCTTATCACAGTCCATACATACATCGCCATCATCATTTTCAAAGCATTTTCTTTCTACTTGAGCCTTTGGTATCAGCTCATTCCCCCCACCTCCCATCCTCCCTCACTCATAAACCCTTGATAATTTATTTCATGTCACACACCGACCGATATCCCTCTTTACCCACTTTTCTGTTGTCTGTCCCCCTGGGAGGGGGTTATAGGTAGATCATTGTGATCGGTTCCCCTTTTGAATCCCACTTTCCCCTTCCCCTCCTGATATCGCTACTCTCCTTATTGGTCCTGAGGGGTTATCTAACCTGGATTTCCTGTGTTTCCAGCTCTGATCTGTACCCATGTACATGTTTTGGTCTAGCCAGATTTGTAAGGTGGAATTGGGGTCATGATAGAGAGGGGGAGGAAGCATTAAAGAACTAGAGGAAAGTTGTATGTTTCAATGGTGCTGCACTGTACCCTGACTGGCTCATCTCTTCCTTGTGACCCTTCTGTAAGGGATGTCCAGTTGTCTATAGATGGGCTTTGGGTCTCCACTCTGTGTTCCCCCTCATTCACAATGATATGATTTTTTTGTTCTGGGATTTTGATGCCTGATACCTGATCCCATCGACACCTCATGATCACACAGGCTGGTGTGCTTCTTCCATGTGGGCTTTGTTGTTTCTCAGCTAGATGGCTGCTTGCTGTCTTCTAGCCTTTAAGACCCCAGGCGCTGTATCTTTTGATAGCTGGGCACCATCAAATCTTTCTGTTTTTCTGAAATATGACATGTGATTTATACTTGTGGAGCTCCATCAGTTTGGATGGGCACATTTCTGGGACTCAATAGTTACTTGTGGATGGCTACTCACTGTCATTGAGTTGATTCTGACCTAAATGAACCCTATTGCACAGAGTAGAAATACCCCTTTGGGTTTCTGAGACTTCAACTCTTTACCGGAGCAGATAACCTCATCTTTATCCTGTGGAGAGACTGGTAGGTTTAAACTACTGACCTTGCGGTTAGCAGCTTAATGTGTAGGCCGCTATACCCTCAGGGCTCTTAATTTACTGTTGTTTTTTTCAGGGTCAGTCCTTGACCCACTCAGTGAGCATGCAGGGAACCCTGACTGGACTTTCTTTGCTCTCATCACCTTTATATTCATGTACCTTAAGTTGCTATAGAAGTTCTTGTTCTTGGGATTTAAATATCTATCCAGCTATTTATTGGACCTGTTTTTTGAAGCTCTCAAAGATGTGGTGGATTTAACAAGCCAGAACTTTGGTTGTGCCAAATACACACACACACACATCTATATTATTTGATGTGGCATGGATCTTGGCAGAGAATAACCAGAAAGATATTTATTTACTTGTGTTTATTGACTATGCAGAGGTTTGTGATCGTGTAGATTATAACAAATTATGGCTGCCATTGAAAAAAATAGGAAGTACAGAATCCTTCGTTGTGCTCACGTGAAATCTGTACCTGGACCAAAAGGCAATCGTTTGAATAAAGCAAAGGCCACTGCATGGCTTAAAATCAAGGAAAGTGTGTGTCAGGGGTGTATCCTTTTGCCATACTTACTCAGTCTGTCTGAGTGAAGAAGTTGAACTGGCTGAAGAAGAACGCAGCACCAGGATAGGGGAAGACTCACGTAGAACCTGCAATGGGCATAGGACGGATTTTTCCCCTGAAAGTGAGGAGGACTTGAAACACGTACTGATGAAAATCCAAGACTGCAGCCTTCGTACAGATTACAGCTCAACCTAAACAAAAACTCCTTGACCTGGACCAATAAGCGATGCCACGGGAAATGGACAAGAAGATTGATATCAAGGATTTTGTGTTACTTGAATCAACAATCAATGGCCATAGTAGAGCAGCAGCTCCGAGCTAGAATAACATATTGCATTGGGGAAAATCTGCTGAAATAGACCTCTTTAAAATGTTAAAAGGTGAAGATGTCATTTTGAGGACTAAGGTGTGCCTGCCCCAAGCCACAACCTTCTCAGTGGTTTTATATGTATGTTAGGTTTTACATCAACTTGACTGGACCAGATCCTCAGGAGCCACTCTACTTCATCTATGTAGATAGACGTCATGGAGACACTCTCTACTTCATCTATGTAGATAGACGTCATGGAGACTCTCTACTTCATCTATGTAAATAGACATCATGGAGACTCTACTTCATCTATGTAGATAGACCTCATGGAGACTCTCTACTTCATCTATGTAGATAGACGTCATAGAGACTCTCTACTTCATCTATGTAGATAGACATCATGGAGACTCTCTTCCTTTTTACCCTGCTGGCTTGGCTCCTGCATCGGGCTTCTTTGGACTTGGGCTGGTGGCCTGGTGATCCTGGGAACCTAACATCTGTCTGCTGATCCAGCTCTGCATTCACCAGCCATGATCTTTCTACTTTGCTTTCCTGGTCTGTCTTCCTGCTTCCTGGTGCCCCAGCCCAGGAAGTTAGGAAAAACGGCCAACCTCACAGCCGAAACACGGACTTGAAGGAGACTGGACTTAACCACCTCTACAACTGGGTGAGCCACTTTCTTGAATATGTGTATATATATAATCTTTCTAGAGAACCTAGCCCAACACAATATGCATGCGAAACATAGACAATATGTAAGGAGACCCAAGAACCGATGCTTCTGAACTATGGTGTTGGCAAAAGGTATTGATGGATGACTGCATGGACAGCCAGAAGAATGAACAAATTTCTTGGAAGTACTGCCAGGATGCTCCTTAGAAGCAAGGGTGGAGAGACTTCATCCCAGGTATTTCGGACATGCTCTCAAGAGGGGCTAGCACCTGCTGCAGGACAGCATACTTGATACAATAGAGGGTCAGACAAACAGAGGAAGACCCCCAACAAGCTGGGCTGACCCAGTGGCTGTAAGGATGGGCTCAACATAGCAAAGGCTGTGCAGCTGTTGCCAGACTGGGCCACGTTTGGTTCTATGAGTCGGTACCCAGAACAATACCAGTGTGTACTATTTGGTGAGGAATGCTCTCAATCTCCTGGCCACTGAAAACCAGGCCTGAGATCCTATGATTCCCTGGGTTCACACCCCTTATCTTATTACCATCTAAGCCTACTGCCATTAGGCCATTCCGACTCATCATGACCTTACATGGCCGAGCTGAACTGCTGCCTATGACTTCCAAGACAATCAGTCTTTAGGAGAGCAGTCAGCTCATCTCTCCCATGGAGTAGCTGGTGCGTTCGAACTGTTGACCTTGGAGGTCATAGCTGAACATGTGACCTGCAACCCCAACAGCCTACCAGACCCGCTTATTCTCCAACCTGAACTATTCTCTTTCCTTCTGATGCTCACCGTTTTTGCTTGAGTATTACAATCTCTTCCTAGCTGCTCTCTCTGAACTCTTATAATTGGACAATATAGAGTGTAAGCTCCCTGGAGGCCAGGCATTGCAATCTGTTCATTCATGCTTTCCTCTCAGCGGCTAGGAAGGAGCCTGGCACAAGATGGGTGTTATCTGTTGAATGCAGGCATGGGTAAATGTCCGCCATGTTCCTTCCCAGCCTCATGTTCCATTCCACGTTCCCCTCTCACCCAGCAACCCCAGCGGAGTGCTTAGACCCCCAAGCCAGCTGCTCCTCCTGCCTGCACATGCTTGACTCACCTCTGCTCGTGCTGTAAGACGCAGCTCCCACATCAGTTCCTCGGAGAGGCTTTCTAGCACTCGTTCTGTCTACATGCCCCTCTTTCATGATCCCCCAGCACCCTGTGCATGCCTCTCAAACAGCGTTTGTCATGCTTTCTTGTAGGAGTTGGGTTATGTTGACTATAAGCTTTTTGAGGGCAGTTTTTGGCCACAATCTGACCCATAAAGAATATCCCATGAAGTTCTGTATTCATTGATGAGGCATATTCCTTTTGACTGAACATTATATATATACAGTGAATCCTCGTTTATCGCGGTTAATCGGTTCTAGACCCTACCGTGATAAATGAAATTCCGCGAAGTAGGATTCCTTATTTGTAAATCAAATATTTTCGTAGTTAGAGCATAGAGGACATGAAAAAACACCCTTTTGTCACCATTACACTCGTATTACCCAATTTATTAAACGAAAAAGGGAAAATACAGTAAAACATTTTGGACGTTACAATTATCATTTATTATTTATTATATTATTTATGGCATCAAGCGTGTACAGTATGGGCCAATCAGTGGCAGTAATGACAGAGCATGCGCTGTCACGCAAAAACCGCGATAGAGCGAAGCCGCGGAAGTCAAAGCGCGAAGTGGCGAGGGTTCACTGTATATATATATATATTTTTTTCTTTCACGTTATACAGGACACTCTCATGGTCTTGGCAATATCTGATTGTTTTAAAGCTTGATAGTGAGTGCATTGGTATTCTTTTACGGACATAGGTATTAAAAAAAAGGACATGGGTATTCTTTTTTTTCTATGTATGAAATGCTAAAATGATTTCGAAGATTATTTTTGGAAACTTGGACCCAGCTACCAATGTCTGCACTAGACTTTGGGAACACAGAGATGTGTCAACACAGACCGTGCCCTCCAGTTGCTGGGAGAACTTTGAGACACAATGATGTGTGTTAGGAAGTGTTACAGGTGATATTTTAGGGACCGATTGGCCTGAGGGAAGTCAAGGAAGGCTTCCCGGAGGAGGTCTCCTTTGAACTGGGAGGAGAGCATGTCAAAGTAGCGCAGAGTGCCACGTTCGATGGCGTGTCCTGCAAAACTGACTGCAATTGATGAGAGCAAGTGGGGACAGAATGGCGAGGGCCCAGCCTGCCACCCACAGGGGTCTCTTCTTCATGTGTCCCTGGGTCATAGGCAGCCATTGAGGCTCCCTGTCCACAGAGAGTGATGTGTCTGGATCCATTTATCTAACACCAAAGACAAACAGCACTCCTGGCTGTCTGGCGCTACTCCGTCTCCATCTTCTTTCTCACTAGGATTCAAGTCCACTCCCGTCTATCGGCTCCTGCATGGATGCTGGGCAGCAGAGTGGCTGAAGGGTCAAGTCCACCCACAAACTGAGTAACCGACAGACTAGAGCTGGGACCCAGCTGTCTTATCCCCCTGCCTAAACGATTACCCTCACCCCCACTCCCTCTGTGTGATGGGCCAGGCTTTGGCCATACCGACTGGACTAGGGAAATCATGAAAAAGAAAGAGAAATGGCTCTAAACTTTTGGGGGAACTCTTAGCCTGAAAATACAGATGCCCCCCCCAAAAAATAAAAAAAATAGAGAGGGCAGAGAAAGGAGCAGTTAGGGGCTCTTGCTATCAGGCTTTCGGGGCCTGGTTGGGGGACTCTGTGGAAACGAGTGTGGAGCAGGTTTGGGAAAGCAGAGCAGAACAGGGTTAGCAGGAAAGGTGGGAAGTACCCACGTAGTTTTTGGTGGAGGGCGGAAACAAATCCTGTGCTGCATCCCCACAAGCACTGTTGCCTGGCAGCCTCGGGGTCGATGTGGTTCTTGTGTGTGCAGGCTATGTGGCTTTGCAGGGGGTGTTGAGTGGGAGCAGAGGGCCTGGGCCGTTTCTAGCCCCCACTCTCCCTTTTGCAGTAGGGGGCATCCTTCTGGAAACCAGGGTGCTTGGGTTCCAGACTCTTCCTTCCCGGACCTCCCCCAGACATAAATCAGAAGTGATTTCATTAAATGCGCCTCCTGCTGGGGCCATTGGCTCATAATTCCTCTCTGATTAACCCCCGCTACCCCAGCAAGTTTATAGGCCAAGAGAGGGAGGGGGGAAAAGGGGTGGAGAGAAGGAGGGATGGGGGGAATCCCGGGCGGGTGATGGATGCTTCTGTCAGCCCAGCTCGTATTTATTAATAGTCTTAATACGGGAAGCAATAAAGGAAGAGAGGGATTCTATTAATTAAATCATTGTTATAATTAACTTTCATTAAAGGAGGATCAATAAAGAGGGGTTGAGATGGAGAGAGGAGAGATCCATTATCTCTAATTTCCTTGGAAGGGATTCAGGGAATGAGATGGGGTTGCTAGGAGACAGAGACGTGAGTGAGCGAAGGAAGGATGTAAGATGTCATCCAGGTGGGCTGGAAGCTGGGTGGGCTGGAGGGTTTCAGGTGGATGGAGAGAGAGGATGGTGGGGGTGGCCCAGCCGGGGGCCCAGAAGGGATGGGAAGGTAGGTGACACTCGAGCTATTGGGATAGAGAAGCAGGGGGGCTGTAGGCATAAGCTTGCCCAGGGCATTGCTGAGACTTGGTGAGCACGCGGGGCCTTCATACATGACGATGCTGTGTGTATCTGTCTAGCCGGCGGAGCTGGTGCGAGTGGATGAATGTGTGTCTGTGGCTGTGGGGTCGGAATGTGCGCGTGGTGGGCGAGGAGGGCTTCAGGCATGGGAGGAACACAACACAGAGCATCCTCAGAAGCAAGGTGCTCAGGACGTTTTTCCCAAGGAGATCCCCCGAGGTGCCTGCCCTTGGGCCCACAGTACAATGGCGGTGGCTGTGGCAGGTGAAGGTCTGAGCAGTGGAAACTGCCCCCCTAAGGCCCCTCCTTCCACTGCACCCTCGTCCATCCAGTACCTTCTCTCCATTCACCCCAAGCAGAGCCATCCATTTGCCCCGTTCCCCTGCGGAATTTCCCAAGCCAGACCTCCCACCCCAGACAAAGGTCTTCATCCCCTCCCTGCTGGGGCCGAGGGCCAATACACCGGGAGGTACCATGTCACAGCTGCCCGCCCTGCATCCTCCTCCCTCCCTCCAGGAGGCAGAGAGAAGGCTGGGTGCTCGTAGCTCGAGGCACACGCATGGTAAGAACACATTTTATTAGAATAGTTATACATATCATATAAATATATCTGTCTATACTACAGGCAGCGGGGAGGGAAATCCGAGGGGAAGTTTTATTGCTGTGGGAGGGGGACCCGGAGGAAGAGGAGGTGCTGAGAAGGGGGACACCTCACCTGGGACCACTTGCTCCCCCCCTCACAGAAGGCACAAGAGAGCATTCTTTCTTTCTCTGTGAGGATGCTGGGGGGAGGGGCAGGAGATAAAGCCCGGGAACCTCCAAAGTATCAAAGACACCCCTCCCACCGTAATGGTCTACTGCTGTGGGGAGAGGATGGGGGGGGGGCTCGTGGGCACGGCAGGAAGGAACCCAGGACACTTAGAACCGACAGAGGTCACTGTGTCCACGCTGCTGCCTGGGTGCAGGCTGACCTTCAGAGAACACGCAAGTCGACAAAGGCAAACAAACCTCAGCTACGGGTGGGCGGGTAGGGGTGTGAGTGTGTGTGAGTGGGGGTGCCTTGGCATCAGGGCTGGGGAGAGGGAGAGGCAGCCCGGGCTACGAGTGGATGGTGCTATTTCCATAGGCGAAGGCCTCCTTCATCCTGCTTCCTCCACAACTGCTTTCGGGAGTACATTCAGCCACTGCTTCCAAGAAGGACCCCTGTCTGGGACACAAGAGCCGGGCGGGAGAGGATGAAGTTAGCGAGCTTGGGGGAGCCAGGGGGCTACTCGGAATAGTTCTTCGGGAACAGTCTCATGGAACCCAGCGTGAGGGGAGGGAAATAGGCAGGCAGCCTACATGTCCAGCTGTGCATGAGTGTGTGTGCGCGTGTGCCTCTGTGTGTGTCCTAGGGAGAGGAGAGATCATTCAAAGGTGAAGGGGTCCTGGGTGCTGAAAAAGAAGTGTCGGTCCATGTGGTCCTCCAGGGTTTCCTTGTCCCTCTCCGCAGGGAAGCGCTCCTTACAGATAGGACACTCCTTCCATGGGGGGGGGATAGGGCCCCCAGTGCTGGCCTCTGACAGGGGACCCACTGCAAAGCCGCTAGAGAGAGATGGGGGGAGAAGGAGAGGGTCAGCGTGCTCCCTGCCCTTCTTGAAGGCACACCTCAGGAAGGGGGTCCAAATGTGCCTAACAAAGCACCC
>NW_022111304.1:2402636-2444220 GCF_000313985.2 Echinops telfairi | reverse complement strand
ACCAGCCCACCTGAGCCTAGGTACCTACCTGGTAGTTGGGGAAGGGGAAGGGGCAGGAGTGAGGGGATGCAGGGCAATTTGGGCTCCACGGAAGATGGTGCTAGAACAACACAGAAGCCAATTAAAGGCAGGGCCTCCGAGTGCACGTGTATGGTTATAGTGGGGAGGGCACCTGGGATTGGGGTGGGGTGGGGGTGGTTTCCTGCTTCAGCCATACCTTTTCTCTCCTTTCTTGGCTGGGACCCAGAAGGGGGTCTTGGAGGCAGGGGGTGGAGCTGGTCACGGGGCTGTCCTTTTTCACTCGCATCCTCCCGCCTCCCTCTCTGTGTCCTCTACTTGCCACACACCTGCCCATGTCATAGAAGGCACTGCCCAGCTCAGGAAGCAGCAGATTGGCTTCTTCACCCCCATTCTGCACGGCTGCCAGGAGGACCAACTTCTCATCTTCAGCCTCCTGGACACCAAAGAAACAGGGCTGGGTTGGGGCTGGGGCCCGAGATGGGGGAACAACGGGGCAACACGCCGGGGTGTTTTGGTGTGGGTTGGGAGGTGAGAAGGAATGTGGGGTGGGGGCAAGAAGGAAGGTGGACTGGGGTGGATTTCGGTTGGTGTTTGCTGAGTGGCCTTGGAAAGAGGCTGGGCACATGCCTGACTTGTCTCCCCTATGAGAAAGAGAGAGCCCCTCTGCACTGGAGGCTGGGGTAGTGGGGTCTGGCCCTTCCCACTCCGGACTGCCCCTGTGAGGGGTCCCCTCAGTGCTCACCGAGTCAGAGCTACTGTCCTCAGCTGGCCCCGAGAGGTGGGGAGCAATGGGGGCTGGCTGGCTGATGACAACTAGGGAAGAAGCCGGGGAGGAGCCTGGCTCTCCAGGCTCGCACAGGCCATAGGCCGGGAGCCTCATGTCTTCCGGAGACTCGTCCTCGGAGTCTGTCAGAGCAGTCGGGCAGCCTGTCGGTGAGGACAGCAGGCAGAGACAGGGTGGGTGTGAGATGCTGCGAGTGGCCCTGTCTCTCCCTGGGTGAACAGAACAGTTACACTACGCAGGACCCGGAGGGGGCTGGAGGGATGGGAGGGAAGCAGGAGAGACACAGAAGGCAGAGGCAGCTCTCAGAGGGGTCACATGGCGCTCCCACCCACGAGGGGGAAGAGGGATCATGAGATTTGGGGGGTGTACAGACTCAGTCCTGCTGCAGCCTCCTCATCCTCTGTGGCAGCGTCTTCGTTCCATTTCTCATCTGCCACCTTCTCCAGGCGGGCCTCCAGCTTCCGCATGTACTCCAGCAGCTCCTGGAGTTGGGGGAGGGCAGGGGCAAGTGCTAGAGGCTGACAGGTGCTCCCCCTCCCCAACTCCCCCACATGTTGGCCAGCAGAACCTTTCCTTAGGAGTGGGGCAGCTTAAGGTACATACCCTGCCTTCCAAGAGTCCTAACTTCCCCCTTTACATCCCTTCCCCCTTCCCTATCAATTCTCCCCCATCCTGCCAAGTCGGGTTAGGAGGAGCCATGGTCCCCTTTTAGCTCCTGGGTGCTCCTAGAGATACCCGTTTCTGAACCAAGTGATGATAGGAAGAAAAAAACGCCTCTAGCTCTCAAGTCCTAGACTCTGGCAGCCGGGGGCCTGGGTCATGGCTCTCACCTGCTTCTCCTCTTGCAGCTGCTCCTTTTCCTTCTGGAACACTCGCAGGGCTGAGCGCAGCTCTGTCAGCTCCCGCTTACTCTCTGACAACTGCACCTGCAGGCAGATGGGCAGCTGGACTCTGGGGCCCGGACCCAATGGCTTGGATCTGGTATCTGCTCGCTCTCACAGCCGTGCTTCTCTCCAGCTCTGTCGCACCCAGAGGGGCAGCCACGTGCTCTTCTTGAAGCACCAGTCCCTGGTCTGGCCCACAGAAGGCTCTACTGAGTCTGAATGACACGTTTCTGGTTAAGAAACAAAGGCCTCGGACCTCCCAGGGTGTCAGGCTGCAGTTCTCCCAAGAGCATAAAGGGCCATGACATGTTTCAGTCAATGAAGGTTACATGTGCGTGTGCAGGTGCGTGCGTGGGTATGTAAGTACACGGCACGGAACAGAAGGTGAACTCCTAACTCTTCTGAGTCCACACTCGAGAAGAGAAGGGGCACTGATCCATCAGGAGGCTGTGGGGCCAGGACTCTGGGGGGGGCTCACCAGGCTAGAGTCCTTTTCCTGGGCCAGTTCTGTCTTGAGGACTTGAAGCTGACTCTGTTCCTCCTGAACTGCCTTCTCCAGGCGAAGGATCTCTGCACTCAGCTTCAGGATCTTGTCCTTCTCTGCCTGGGAGAGTGAGCGCCAGATGAGGGTCAGAGGGGAGAAGCAGGGCTGCCCCGCAGCAGCACCACCGTTCTTCTCTGAGTCCCCCTCCTTTAATTGATGGGACGGAATTTCCTCTTCCGAGGTTCATTCCTTATACCCCCGAGCGCTTTGGAACGGCACGATGGTGAGGCTGGTTAGTGTTTCCGAGTCAAGGGTGGCAATCAAGAGAGGTGCTATGGCGATCAGGGTTAGAGCACCATGCTTAGGGACAGGGCATTCCTGGAAAGAGGAATGTCCCTCAGGCATGCTCCCCCACCCCCACCCCCCAGCCGAAGGCCCCTTTCCTCCCACAGTCTATGCCCACATGGAGGAATCTCTGCTGGACAGGGGCAGTGGGCCACATCACCCCTCATCCCTCTACCTCCATATTCTGCAGCATCCCTGCCCTCTCCTTGCTCCACTGGCTTTTTTCCTCCTTCAAGTGCAGACTGAGCTCTGAGAGCCTGCCGTTGACTTCAGCCACTTCCAGGCGGCTGCGGTGGAGCTCGGCGATGGTGCGGTCCCTGGCTCCTGCTGCACTGGCCAGCTCCTCCCCCAGAAGGGCAGCTTTCTGCTGGCTTGAAGCTGCCAGCTCCTGGGACCCTCGAAGCTGCTCCTTCAAGGGCTCCAGCTCAGCCTCAGGAGGAAAGAAGAGAGGGAGATCAGGGCTCCCAGTGAATCGCTGGTCAACGAGGAAGGGAGCCCGTTTCCCTCCCCTCAACCATCCCTGCCCCCACCCCAACACACACCCACACATTTAGGACTTAGAGTTGTATAGTTTAGTCTTTGAGTATGTGTCTCCCCACCGCCACCCCCCTTTCTTCTGGTCTTCCAGGAGTTTCTACAACAAGTACCTGGTTCCTGTTACCTAGGGGCCTTCACTCACCACTCGCTTCTGGGCCTGGCCTAGGGTGTCCTTCATCTGGGCCACCTTGTCCTTCAGTCTCTTGGCCTGAGCACCCTTCTCCTCCTGCTGGGCCTTGGCCTCCTGCAGCTCCACATTCAAGCGACGGATCTCCTGTTCTGCCTTGTGGAGTGCAGTCTGTTGGTGGTGAAGACAAGGTGTGAGAAGGGAGGCACACACCTGACACTCGGGCGGGGCAGGCAGAGAGGTGGGTCACCGTGGTAGAGGCCCAGGTTCTATTTCTTCTATCTGAGCACAAACTCCAGCAACCAGCTCTTGCCAGCCACCCTGGGTTCTTGCCTCCAAAGGGCTAAACCCTGAATGCACAATCTCCAACTCTTGACATGAGGCATCTAGCTTCTCAGCCTGTGGCCTTTCATGGATCTAACGTGGCCTGCGGATCATTTTCACTTCTCTCAGTCTCTTCTTAAATCAAAATGTATCGCCTGGATGTTCTACAAGCCAATCCAACTCTGCGTTAAGTACACGGATTCAGAATTCCCTTGGCACCCCATCTTCCCCATTCTTATTTCTGTCGATGCTACCTGCCTCCCAAGGCACCCAGGTTCCATGCTGGGCTCCGTTCCCTCCCTGGCAGCCCAGAGAGAAACCCACTGCTTCTGCACCTTCCTTTCGCACGCAGCCATTCTCTACCAACTGCACAATCATGTTTGGCATCTTGATACCCAGTTCCTCTTCTACAAGGCAGCGTGGGAATCTTCCGGCACAGGTCACTGTGTAAACACAGCTCTTCACGCACGCCAGCCACGTGTCACCTCCACTTGAACCGCCCACGATTTCTCAAGCGAAGGCTGGTCTCCAGAGCTCCCACAAGCAGCCTGCGGCCTCCCACAGGTTCTTCTGCCACACACTTACTACTCATCGCCACGGAGTCAACCCGGAGCTGCGTGAACCTGCACTGTCAAGAGTAGAACTGCCCCATGGGGGGGTCTCAGGGCTTTATCGTCTTGACAAAAGTGGCCTGCCACACTGTCTCCTGAGGACTGGTTGGAGCCACCAGCCTTGTGGTTGGTCACTGAGCCCTTAGCCGTGGCACCGCACGCCCACAGTCCCACAGCCCATTGTCTCCGGCATTCCGGACTACAGGCTGCCGGGCATGTGGTCCCCTCTATGCCGACTCTTCTTCACGGCGGGCTGGACACACCATCTTCCATGGACACTGAGGCCTCCCAGGATGTTACTTAAGAACCTGGAACCGGTTTCACTTGGCTTTCTTCTACATCGCTCAAAATGAGGTTTCAAACTCCACATGCCACTCCACAAGTTAAACTGGTGGAGTCCAATCGGCTCCTCATCAGCACATGCTCACGCCCATTCCTTTTGATGCAACCCTCAGGAGGAAGGCCCTGTTCCATTTTGATTGCATCGCAGTCAGCTAAGATTCTAGAGCGGGCTGTTCAATGATTGCTATCACTGGTACCCACTTGTGCATGCCTCGGGTCCTCACTACTGTGCAGTCAAAAGCAAATGCAGAATTGGATGGGCGGCTGAGGACCGCTGTCCATGACCTCCGATTTCAGATGTTAGTGTCCTGCAAAATGACCTCATTGCTTTCATTGACCTTAGAAGTGAGTGCCAGTCCTCTGAGTGTATAACAATTCATTGAAAACATAACTGATAAAAAATGAGAGCGCGCTTTCCTAACGTGCCTAACAAGCTGTACTCTCCTCTGCCCCTTTTGTGCCCACTTCTACTTCTCTCGTGACGTTTAACACAGGAGTGTGACAAGTTCTGAGGTGGGTATATGTCTTATCTCGCCTAGCAGGGGGCACACCATCTCTCCTTTCCAGTTTCATCCTTTTTGGCACGTAGCACACACAAGGGAGGCAATAAACACTGGGCGGCCAGTTGAGAAGCAAACCTACGCCGAGTCCCTTACCTCGCTTTGCTCCTTGTCTGCGTGGACGTCCTTCAGTTGCCCAAGGAGCTTCTCTTGTTCCCGAGTCAGGGCCTTCACGGTGTCTCTGACCCTGGGAAGGACAGAGGGAGGGCAGCAGGTCAGGGATTTGATGAGTCACTCATGACAGGAGTTGGGCGTCTGTCTTAAGTTCTGTCTTCAGTGCTTCTACTGGTGTCCCTCCAGGCTCAGAATTCCACTGGGCTCTAGGATGGCTCAAACCCCCAAACTAAGCTGATTCGGTCTTAAGCTCCAAGAATCAAGATTCTTGGCTGCGGAACAATCTCTAAATAAAAGTTCTCCTTTTCCTGTTAGGTGCCGCTTTAAGGAATGTTTTGGCGGATGGCTTCTCGGTTTTCATTCTAGAGATACGGCATCCAACCTTTTCGTGACAACAGCAGACACTACTGATTCGAAACTTTGGTCTAGAGTAGAAGTTGGCGATGTTTTTCTCAGTAAAGGGTCCAATCATAGGTAGTGTGGGCTTGGTGGGCCGTGCAGTCCCTGTGGCAATGATGCATTGCCATTGGTGTGTGCACACAGTCAGATCATACACACATGGCCGTCAGGCTGTTTCAATAAAGCTTTGACACTTGGCTGTCGAGAATTTTCACCCACTACAAAACAGCCTTCTTGAAATTGTTTCCAACCCTTTAAAAATATGAAGACCCTTCGTAGCTCATGGGCCATATAAAAACTAGAGGAAAGTTGGATTTAGCCTGAGGATGAGTTTGCCAGCCTCTGGCCTAGCCAGTCTCTAATCTCTTCAAGCCGCTCAATCTGATGCCTGCTTTCCTACCCAATGACTTAGCACCTAGACACCCAGTCTCTTCCTCGGACAAGACTCACAGATCCTCAAGAGCCCCAAGAATCAACCCACGTGTTGATCCAGGTCTCGGACAGAACTCTTCTTTCCTTCTGCGAATTTTTTAAAATATCCAGTCTACCAGGATAGAATGAAAGACACACAATCATCTGATGACGAGGAAGCCCTAGGCTGTCTACCCTGGTGTTCAACTGAGGGATAGGGATGGAAGGGCGTCCGTGTTCACGCTGTGTGATAGAAAGAATAGGCGGCGTTGAAGAAAGACGTGTACTCTACATGGCTGCAGACGCCGGAGCCTGGCCTGTCCCTCCCACTTCCCATCTCCTGGGTTTCTTTCCCTTTCGCTGCTCTTGGGACGTCTCCTCAGGCGGATCGTTCCTCGCTGGTATTTTTGTTCACTTTATAGACCTGTCTAGGGTCTGGCTGAAAGCTCAGCTGCGGGGGTTCCTGCTTAGCTCTTACTGCACACTAAATGGTAACTCTTATTATTATTGCTGAAGGTCAGAGATATAGAATAGGGCAGGGAGAGACGGCAGAGTTACACACAAAAAAGCCATTAAATGCTACCCATCCCCCTAGAAATGGGAACACCCCAAATAAGGTCTAGACGCGAAAGGGGAACGCTGTGAGACCTGCCCGACACAAGTCCCCGGGAAGGGAAGCAAGTAGGTGGGGTGGGCCCTCACCTGTCCAGCTCCACCTCCTTTGTCAGCACCTTCTCACTGATGGTCTGGATGTCCTCTTCCAGCTCCAGGATCCGAGCCACATGGTCTCCCTGTTGCCGGCTCAGAACGTCCCTCTCTTCGGTGAGCTCTCCGTGGGACCGGGAAAGCCCCTGGAATTCAGGGTGCCCCAGGAGAATTGGGAGGCTGAGATTCACCTCTCAAAGAGTAGAACAAAGGCTTAGAAGGCGCAGGGCAGAGTGTGACTGCCGCCACACCTCTACTCCCATAACCTTCCTTAAAAAAGGAATTGTGAGGGCACCCCCCCACTTCTAAATGGGGACCTCTATAACCCACACCCCCACCCCCCTTTTCAGAGAGCTGAGGTTCATTACAAATTTTGGCTGTGACTCCTACCATACCAAGTTCAATTCCACTTGTTGTTCCTTAAACTATTTCCTTGGGGCTGAAACCATTCTAAAAGGGGGCTAGCCTTGCCCCTTTACCCTCTTGCCTGGGTCCAGGTCGGGGACTCGGGGTGAGCAGTCAGCCTCTGGCCCTGCTGGCTCATCTCGTACCTTGTACTGCTCCAGCAGCTCCGCCCGCTCCTGCCTGGCAGCGGCCAGTGTGGCCTCCAGCTCCTGCACCCGGCTCCTCAGCTCTGTCACCTCGCCCTCCAGCTGCAACTTCACCTGCATCAGGTCGTTCCGCTCCTGCTGGCTCTCGTCCAGCTGGTTCTAGAGGGGCAGGATGAGGAGGGAGGTGGGCTGGGAAGCACTCATCCGAGGTCCTGGCCTCCGCCCTGCCCAGAGGCACTTCTGGTTGGGGGCGTTTCTCCCAGGTCCTGGTCAGACCCACCGGCTCCAGGCATCCTTTACTGCCCATCCTTCTCATACCTTCTTCCCACCCTAGGCCTGGGTGGCTCCCTCACCCAGTGATTCCGGAAATTCTCTTCTGGCAGTTTTCCTCACCTTATACAGACCAAAGGAAAGCTGCTCTAACCTTACCCAGTCTGCTCTGGAATTGGCTAGATGGGTTCAATTTCTCCTACCTACGTGACCTTGTGGGGAGAAAGATGAGGCTTTCTACTCTCAGGAAGACTGAGTCTCAGAAACGCACTCGGGCGGCTTTACCCTACCCGAGAGGGTCACGGAGTTGACTCGACTTGGTGGCAATGGGCAGTAGTAGTAGTAGAAATACGTGACCTTGAACACACGTCTTAACTTCTGAATGTCTGTGCTCTCACATGGAAAGTGACCTGTGAACCTGGTTGGTGAAGGTTTCAAGGCAGAGTAATGAATGTGAGGACCGTTCAGACTATGGGGTGAACCAGCTGCCAATGAGTCAATTCAGACTTAGGGCAACCCACGCGTCAGAGCAGAACTGGGCTCCACTGGGGTTCCAGTGGCTGAATTGCTGAAAGGAGGATGCCAGCCCTTTCTTCTGAGGCGCTGCTGGGCACATTAACCACTCACACCACCTGGGGACTCCAGAATAGGCAGTAGGAGCCTGCCTATCTCTGGCTTATAACACTTTCCTTTTCGCGTGTTAAGGAGCTTTGGTGGCATAATGGACAGGCGTTGGCCTGCTAACCACGAGGTCAGTCGTTTGAAGCCACCTCCTGCTCGGAGGGAGGAAGCTGGGCTTTCTCCTCCTGTAAAGAGTGACAGCCCCGGGAGCCGACAGGCAAGTTCTCCCCTGTCCTACAGGGTCACTATGAGTCGGAAGCGGCTCAGAGGCACCGAGAGTGACTTTTGCTGGTGCCGTGTGTTCCACAGACGAGACGGTGTGTCTGCTTCACAGACAAGCTACTCAGTCTCATGCTCTGCGGGCCTGCCTTCCTGCTTGGAGAAAAAACTTCCTTCCCACCTGCCCTGTTCCTTGCAATCCCTGCATTCAGGAAGTCTTTGCTAATATCCACCTTCACTCCCTCATTCCTCTCAGAAAAACATGACAGGCCATGGATATAATTTAAAATTTCCTAGTGGCCATTTTTTTCATGAGGAAAAAAAAATAGGGAATAAAAAATGAATCCAGAATGCTTTCTCTAACCCAGTATATAAAAAATTCGTATCTCAATATGTAATATAAGAAACTAATGAGGTATTTTACATTTTTTTTTCCTTATAGGAAGTCTTCCAAATCCAATGCGTATTTTACCAACAGAGCACATCTCCATTGGAACCAGCAACATTTCAGAGGTTCAAAGCCACAGGTGGCCACTGGCTCCCGCACTGGACAGCGGGCGCACGTCTGGGCTGTTGACCTGCCCCCACTCCACACTTGCCCTGGGGATGGGTCTCATTCCCTTCTTCTGAACCATCTGTAGAGTAGTCGCCTCCACCCTCCACCCTTTGGGCCTTCGTCTAGGACCCAGGGCAAGATACAGCACATAGGAAAAAACCCAAACCAGACGTACTGACATCGAGTGCTGCCAACTCAGAGCCACCCTCTAGGACGGCATGGAACTGCCCGTCACATCTTTTCAGGAGTGAGCACCTTCTCTTTCTCCGGAGGAGCTGCTGGTGGTTTCAAAGGGCAGCCCAGGGTGTCACCCACTAGGCCACCGGGGGGCCCAGCACTTAGAGAAGGCAGGCTCGAAAAGTTCTTTTGCAAAATGGTGAGATGCATGGGCCTGTGGGTGGCTTGCCCTCCCATCCTACATGCTTGCGTGTGTTTGTGTTAGAGTGAGACTCTGCTGATGGCAAGCCTGGGTCTGATGCCCAGTGATGTCTTCAGTTGAAGGTTCAGCCAAGGGGAAGGTGTTGGAGGAGGAAGGGGCCCTTCACCAAGAGGTCCTCCCGTTCCCAGGGTAGGAGCCACTTTTGTTGCTCTGTACTCGCCTGTAGCACAGTTGCCTTGGGGACAACCAGCAGCATGTCAGAGCCACCATCAGCCTCCTCCAGGGTGACCAGTTCATCCATGGGCCTTGGCTCTCGGAACTGGAAAGGAGGGCTCCGCCCACACACCCGGCCCTGGCGGTTCACGTATCGGAACTGGTAAAGCTGGGCTCCTGGTCTGGGCAGGTAGCTGGCTGTGAGTAAAAGAACGGACACAGGATCCCAACTATGACCTAGGCTCACAGGTCTCCCTGCCCCTTTGTGCACTTGCACTCTGACCCCTGCTCTATTTTCCACATACGGCTTTCTCCACTTTCCCCCTCCCACAGGTTAACGTCTGTTCCCTGGCGTACTTTTATCTCTCCTCTCTGCCAAGTGCTCTCCTGTCTGTCTTTCCGAAACCTACCCCCTCTTATCATCATCACCACACTAGTTACCATTTATCGAGTACTTACTCTGTACCAGGCACTGTGCTAACAGCTTTACACATGTAACTGAAAAACCCCTATTGTCTCCATAGGTCGACCGTCGCTTTTACAGTTAAGACAACACAGGCACACAGAGAAGTTGTTATTTGCCCAACATCAAAGAGTTGATATGTAGTAGCGCTGAAATTCGAACTTGGGTCTTTCTAATGAGTCTCTTTTCTCCATAGACGATGCTACCACATCCTCTTCCCTGTTCTCTAGTTCCGTAAGAGAAATTCCCCCTCCTCTGGGTAGGAGGCTGGGCTAGATGCCCTTAGAAATTCCTTCTTACCGGAGACTCTAATGATTCTGTGATCATCCCATGACCGTGTGCCTACCAGAGTCTGTTGGATATATTTCTCATTAAATCTATTCGCACGTATTTTTCCTTATCCTCTGGGCCTAAGTCGTCTGAACTTCCACCCCACTGGCTTTGCCCTCCTGGTTTCCCACCTTCCCTTGTACCTTGGAACTGGACACTGGCATGGATAGGTGAACCATCAGCTGTGCTTTCAGGCACTGAAGACCACACAAATGTATGGTAATCCCGAACACAGCCAGCTTCTACCTGCGAAAACCCAAGACAGGGACAGGTAGGACGATGAAACCACCACCCATAGGTGGTAGGAGGGGCTAAGGAACTGGATAGGGGTTAGGACAGGGTTACGGTGGCAAAGGTGATGAGAGGCAGGGTAAGTGGAAGGACATTATCATGTTGGGGAGAGCTTTGCTTCGACAGATGGCCCCTGCTATCTGACATCTCTTTCCCTTTGTCCACAGTAAGTAGAAATCCCAGAAATTAGTCATTCCCTTTATCCCAACCAACCTATAGGCCATAATCCCAGGGCAAAAGGGGTTACAGGAATACCTTGAAGATGCCAATCCAGTCGCTGGCACTAGGCATGGTGCCTGGGGGAAGGGTGTAATGACACTCCACCTTGGTATTGGGGATATAGGTCCTGGCCACATTCAGAAAGTTGACTCCACCCCGGGATGATGCCCGGCTTAGGGATGATTCTTCCATCGTGCCCTTGGGAAATGTGCCTTCCTGTGAAGGAAAGGGTTAACATTCCCGTTAGGGATTCAGTTGTGTCTCCCATCCCCCTGCCCCTGAGCTAGCCAGGCACGTAAAAGAGCTATGTGTAAGTCCTAATTCCTGTACCTAGAAATATGACCTGGCTTAGAAACAGGGGGTTTCTTCTATCGTTTTAGTGAGGCTACACACAAGTAGGAGGTTCTCACCGAACAGCTTTTGAACAGTGGCACACACATAATCAGGAGAAAGAGACATAATGTGACCACTGGTCTGCAAGCAAAGAAATGTCAAGGGTTGTCAGCAGTCACTAGCAACTTGGGGAGGGGCATCGAAGGGATCGGTATAGCGGAGACCCTGACTTAGACCTTTAGCCTCTAGCACTCTGGGGAAACGATTTTCTTTAGAGCTATCAATATGCGTTTGCTTCCTATCAGCAGCACTGGGGAACGAAGGCAATCCTAAGGCCTTTCCATTCTGTCTCCCTCCACATTCTTCTCTCCATCACCGGCCCTGCCATTACACCTGGAGATGAAGGTATGTATGTTTTCCAGCACCTCAGAGTCACTCTCAGTTCTAGGACATAAGTCTGGCCTTTCAAGTCTGTCACTCTGTACCCTCTCTGGCTCCTTGACCCTTCCCAGAATTCTGATCTCTCTCATTTCTGCTTCCTTTGCACTGGCCAGTGGACCAGGAGTCACCATCTCTCAGTCTCTCCTTTTCTATCTCTTAGTCTCTTTGAGTGGGCTGCATTCTTCAGTCTCCAGCTTCCCATTCACCTCCCACGTCTCTGGGCTCTTGAATTCCAAACCCAACTGAGGTGTGAGGCCCTCTCATTCTCAGCAGGTCTCCAGGCTCACTCCGGAGGTTGTTGACCCATCTGAGTACAGGAAAGAGTCCTGACACTCAAAACACTAGCCTCTGTAAGGAACGATTTGGCCTGCAAATGTGGAACATGGCCAGAGGGGACCAACATCCTGATCCTCGGGTTCTTGAGCTCTCGGTCCTCTTCCCAACTCTGCTTGTCCACCTTCAGGGCTTCTAGAGAAGCAACCCCCTGCGCTTGAACTCGAGAGAAAAAGGGACTGAGTGGATGCAAGGAAAGGCAGCTTCTAGCCTTCAACTTCGTCACTCCAGGAAGTTAAGAATTCTGGAGGTGGTAGCTTCAAGGGTGGAGTGAAATACTTGGCAGGAATGTGGTGGTGTGAGGAGAGAGAAAGTGGGGGTTGGGAGCCAGCAGAGTCCCACCCACTGGGGAGGGCACAAGATTGGAAGATGGGGCCCTGAGAAGAGAGAATATCTATTTAATGTTGAGGGGCGGCGGCGGGAGGGAAGAGTTCAAAAAAGAACCTAACGCTCTTCTCTCCAGATCTTGTCTGGAGCAGGACTAGAAACCTACTGGGTGTTAGTCCTGTTGGACAGGGTGTTAACCCTGCTCTAGTATCTTCCTATTTGCTTTCTACTCACTTTGGTTTCAATTTTAAGTGCCTGAATTCTTCCCTATACTTGGGTTGGTCCTTGGAGACATGCTAGAGGATGCGATTAGGAGGAAAGGGCCTTCCAAGTTAGCTTGGGGGAATTCATTGGAAAAGATGGAGGTAGGGTGAGAACAGCTAACAATATTCAGAACCCAGAGAATGCCTCAGCCCGGCACAATGAGACAGCCCCCTTCTTCTGCCCCTCCCCTCGGGCTGACTAAACTGCATCCTGTGTCAGCTTCGGCTGACAGCGTCCAATCAGCCAGTGCCACTACTCATGTGCACGCCCCCAAACATCACAGACCCACTCCCGGTCCAAGTTAGACACTTTCAAAGAAAACAGAAAGTCGCTGGAAAAGGAAAGGTCGGTGAGCGCTACAGAAAGGAATGACCAGAGATCGGGTTCAGCTAAGGGGTTCTTCTGGCTCTTCCCTTCTGAAAACAAAACAAAACGACTTAATTAAACTACTCCCTATTTCCCCTAAATACACTTCTCTGGCTTTCTCATAGTGGTGGTGGTGGTGGTGGGGATACATTTCCCTCAAAGATCTAGCCCTGGAGAACCCCCAAGTCCTCACCACAAATACAATCCGTAACAGCTGGAAACACCCCCAAGTGCTGAGAGCAAGCTCTCGACACCCAGGGGGTCGGTGTGTGGCCAGATGCCGATGTTCCCGCAGGGGCCTTCTCCCCACTCCGTGGGGCTCTGGACATTCTACGACTTCGAAGGTCTCCCCACCCAAGGCTTCAGCGTAGGGAAGGCCTTTGGATTAGCGGGTGGGGGTGGGACGCGAAGGGCGGTTTGTGGGGATTAAGTGTTGCCTGAGAGAAAATGAGCAAAGATTTCAGGCCCCGGCTTCCCTAAGCGTACCAAGCTTTATGGCGGACTGAAAGGCGAAGACTGTCAGGGAGCCCCTCTCACCTGCTTAGGGCAGCCCCCTGAAACGGAGAACTCCCCCAAAAGTGAGGGTAAGCCTTTCCCGTAGCGGTTGTTAAAATCTAAATACCCTCGCGTCCGCCTTCGACCGTTTTTAATCCTTTAGCAGACTGGAAAGTGGAGTGACCCTCTGACGAGATTGCCCCCAAATTAGGCCAAGTTTCTTACCCACAGACGGATCAGCTGTTTCCCTCACCTTTCACCAACAACACAAACAGCACTCCGACTTGAGGGCGAGGAGGGAGAAGCGTGAGCTGGATTCTGGGATTTGTAGTTCTTTCGTGACCTTGTAGTTCCTTCGCGACCGAATCAGTTCCGACGTGGGACTACGAATCCCAGGAGGCTGCGCACAACCGGGGCGGAGCAGAAGGCGGCCGTGGCTGCGGCCTCACCACAGCAACCTGGGAGGCGTAGTTCCCGCTTCGATGACTGGGAGCGAGGGGGTGGCCATCAAAGGACTTCATATCCCATGATGCCTCAGGAGAGATGGCAGGCTGGTGGTAGTTGCTGGTTTGCAACGTGCATTGTTGGGGGTGGGGAGGATTTACGACTCTAACGCCTTCTGTTTAACGCTTTGCAGTTGTCAGAATGTTGACTGGTACGACCCCGTGAGATAGGTACTATTGTTATCCACAGTTTACAAATCAGAAAACTAAAGCTCAGAACGGTTAAGGGATCCGTCTAAAAGATCAGTGCTATGCAATGGTCGAACTCCACCAGGATAGCTTTGACTCCAGATATAAAATTATTGTTTTTTTAATTGAATACTTTTATTGGGGACTCTCAAAGCCCTTATCACATTCCATACATTCATCCATTGTGTCAAGCACATTTGTACATGTGCTGCTATCATTTTCAAAGCATTTTCTTTCTACTTGAGCCCTTGATATCAGCTCCTCACTTTTTTACCTCCCTCCCTCATGAACCCTTGATAAATTATAGATTATTATTTTTATTTTTTTTAACATTTTATTAGGGGCTCATACAACTGTTATCGCAATCCATACACACATCAATTGTGTAAAGCGCATTTGTACATCATTCTCAAAACATTTTCTCTCCACTTAAACCCCCGACATTAGGTCCTCATTTTTCCCCTCCCTCCCCGCTCTCCCCTCCCTCATGAGCCCTTGATAGTTTATAAATTGGTATTTTGTCATATCTTGCCCTGTCCGACGTCTCCCTTCACCCACTTTTCGGTTGTCTGTCCCCCAGGGAGGAGGTCACATATAGTTCCTTGTAATCGGTTCCCTCTTTCCTACCCATTCTCCCTAAATTATAGATTATTATTTTCATATCTTACAAAGTCCTCTGTCTCCCTTCACGCTCTTGTCTGTTGTTCATCTCCTTGGGAGAAAGCTGTATGTCGATCCTTGTAATTGATTCACCCTTTCTCCCTCCAGTACACTAAAGTGTCCCACCAATTAGGGTATGGGAAACTTATACCTGTGACTTAGTAAAAGCCGTTTTCTTCTGATCATTTGAGGGTTGCAGCCAACGGCCTGTCAGTCCTCACAGATCTGAACTGAGCTCCCCCAGAGGGGCCTCGGAGCCTAAAAGGAGAATACATTGTCTGGGGGTGGTGGTGGGGAGGGCAATGGAGTGGGTGAATGAAGTTGAAAAGGGAGCTCAGCATAATTCAGGACTTGTCACAGCTCACAAGCCACAATGGGTCCTGTTTGTCCCATTTAACTGGCTTCAACTGATTAGGATAACAATATATGTTATTGCTCTGGTATTATTTAGGGGAGGTAAAAGAGATTCATGCTCTCCTCAACCTCTAAGCCAAGTTAAAGTACTGGGCAACCTTCCCTGCCACTCCAGATAGTCTGAGGAATTCAAAATGAATCTCTTTCCCCTGTCCCTGTTTTAGGGGATTATGGTCTAAGAATTTAGCTGCTCTTCCTAGGTGCTTGCTTTTCATTTTCTGCTGCACTAAGCTATGGGACCTTCGGCCTTTTCCAACTTTTCTGGGTGGTATTTTGCTTTTATGACTGTGAATGGGGTGTCTTGTGCCTGCCTTTGGGGGCCTTTCATCTGAAGATCTCCCAGCACTTAATCAGTCACTGGGCTGTACAACAATAAGATGACATGTCCCTGTCATTAAGTCAAGATTTATGAGTTAGAAAACAAACTACTAGATGAGGACATGACTCAAAGTCCTAGGGTGGGGCCCACTCAAATCTCCGGTGTTCTTGGTATTTGACTTCTACTCAGAGCAAGCTGTAATTTCATCAGGAGCTACAAATAATAGTTTCCTTATATTGAGGACTTCTAATGTGTTAAATGATGCTTAGAGCTTTTTATATTTAATGTAACATCCTTATAGAGTAAGCCTTCTTATTAGCTCTAAGGTGGCAAAAAAGTGCCAAGGTTGGCAGTTCAAACCCACCAGCCACTCTGTGGGGGGAAAAGGAGGGTATCTGCTTCCATAAGCTTTACAGTCTTGGAAATTCTATATGAGTCAGAATTCACCCAATGGCAGTGGGTTTATTATTATTATCCCCCAGGCCCCGGTGGTACAGTGGTTAAGTGCTCAGCTGTCAATTGGACTCAGAAATGGCTCCAGGGAGAAAAGATGTGGCTTCTGTAAGGATTGTACCCTCTAGGGAAGTTCTGTTCTGTTCCATAGCTTCACCATGAGTTGATGTCAACTCCATGGCAACAGCTTTTTTTTAATCCCCATTTTACATATGATGAAATTGAGGCATAGATAATTAAGTGACTTGTCCAGCCAGCTGGTAAGTGGTAGCATCAGGATCTAGACACCATTAGTCAGTATATCATATTCCCATCCTAGCAACTCCTGGCATGTGAAACTAACTCCCATCGATCTAAGGAAGAGTGCTATTAATGAAGCAGGCTATAAATGTTCACCAAGCACTTATGGGCAAGGCCTAAGGCGATTTGAAACATTCAGTCAACAAATAGGTGTTAGGTGTCATGCTAGGTATTCATTAAATTTTGCTGGAAGAATGACTATAAAATATAAATATTTTAAAGTTGGACTAATTTTGGGTGATTTAGCAGGACAGGGGCAGGGACTGGGTAAACTTATTCCAGGCTGAAGCAAAGATTCAAAGGTCAAATTTTTTTATTTTTTTATTTTTTTTCAAATTTTGTTTGTTTTTAAGATCATTTTATTGGGGGCTCTTACTGCTCTTATAGCAATCCGTACATCAATTGTATCAAGCATATGTGTACATGTGTTGCCATCATCATTTTCTAAACATTTCCTTTCTATTTGAGCCCTTGGTATCAGCTCCTCGTTTCCCTTCTCCTCCTACCCTCGTAAACCCTTGATAAATTATAAATTACCATTATTTTCTGTCCTGAATTCCGTGTGTCTAGAGCTCTTATCTGTACTGTGTCCATGCTCTGGTCTAGCTGGGTCTGTATGTAGAACTGGGTCATGATAGTGGGGGAGAGGAAACATTAAAGAACGAGAGGAATGTTGCATGTTTCGTCGGTGCACCCTGGCTGGCTTTTCCCTTCCTTGTGACCCTTCGGTGAGGGAATGTCCAATTGTCTACAGATGAGCTTTGGGTCTTCACTCCAGCCCCCCTCATTCACACTGGTATTATTGTTTGTTTTGGGGTCGTCTGATGCCTTATATCTGATCCTGTCAACACCTTGTGATCACACAGGCTGATGTGCTTCTTCCATGTGGGTTTTGTTGCTTCCAAGCTAGATGGCCACTTGTTCATCTTCAAGCCTTTAAGACCCCAGATGCTATAGCTTTTAATAGCCGGAAGTCGAATCGCGAAGTGGCGAGGGTTCACTGTATATGTGCCTGTATTTATACCTCTATAACTGTCTTTTGCCTCCTAGTTCTTTCCTCTATTTCCTTTTACTCTCCTCCTGTTCCACTATTATGTTCAATCTTCATTCTGCTCTCAGTAATTCCTCTCGGCTACGCTGCACTTGGTCAGGCCCCACCAGGCATTCTATGCCCCCATCACCATTGATTTTAGATCACTTGTTGCTCCCATGTCCCTGGGTTTGCTGGCTCCCCCCTTCCAAAGATCAAATGTTATTGGAATCTGAGAGTCACCGAACAGCAAATGAAATCCAACATTTTTTTTCCAAACTCAGATGATTCATAACGACTGAAGCATTGTGTTGAGAAGGATTCAAAGGAGAGAGAGCGAGAGCTGCGATTAATGTATAATGCCTGGCATGTACTGCAGATGGGCAATGGCTGTTGCCTGTTGTCATGTAAGTAAGTTACAGGATCTTCTGTAGAAGGAGCACATGTTCCATTTCACTGACTTTAGGCTTGCGTGTTTCAGGTTTTGACCAATAGGATGTGAGTTGATGTGACTTACGCCGTTTTCTCATTCATCCTCTCTGCCACTTTGGGTCTTCTTCCCGAGTCCTGGAATGAGAAGACTCATAGAGCAGCGCTGCGACCTCTGCATGCATGTAAGTCAGAAACAACTCTTTGTTGTTGTAAGCCACTGAAATGTGGGGGTTGGTTGTTATTGCAGCAAAGCTGCTGAATAAACCAGGATGAGTCAGAAAAGTTTGAGAGAGATAAGTTGTGTTAGTCTGAGATGACTGGAGAAAACAAATCCAGAGACACTCATATGTATGTAAGAGAGAGTTCCATATCCAAGACTAATTGTATATTAAGAAACCATCCCAGCCCAGTCTAGATCAAGTCCATACATTTGATAATAGCCCATATGTCCAATACTAGTCCATACATTTTTCTACAGACTCACACAGCACATGCAATGATGCCGACAGCAGGAAGACCACAGGCCAGTGGGTGAAAAGCCTCGTGGAAGCCTCTCAGCGCTGGTGTGGCTCTCCGTATGGCCCCACCAGCTCCAGCGTTCTGGCTGCCATCAGCATAGCTTCATGTGGCTTGTCAACAGAATCAGAAGCAGAGAGTGTGTGCGGCCCCCAGGGAGGAAGAGAGGAAAACTCCTAGAATCCTCATGAGAAGGCCCTGCCCACACAGAGGCATCATTGGCTCTGACTTGATTGACAGGCTAGACCGCACCCCATTATGTAACTGCTACATCAGTTTAAGCAAGAGTGAGGAGACCCTTGGAAGCAGAATCTGCTATGTGTTTATCAGAACCTCTTTCTTTCCATGGACACCCAGTGGGATCATATTTTTCAGTTTCTCTACAAGTCATGTCGTCTACTGGTAGACCTGGCCCATGAAACCTCCCCATGGTGGGAGGTTTTTTGTTTTTTCCTTTCTGGCCTGATGCACATGACCTTGGGGACAGTGACCTTGAAAGCCACCTGTTAAAGATGATGGAGCCATAAGATGGCACCTGGTTCCCTGAATCACCACTTTGCATCACCTGCCACAGCGGGAACCTGTGTTTTGGACTTCACTTGACCAAGAAGTAAAGCTCTATTCATTTATGACTCTAAAAACATCACTGCCTAGAAGAGTGCTTGCCCTTTCCTAAGGAGCCCTGCTGGCACCAGGGTTAAGCATTTGACTGCTCACTGAAAGGTGGGTGGTTTGCACTCTGTGGGAGAACGATGTGGGATCCTGCTTCTGAAAAAGCGCAGTCCACTTTGTCCTAGAAGGTTGCCATGACTTGATAGGAGGCCTGACAGCAATTGGGAATGAGTAGAGCTTCCCAACCCCACCACCACCACCAAGCCAAACCCACCGGGGCACCGACGTTAAATGGTTTGGATCTGATTGTCATCAAGAATGGCAAATTAGTCTCTCATGATTTTTGGAACTAGGAGAAGATCATTCTTTAAAAAAAAAAAAAGGTGGAGGTTACAGTTATGTGTGAGGGTGGGAGATCTCCTGACTGCTGGAACTTTCAGAGTTGACACAAGATGGGAGGCAGGAAGATGGCACAAGGCGCTTGGGAGGGCCCTCTAGAGGCTGTGGAAGGAACTGCTGCAAAACGCATCCTATTTTTCTGAAGTTTTAAGTCTCTCTCTTTGGTGAAAGTTCAAACTTGGTTACTGCCTCCTCCAGCCCGGTACCTAACATAACACATGTTGAGTGGCAGCTGGTTTTCAGCCCAGGGAATACGCTGAGGAGTGCCGACCACGCGGGAGATGCTTTCCCTCACGGAAGCATCACAACCAGCCTGCCAGTGGCCTTCAGAATTTACATATGAAGAAACTGAGGTGCTAACTTGCCTAAGGCCTCTCAAAATAAAGACAGCCCGAAGCCCACACCATGGCCAATATACCAAAGAACTTTCTCAGAAAGCAGACTCAACTCAATGGCGGTGGGTTTGGGTGTTTTCTGGATAACCGAATACCTTCTGTGTGCCAGGCCCTCTGCTACGTACTTTCAAAACACGGAAACAGCCCTCTTCAAATACGGAAGGCTGCTACTAGCTTTTCAAAACTCTGGACTCTGTGGAAGTAAGAAGAACAAGAACAAGATTTGAGGGTGGACCTTTCTTGTCCATTTTCTTTTGACCTCTTAATTTCTTTACTCCCTTTGCCTTGGCCTGGGTTGGAGGGTGGTTTAATACACGCAGTAACACTCTCAGGATCTATAGCTCCTCCTCCATCCCTTCGACTCACAGACCCGATATAATCACAGTGTTCAGATTATCCTAGTTTTCTATTAGTGGGAAGCAGAGCTCTGAGAACTCATCCATTCATTCTCATTGGTACTCATTCATATTTATATTAATTTTTTCAGCAGACTTTAAAATCAGCACGATGCCTTAACTGCTGGAATACACCACCAGTTACCTTGTACAGCTTTCTGGTCTCCAAGACCTTTTACATACTTTGATTCATTTTGATTCTCACAACCAACGCTTTGAAGAAAATACTGTTATTATTTGTGTTAGTCTGGGTAGACTAAAGAAACAAATCCAGAGACACTCATATGTGTATAAGAAAGGGCTTTATATACAAGAGCAATTGTATATCAAGAGAACATCCCAGCCCAATCCAGTCTGTATCAAGTCCATAAGTCTGATATTAACCCATATGTCCAATACCAGTCTATACGTTCCTCTTCAGACTCATGCAACACATGCAATGATGCCAAATACAGGAAGATCACAGGCCAGTGGGTGGCAAGTCTTGTGGATCCAGTGGCGGTGGGTGCATCTCAGAGCTGGCATGTGTCTCTACATGTCTCTTCCAGCTCCAGGGCTCTGGCTCCATCAGTGTATGAGGCTTGTCAGGAGGAATTCGAAGCAGAGTATCTGTGTGTCCCACCTCCAGCGAGCTCTTTATTCTCCATAGCCCCTCCAAATGAGGTCATCAAGCTGCGACCTGATTGACAGGCTAAACTCCACCCCTCCGCAAGTTGACAGAAGATTATATAACTGCCACATTATTTATTCTTCACCAGGGAAGAAACTTAGATCCAGAAATAATTAAACAACTTGAGCAAAGTCCCAAAGTTAATATGGGATTCCATTCAAGAATTCCATTCTGACACCCGCCCCCCACTACCAAGTGCTCTCTGTCCTCTATATCCTACCTCAGTTCATGTGCTTCCATGCCCCAAACCTGGTTTCATGCTCTCGATTCCACACCTTGATTCTTGTGAAGGTAGATGGGACAGAGGCAACAGACAACCGCCAGAGGTCATCTTTTAACCCCATCACGGAGATCTCAGGTGCTTCACGTGATAAACGTCGTTCTCTCACATAGTCCAACATGGATACTTGTGCTCAGATGACTCAGGAATCCAGGCCTGTTTATGCCATGGACCTGCCTGCCATCTGGTGGCTTCAGGTTGCCCAAGTGCCCTTGAGGCAGCAGATGGGGAAGAGAGAGTATGCGGAGAAGGCACAGTCACTCTCCCCAGCATTGAAGTAGCACATCACTTCCACACTAGTCTATTTATGAGAAACGGTTACATGACGGTTACATACGAACGGTTCCCTGAGCTGCAAAGGGGCTGGAGTTGAGCCATGTTCCTTCCGTTCTCTATCCACATGGGTTTGACAATCCATCCTTGAGTCATTGAGTTGAGAGTGGCCTTGGGAGATAACCTTTACATGATTCTAATCTGTCCTTCTGCTTAGCCCTCCCTCTATTTGTCTCTCAGTGGGATTCACAAAGCACCAATTCTGTGAACCATTCACAGTTAAAGATCCCTTGGTTGTAGGGTGAATCACCGATTTGGAGCCCAGCCAACCAGAATGTGGTGGGAAGGGGGAGGAGGTAACAGGTCACAGATTCGTGCTGGATCCTCAGATTCATGCTATTCCTTTCCCCTCAAGAGAGTGGCTTGCTTTCTTTTGAAAAGAGAGTAGCTTTCAAACAGTCATAGTCTCTCCGTGTTTTGATATACTACCTTGAAAACTTTGAAAATTTGTACACTGTCATAAAGTAAACAGCTGGGGCATGTCCACAATTTCAGTAGCTGATTTTGTGTATTTGCCAGTTCTGTCACTTCTCTGGCAGTTACGAAGGACTTCGCTCCGGGAAATTGTGCAGATAGACCTGTCTCCTATGCTCCCCTGACATCTCCAGGGCTCTGGGAATTAATCCTGGAGCCCAGAAATGACATAAGGAGGCAGCTCAGTCGTCTTAACTGAGAACTGATTCTCCTGCCCTAGAGAGGATGACGCAGAGTGGATGGATTCAAGAGCTGTTTGGGAGGTAGTGTGGTCAGAGCCTGATGGATGGAAGAGGGGCAAGCAGGAGATTTGGAGTTTTGAAGAGACCCTTTTGATACCTGTGAATTTGGTATGACCCTAAAAAGAGTTAACATTTTAGCTGAAAAAATTGCCATTTAATAAATGCAACAGACTTAACAGACTTCCTCCTCTTGCTCGTCACCCAGGGAAAGGAAAAGTCATGACTGATTCTAGGTCGCCGGCCCAGGTAGCTAAATGGATGGTGGCTCCTCTCTGAGATGGGACCCTAGAAGAAAGGGTAGGCTGGGGAGGAGTTAGGTTGTTCTTCTAACCCTGGACACAGAGGTTTTGAGTTGCTTCCATGTCCCCATTCCTTGCACTCTGAAGATCAGCCTCCCTGGCCTTTCTTCTGTAGTTCCAACCTTGCTCTTAAAAGATGGAAGGTAGCTCAGCATTAGACACTAGCAGCCAAGAGAGGAGCCAAACGTAGATAAAGATTCAACTGTTTTGTGGGAAAATGCCATTATCTTTTAATTTCATTTTCCCACGAACGTTTGAAGCCCCTGGTGTAGTGGTTATGTGTTGGGCTGCTAACTGTGAGCTCACCTGTTCGAAACCACCAGCTGCTCCACAGGAGAAAGACGAGGCTTTCTAAAGAACTCCCAGAAAGAGTTAGTCTCAGAAACTCACAGGGGACGTTCTACCCTGTCCGACAGGGTCGCGATGACTTAGTGACCACTCGATGACAGTGAGTTTGGGATTTTGGTCCTTGTACAGTGAAACCTGTAGGATTCAGACCTCCAGAGGGCTACCTCGTATGTTGAGGTCTAGCAGGTTTTCCGTCTTTGACAGGGTGCGATGGTCTCACCACTTTTCTATCTTTCTTTCTTTCTAACAGTTGTTTTTATCGTATTATTAAGGGCTCATACAACTCTTACCACAATCCATACATACATCAATTGTGTAAAGCACATTTGGACTTTCTAACAGTTTTATTGACACTTCATCCACAATTCAATAGTTTCGTCATATCTAGATGAGTTGTACAATCATCACCACAATCAATATTAGAATATTTTCTTCTTCCTTGTACTCATTGTTTTTTGTGTAATTATTATTATTTTAAATCACGGCAAAAATATACACAGCAAAACATTCTCCAATTCAACACCGTCTACCTGTATAATCCAGCACCATTGACTATAGTCTCTGTGTCATACAACCATTATGATATTCTTTCCCAAATTATTCTACCCCCGCGAACATAAACTCAATGCGCTCTCAGCAAAAAGGCATCCTCGTTGGCCCACGGTAACCATTGGTCAAGTTCAGTTTCTTTTCTTTTTTAAAGTGGTTTTCTTGATATCACTGTCACATATCATACACTTGCATAGTTAAATCGGTTTTAAAGAGAGTTGTATATGCCTATCACAATTAGTTCTAGTGCTCCCCACCACCACTTTTCTATTGCTCAATTTTGTGGGCGTGTTAGACTGGATTGACTAGAGAAACAAATTCACTGACACTCATAGCTATGTAAGAGATAACTTTATATCAAGAAGTAATTATGAAAAAAAGAGAAGTAGTTATGCATCAATAAAACATCCCAGTCCAGATCAAGTCCATAAGTTCGATATTAGCCCATAAGTCTGATATTAGCCCATGAATTCCTTTTCAGATTCACGTAGCACATGCAATGATGCCGAATGCAGGAAGACCACAGGCAGGTGGGTGGAAAGTCCTGCGGATCCAATGGCAGTGGACGCATCTCCAGGGCTCTGGCTGCCATCAGTGTTGCTCCATGTGGCTTGTCAACAGGAATGTGAAACAGATAGATAGATAGATAGATAGATAGATAGATAGATAGATAGATAGATAAAGAGAGAGAGAGAAAGAGAGAGAGAGGGAGAGAGAGACCCGCCTCCAGGGAGGAAGAGGGAAAGCTCCCAGAATCTTCATGAGAAGGTCACACCCACAAGGAGGGATCGTCAGGCTGTGACCTGACTGACAGGCTAGACTCCACCCCTTCATTCTTTTATCAAGTTGACAGGAAATTGTGTAACTACCACAGTTGGATATAGTTGAGTTTTCCTTCTCTGACAGGTTTCTGCCTTACACAGGTTCTGGCCTTCCCAGGTGTTCCTGTATCTATGCATGTATTAGTACTTTTAGGAGCAGAGTACGGAGACAAGCATTTATGCAAAGACAATAGATGTTCGTCTGCATTGTGCCTACACTTGACCATGAACTAGCTCAAATAAAAATGCGTGGAGGTCCTTCTCCTGAGGAAGTATCCCTCGCCTCTCCCTGGCTACACCTCTAACAGCCCCAGTTCTGTAGTAGAAAGTTGGCCTTCTGCTCAGTTCATGTGACTTATGTCCCTGTGTGCCTGTGTCGGAGTTGTGGGGAGTTGTGGGGGCGGCGGCAGCTGTGGAGGGCAGAATGAGAGCCGAGTCTGGCTTAGTTTCGTCTCAGGAGATGACCTTGTCTGTCTTGATCCGGGTCCCTCTTTCTGTCTCTTTCCACTCACAGATTGTGTGGCATTTTGGAGGGTGGAGTGTCCGGGCACCTAGCCCACCACTTCCCTCCCGATCTGGCCCTGGGCACAAGCCACATGGAGCTGGCCATCAGTCTGGCCTGTTGCCCATCCATTACAGCCTCAGCTGCCAGGCTGGCGCAGTTGCCAAAAGAACTAGGCCTTGCCATTCTCCAGTTCTGTTGCTGGTCTCCAGTGGCTAAAAGTCACATGAGGTGAGTGCAGTCAGGATGAGGAAGCCGTGCCAACACCTTTTAGGGGTGGGAAGGGGAGTGCGAGTGCCTTGAGGGGCCTCCGTCAGTGCTGGGCCCCACTTAGAGGAGGCAGACATGCTTAGGAAGTGTACTCATTCACAGAGGGAAGGAGGTGGGAGCAGTGCCATCCTCTCCTTGTTAGGTCTTAGAAGATGTTCCTGCTTCTGGTTCGGTGTTTATACAAGTCATGTGAACCTGTGCATGTTTCACACTGGGGGGCACACCGCCAGGTGAACATGAGGGGCTGGGACTCAGCTACAATGGGGTGGAGCCCTTAACTATATCAAGGCAGGACCAAGGTAGACCTGGAAGGAGTATGGCTTCTGGACACACAAATCTGTCCTCTGTGAGACTGCTCTTAGGGTATGGGAACAGGGCAAGCATCGGCTAAGGCAAGGGTCCCTTCATTTCCCAGGTGGAGATCAACTCCCTGCTATCTGGGGCAAAGAAATCCCCATATCCATCAACCATGGTGGTGGGAGATGTGCATCCTTCTTTTTGAAAGTGGCCCAGGTCTGGGTGTAGATTGTATCTATTATGCAAAGGCAGCGAGGAATGGGGTGAGCACTAGATCTTGGCCCGTGCCTTAGTTATGACCGTGGGGAGTGCTGGATTAGCCTTGCTTTTTACATCCATGTGAATTGTATGTTCAAGTATGTGCATCCCCTGGAGAGATGCTGGGTGGTGAGGGGGTGAAGAAGCCTGAAAAAGATGGAGAATTTATGAGCTGCTTTTGTCGGGAGACAGTCGTAATGAAGAAAATTCAATTTTCTGCAGCTCGGAGAGTCACTATGTTAAATCTCAGAGAAGCTGTGGAGTGACAGCAGAATGGCAGAGTCAATGGGACATGGTGTGTGTGTGTGTGTGTGTGTGTGTGTGTGTGTGTGTGTAGCTGTCTATCTGTGTCTGCGGTGAGCCCGCCTCCTCTCTCTACCCTTGAACTCCAGCTAGGGGACAGAATGGAGCCAGATATCAGCATCCCTGAACTAGTCTGCTGCCCTGATCCTCCTCTCTGTCGCCAGCTTCTCTTTGCTTACCTCCTGCTTGTAGGGTGGCTGCTGCCCAGATCCAAAGCTAGGAAACCCCCCCGCCCCCTTTTTTGTAGTCTAACCAGCCCTCCCTCTTGCTGCAATTGCTAATTTCCATGTAGCTCAAAAAAGTATCGTAATTTCGGTGTAGCTCATAAAGCCCAAAGTGATTGTTCGGAATATGCGCTTTGACTTTCTTTTGAACTTTTCTCTCCCTTCAACTTCTCGGAACTTGGCCTCCTCCTGACTTGCAGCAAGTTTCCACATTCCTCCTGCCAGTCCTCACTGCCTCCCCTCCAGCCTGCCATTCCCAGAGGCAGGAAGACTGGGGATCTTGGGAGGGAGGGGAGCTGGGGATTCCTCTAGGAGCCACGATGTCACTGGCAGCCGCTGCTGTGATTAGCCGAGCTGCTGGCTGTGTAATTGGGGTGTGCCCCTGTCCCGGGGGTCTGGTGTGTTAACAGCAGGTCCCTGTGGTGAGTAACAGATCAGGCCCATGGCTGGTTGCACGCACTAATTAATTAGTGCTGCTCTGGTGTGGAGGAATGAGGAGGAGTTGGGGGAGGAGGCAGTGGGGGATCTCTGAGAGCCTAACTCTTCAGAGCCTAGAGGTTACCTAAGGTTTTGCCAGAATGAGACTTTCCAACTGAACTGAGGGCAGGGCTAGGGGGCTCAGAGAGTGAGATCAGTTATCTGGGAGCCTTAATTGAGCCAAGGCTTGTGGCAGGGTGCGGGGGGCCTGCCTTCTCCCGGTGGTGGGTGTCCTGATGGCCTGGGCTGAGCTGGCCTGGGTGGAGGCAGATGGACAGGACATGTCCTCCACTCAGAGAGGTCCCCAGACAGCTCTCTCTCAGTCCAGAGAGGAAGGGAGTGGAATGGGCAGCGGGCATCTCAGACCTGGCCTGCCTCCTTTCCGGCAGGGTTTCTGCATAGTACCAAGCCCAGCTTCTCCCAAAGTCAGCCATCTCATGCTTAGCTTCTATATATCTTACAGTGTATCGGGAGTTCCCAAACTCTCCCGGGCCCATCTTCCCTCCCTTCCCAAGCTTGGGCATCTCATCTTCCGGGCTGACCTTGGGGCCCATCAGCCTCTTCTGAAGCCTGGGATCTGGAATGCAGCCATGGGGGGCTGGCCATGGGAGCTTCAAGAAGCAGGGGAGAGGGGTTCAAGGCTGGGAGCGAGCCCCACCATCTACCACTGCAGTATGGGTGACGATAGCAGCCAAAGAGATGAACTGTCCGTGAGCAGAGGGCTCCATGCACCCTAAGGCCGACACCCTTTGTCCGATGCCCAGAGGGGTGGGGATGAAAAGGACCCTTCCCTTCGGAGGATGGCTCCCTTCCCCTTGAGTATTGGGAGTTCAGCACAGTGGGGCAGGATGACAAAATCGAGCAAACGGGCAGGCAAGGAGACGCCGCTGCGTCGGGGTCTTTGGCTTCTGTGCGGAGGGAGGCGCGAGTTCCGTTCCTGCACACGGTAATTGCTAAATTACCCGCCATCTGCTCTGCTTTTAGCCATAAATTACCGGCGAGGAGGAAGGACGCCGAGGCTGCGCACTTATTCTCCCCTCCCCAAAGCAGCGCAAGGGCGGGAGTGGGGCGCTTTCCGGAAGGCGGGGCGCTGGGACAGTCCGCGGTGGGGGGCGGCCCCCAGGTGGGGGCGTCGGTGTGTCAGGGACCGGGGCGGGGGCGGGGGGCGGAGTGGCCTGCAGTGACCAAATGCTGCGGGCCCTCCGGCTGGCCCAGGGCCCGCGGTGGGCAGGGCTTCCGGGCACACCGAGGCCTAGGAGTGGGCGGAGCTCGCCGTGGTGGGCGGGGCTTCCCTCAGGTGTGACTGGACTCTGGGTGGCTTCTCCATGGGCACCCCCTTTCCCTCTCCGCCTCTGCGCCCGCTCACCTCTTTGCTTGTAGGGAGCTGTCCTTTCTGCTCAAGTGAAACCCCTCCCCGGTGTCGCCTCTGAACCTCGCCCTTTCTTGCCCCGGGGGGCGGGCAGAGTGGAAAATGGCTTGCAATGGGGCAAACATGGACAGTGGGCAGGTGGCGGTACTGAGGGAGCTGGAGCCGTCCAGGCAGGTGGGCAGGAGGGAGAGGTGGACAGGTTGGGCAGGTGAGCACCAGGCCAGGTGGGTGAGTGGCAGGTGAAGGGGTGGAGAGGTAGAGAGGTAGCAGGGCGGGGGGTGGGCAGGGGGAAGGGGTGCAGTGAGGGGGCGGGTGGGAAGACCGGGCAGTGGAGGGCGAGCGGGGCCTATGGGTAGAAGGCAATGGACCCTGGGCAGGGAGGTGAGGTGTCTGGATGGAGAATGGAGGGAGCGGAGCAGCCAGCGCTTTGCAGAAGCAGCTCAGGCCCTGGAAGGAAGGAATGTAGGGGCAATCGCCCACAAAGACGGGGAAGCACGGTGTGAGGGTCCCCCCAGGCCGAGACCTCGAGGCGGGGCCTCTAGAACAGCAGGGATGCCCCCTTCGCCACCCGGGCAGGGCTCCTGCTGGGGTGTGTCCGCCAGGGCAGGGGCGGGCTGGGCTTCTTCCCCGGGCCGCACGTCGGAGCTAGTGGGCTTTCTCCGGAGCGATTGTTTAGTATTCATGGGGCGACGCAATCTCTCCCACATCTGCTTAGCACAGCAAGTCCTGTCATATAACTGTCTCCCGCACTGTCTGTCCATAAAGAATGTCTCGGAATTGGTGTAATTCAGAGAAATTAATGACGACTTTCCGCGGGACGGCTCCCTGGGGGATGATTAACACTTCATCGTCCATCTGATGCGCAGGGCCCAGCGCTCCATCGCGAACATTTGGGCCGTGGCCAGCCGCATTAAAGGTTATTACGGAAAACGCGACCTGCAAACGGGCGGGCGAGAGGCAGGCTGGACCGGAGGGGCGGGGGCCTGGCCGGCGGCGGGGGGCGGGCGGGGGGGCTCCGCTCGGCGCGGTCCTGCCCCGCCCGAGGCGATCAAGTTTCTCAAGGTGTGCCCCGACTCTGGAGGTCTGCGGGCCCAAGGAGACCGGGTCCAACCGCAGAACTGGGCGGCGGCTGGGGAGGCTCTCTTCCCCTCCCCTCCACCACAGGTGTCTGGGAACGCGTCCCCCAGGTGAGCCCTTTGCTCCCTGGAGCTTTCTGGGTCCCTTACTTCTCTTCGCGCTACTGGGGACTTTCTGTGAATCAGTTTACAGGCAACCGAGCAGAGGCTCAAAGAGGTGAAGTAACCTACCCAAGGTAGCAGAGGTTTTGTTAAGCACCAGGGGTAGGATTAGAAGATAGGCCCCTGAATTTGGCGCTTGTCTGCCACAGCGATGGGGCAGAAGGTCTTATACATCTGCTCCAGCTCTGGGACTGTCAGATGGAGACTCAGAAATGTTTGTTTGTAGGAACAATGAATTATTCTTGCAGGCTCCCCTTCAAAGGTCTGGCCCAGACTCAGACAATCTAGTGAAGAGGAGGGAGATGTGAGGATAAGGCGAAAATACTACAAAACGGTAGAAAAATTCATGAACGACAAATATCAAAACACGAAGCCACTGTGACTTGACATGTCCCCCATCGAGGCCTATGCCTCTCTGAAGGACACATCCAGTTCTCAACCATTCTCCCAGAGAATCCTGCACTCTGGGTCACACCACGTAAAAGGACAATTTTGGCATCCTTTTCCTTCCCAGGGGTTAGACTTTATGACACTATTTTTTGGGGGGGAAGGGGAAACACAATTCAACGCATGACATTGCATGGTTTCATTTATATGAAATGAACAGAATATAAAAATCCAGAGGGAGGAGAAAAATGAGGAGCTAATACCAAGGGCTCAAGTAGAAAGCAAATGTTTTGAGAATGATGATGACAACAAATGTACAAATGTGCTTGACACAATGGATGTGTGTATGGATTGTGATAAGAGTTGTATGAGCCCCCAATGAAATGATTTAAAAAAATCCATAAGGGCAGAAGGCAAATTAGTAGGTGTCTGAAACTGGCATGTGAACCTCAAGCCAGTGCACAGTCAGGACTTATTAGGAACGAACAGTTACAACTCAGTACCAGGAACCACTCAGGATACAGTTCTCCAATCTTGACAGCGTTCACTGGGCTGTGCCCAATTTTACTGAGCTGGCAGCCTGGAGGGGTTCAACTTGTGTTCCTTTGAAATCACCTTTGAGTTTTGGAGACAACATGTCTGACAGGACAAAATCGGGACTGCGGGGCAGGGGAGTAAGGTTTTCCCATCTCCGGGGACAACCCTTGCATTATGATGGAGAACAATTCTTATGTGCAACTGTCCTGGCCTTCTTCTTGTCCGTGCACTTAAAACATCTTCACACTAAGCCCCCGTGATCATCCTGTGTCCTTTGAGGAAAATCTATAAAGTTGATCTCTTTAGAATTCTAAAAAAGGTAAACAAGCGGCCATCTATCTCAGAAGCAACAAAACCCACATGGAAGAAGCACACCAGCCTGTGCGATCATGAAGTGTCGAAGGGATCAGGTATAAGGCCTCATCAGAACAAAAAATCTTACCACAGTGAATGATGGGGGGAGTGCGGAGTGGAGACCCAAAGCCCATTTGTAGGCCACTGGAGATCCCCTTGCAGAGGGGTCTCGGGAGGAGACGAGCCAGACAGGGTGCGATGTAGCAACGATGAAAACTACAACTTTCCTCTAGTTCCTAAATGCTTCCTCCCCGCCCCCACTATCATGATCCGAATTCTACCTTGCGAGTCTGGCTAAACCAGAGAATGTACACTGGTACAGATAGGAACTGGAAACAAGGGAATCCAGGGTGGATGACCCTTTCAGGACCAGTGGTGTGAGTGGCGATACTGGGAGGGTATAGGGAGAGTGGGTTAGAAAGGGGGAACCGATTACAAGGATTCTATATGTGACCTCCTCCCTGGGGGATGGACAACAGAAAAGTGGGTGAAGGGAGACGTCAGACAGGGCAAGACATGACAAAAAAGTAATTTATAAATTATTAAGGGCTCATGAGGGAGTGGGGAGCAGGGAGGGAGGGGAAAAAATGAGGACCTGATGCCGGGGGCTTAAGTGGAGAGCAAATGTTTTGAGAATGATGAGGGCAATGAATGTACAAATGTGCTTTACACAATTGATGTATGTATGTATGTATGGTGATGAGTCGTATGAGCCCCTACTAAAACGATTAAAAGAAAAGAATTCTGAAAAATCACCATCATAACTTTTGGAGCTGACTTCTTGGCCTTGAATTTAAATGGGTCCGCAGATCCCTCCAGAAGCCACTGCTTTGATTGGACTTTTAAAAACATTTGAGGTCCCCTCAACAAGACTAAGACAAGTGTACTGCTGAAGGAATTTGTCTGCAGTACATCTCAGTCCACGGAGACGCGCTAAAACGTGTTTTGTTTGGAATACATACATGCACATATGACCTGGAACCTTAGTAGTGACACTCTGGACTGACCCTCACTTAACAAAGGGGCTGCAGTTTGTGCTAGGGAACTCAAAAGAGGTTGCCGGTGGGCTACATGCTTCTAGAACCTAGGTGCCTGGATGCTTGCTCCTTAGTTATCAGAAAGGAAGAGAGATGTGAGCTTGAGTGTATGTGTGTGTGTATACAAGTGTGTTTGCTAAGTGAGTATGCATGGGAGCTGTTCATGCATATGTAAATTTGTGCATTGTGTCAGGCCGGGTGGTCTAGAGATGCAAATCCAGTGACACTTATCAATATATCAGAAAGAGCTTTCTATCAAAGGCAGCTCAGTCCAGTGTGCTGAAGTCCATGAGCCCAATACTAGTCCCTGAGTACCACATGCATTGATGCAGAATGCAGGAAGATCCCAGGCCGGTGGGTGCAGTCATGTGGATCCAAGGTTAGTGAAAACCTGGCAGGGCACTGGTAGCTCTTAGTCCGTGGCAGAGTCCCAGCAGGAAGGAAGGGGAGGGGCAGAGGTAGAGAGCAGTTGCCCCTGTCTTTCACTCTTATACCAAAAGGCTTATGACACCAAGGAGGTATCAGCAGGCTGCGACCTGGTTGACAGGTCAAACTCTGGCCCTAGCCAAGAGGGTCATCTAACTACCACATGCATGTTTGTCCACAAATGAGTTTATGAGTACAGTATGGATCTTAGTATGTGCCGTACGTGTATGTGATTTTATATAATGTATGGATGAGTATGTGTTTATTTTGAGGGACTATGTGTACATGGAGTATGTGCATCTGTCTGTATATATTATATATGATTACACACACACACACACACACACACACACACACACACACACACGGTGTCCCAGGGAATACTGAAGGTGTCTTTGGTTTGCCCACATATCTAGTTAGTTCCAGGATGTTGTCTGTGGTGCTAAGGCACCAGGCCAGGTAGGGAAGGCTGTATTTATTTGGGACTCAGGTGTGGGAGATTACCAAGCCTGCGAAGCACGTCCCTCTGTCCTGCCAGACACCAGGGATTGTAACTGGGCTCCACGCCTTGAGGTCTCCTTGGAAGTACTCACAAGCACTGCTTGATGAAGAGGTGGGGCCAGGAGGGGAGGGGAGTACCCTGACACCTGCTCTCTTCTCTCCAACCCCAAGGAGGTTTTGGATATTAGCATCTAACTGTGTGGAAATTCTAAACTAGAGTCTCAGCCCACTCTGTCTTGGGGTGGCTGAGCCTCCAGCAGTCTGTGTGTATCCATCCACCCGTGGCAGGACCATAATCACAGTGACAATGCTCCCCATTTTCAGCACGACCCAGACAAAGCCCAAAATAATGTCCATATGTCTTGGAGGCCTCTGATAAAGCTAGCCATGCATTCTTACTGAATTTCACACAAGTTGAGTCTCCCTGACCCCTTGTGTTGGTGTGTTAGCCTGGGTAGGCTAGAGAAACAAATCCATGGACACACATATAGGTATGAGAAGGCGATTTATATACAAGAGCAATTGAACATTGAGAAAACATCCCAGCCCAGTCCAGATCAAGTCTGTAAGTCTGATATTAGCCCATATGTCTGATACCAATCTATAAATTCCTCTTCAGACTCATGAAACATATGCAATGATGCCAAATGTGGAAGATCACAGGCCAGTGGGTAGAAAGTCCTTGGATCCAGTGGCAATGGAAACATCTCAGTGCTGGCAGGGATCTCTGCATTAGGGTGGGTCCATGTGTCTTGTCAGCTGCTATGTCTGCCAAGGTGTGAGCAGAGTCTCCCACCTCCAAGGAGGATATGCTGGTTTTCCCAGAATCCTTAGGGGAAGGCTATGCCGACACAGAAGCCTCATTGGCTATGACCTCATTGACAGACTAGACTCTACCCCTACATGCCCAATACTCAAATCGACAATTATATAACTACCACAGTTGGTAAGTTCTTCCTTGAGTCTAACTTGAGTCCTTCTTGTTGCACTTGGTGCCCAGAAGGTCTAGGCTGGGTTTGAGAAACTGGAGCACGGAGCATCACCATCCTCAGCTAGCAAGGGAGTAGTTTTTCCTGGGTGAAGGAGTGGGCCTGGAGCACAGGGACACTGATAGTATGTGGGGCTATACAGTGGTGGGTCACAGGTGGGCCAGATCACTCTTTGGGAGGAGAACAAGAACCAGCAGGAGGGTTTCTGAGCAAGGAGTTCAGGGACTATTATTTTTCAGCCTTCCCACTTTTTAGACTTTTTAGACTCACCCAGCATCCCCTGCTAGGTAGTGGCCACCTCCCAAACCTCTGCCTGTCTTCTGGTCAAGGAGTCCTCTGGCATCCCATTGGGAGGCCTCTAGAGTCTGTTCCAACACTCTGGGCTTTAGGGGGCGTGGAGGGACAGGGAGTCATATTTTAGCCAGGTCAGGCTGCTGCCCGCTCCCCTTACTTGAACCTACCTTGACCCCTCTTGACCTCTAAGCAAACCCAGCTCTCCCAGTTGGGCTTCAAAGTCTCCCATCCTCTGATCTGGTACCTGTTCTTCACCTTCTCAATCTCCCCCTCAGGGCCCCTGACCTGGCCTCTTAGCACCCCCCCACCCCCACCCCCAAGAAGCTATCCCAACATGCAGTCCTTCCCACCATCTCCTAGCCTCATCTGTTCAGTCCCAACCTGAACCTTCCTCTTCTCCCCCCAGGACAGTTTCACAGCCGCTTGCAATATTGCCCTTTACCCCCTCCCCTGGGAAGCCTTCCTTGATTGTCTTCCTGGTTCTGGATCCGACTTCTCTTTTATATACCGCAGCTCAGCTCTCTCCTCAGTCCTTTCTTTCCTGTGTGTCTGGCTTGTCCCTGCCCACGGGCAGGTGTGTGCTTCTCTTCCCGGAGGATCGGCCTCTTCCCTCGCAGGACCTCTCGGTGCACCAGGACGGCCAGGACGGCAGTCCAGCACTGCCTCAACTCGATTCTTTGTCTGCTTTCTGGGAAGGGCAGGGATAAGGGTCTGGCTTTTGAGGCGATGTGTTTCCTGCCCTTATGCGGGTGTTTTATCCTGGTCTGAGCTCCTTCCCAGCCCTCCTCCTCCTCCTCCTGTTGTTGGCTACCTGTGGCCCCACACAATAGTTCCTCTACTCTCCTGCCCACCCTCCTGACTGTGCCCCTGCATCCTCGAACCCTGGGCCTGATGTTGCGGCAGCCCCCGCTGTGGCCTCTCCCTGCACGGACCAGGGTACCGCTTCCTCATCCAGTCCCTTCAGAATGGTTCTCTCTCTACGTTAGCCTTTCCCCCGCCTTTCCTCCTACCCAGGGCTGCCTACGCTTGAACGCCAGTTTTTCCTTTCCTGAGATGTTTAGGGTTGGCTTGGTGGTGCGGGGGTGGGGTGGGGGTGGGGTGGGGGTAAGGGGTGGCGATATGAAAGGGGGTCGGGGTGGCGCTTGGAGGTTTGGGGTGCAGGCCAGGGACCTGGCTCCGGAGAGGCACCTGGTCTAGCTTGTGAGCAATAGACGCACAAGACGCCACCTTGTGGCGAAAATGGAGAACTGTACAGTCAGGATTCCTGACACAGGGCTGGAGAGTGGGAGGCCTGGAAAACCAGAGGAGGGCGTGGGTGCGCGCATAAATGGGAAAAGCAGGCCTCAAATTCCTCATTGACAAGGGAGTAGAAATATAGGAGGAAAGACAAGAAGCAAGGTCACTGCTAGATTGGGTGGGGGGGAAGAATTAGAAAACTCTGTCTTCAAGTCTTAAACCTACTGTTCAAAACCCCCCTAGTCCCCCCACATGAAAAAATTCCTAAAAAGGACACAGGCTAAAATGGAAACAAGAGCAGCTGAGAGCTGATCTGCACAATAACTCCCAAAGTTCCCAAAGTCAATTTGGATGCCACTGCTTCTTCTAGGCCCCCACCCCCACCTCACTATTCTCAGCCAAGACCTCACTTCTAGAATCTGCCTTGCTTGTGCATTCTCAGACAAGCCCAGGTTCCTCAACTGCCCCTCACTCTTGCTCCACTCTGGATTGTGCCTAGGACCAAGATGCTGATCTGGGAAGTCCCTTCTCTAGTCTAATTTCAGTCTTTCATTTTTAGCAAGGGAAATGGGGAGAATCCCCAAATAGCCAGCAGGGCTGCAGATGGGAAGTTGGGCAGCTTAAGAAAGTAGGAAGAGGACCAGAGAAAAGGAGCCTCCACTAGCACTTTTTCAGGAGGGCAGCTCTGTGCCTCAGTTTCTCTCTCTCACTGCTCTCCCATCACTTTGGGCCCTTAGGAATGGAACAGTAGAGACAGAATGATTCCCCCTGATAGGAGAATTTTCTTCACTCAGGTCATGTGGGTAACTGAGTTGGGGCCTGAATGGGCTTTGGGATTCATAGGTGCTGCTGGTAAGGGGGCCAGGGCCCCTGGTGACATAGTGAGTACTGATTATGCATCGGGCTGCAAGCAGCAAGGTCAGCAGTTCAAAACCACCAGCTGCTCCTCAGGAGACAGGGCTTTCTCCTCTCCTAAAGAGTTACCATCTAAGAAACCCACAGGGGCAGTTCTACTGTCCTAGAAGGTCACTATGAGTCGGCACCGCTTCAATAGCAGTGAGTTCTGTTTTGGCTTGCCGGTAAGGGGAACGGAATATGCAATAACTTTTGAATCTTTGCCTATCTGATATTTCAGAGTAGAATTTACTTGCATTTCATTTTATACGAACTATTTAAAGTTGTGTATTTTTCTGTTTGGGGTTGATAGCATTGCTATTTCGTTGGTTTGAGTTCTAACCGTGGGAATTGTAATTCTTTTCTGAGTGGGGACTGTGGAAAGGGATGAAGGAGGTTGTCCTCCTCAGCCTGAGTCCTCCTGGTCTCATTTAGAATGCCTTTGAAGCTTTTTCCTTTCCCTCCACTCCAAACCTAGGCACTCGGAGGCGCTCACAATGATTCTGGAAGCTTCTATTCCCACCCTCCCCCATCTGTCATGGTTCAGTCCCCTTCCCAATGGCAGGGCCCAGTGCCCTGCCATTTTCCCTCTGCTTCCCCTGGCATTGCCTGGACGTGCTGGCCAGGAGCCCTGGCTCTGCAGGCTAGGGGTGGGGGCCGTGCCCCAGCGCCCCCCTCCGCAGGGCCAGTTCTCCCCTGCCTCATTTGCTGCCGCTGACCTTACCGAGTTAAATTAAAAAGCAATGTTCTGTGTGCCGCTCCAGCCCTGTGGAGCTTGACTCGGCGAAGACGAAGACAATTACCAGCCCCTCCGTCTCCCTCTCGTCTGGCTGCCTTATAATTTTTCCCCCCGCTGCCTGGTATGCAACATTTATGTTTTTAATAACACCAGAATGGCTTTGACCTTGGGAATTCATAGCAGAATGGGCACCGCAAGAGGCCCCAACGTGATTGGCGTTCGTCTCAAGTCTTTTGCAGGGAGAAGGCTCTGGCGTCTCCCGGAAAGGTGTGGGGGCGCTGGGTGCAGAGGCCTAGGGGCGAATCTCCGAGACCAAAAATGCCCAAGGAGACATCAGGAGGAGCGCGCGCTTTGACTTTGGGGTTCCCCCTAGGGGATGAAAGTTAGAATGAGGTATCTGATGGGCAGGGAGGGCTCCCTCCTGTTTAGAAGGAAGAATTCTGCACGCGAATGGTATGCGTGCGTGCGTGCGTTCATTGGGGGAGGGCTCTGAGGGACGGGTGGTGCGCGGCACACGTGCATGTACTCGCTCTGCCCACCAGCCCTGAGTTCACGCGCATGCCCCCACCCCGCAGGTACTTGCCCCTTCGTAGGCTCTTCGGTTCCAGGAGAGGGGACCAGCCGGAAGCCTGCGGGCACCGTGGCAGGGGACCTTCCAGCGCAGGGTAAATGGAGGCAGAAGAGCGCCCTCTCCTGGCCTGGAGGCGAGTCTCCTGAGCGGCCGCTCGTGGCCACCCATCTCTGAGGTTCCCGCTTCTTTAGGTGGCTCAGCGTTTGAGGTCCAAGGCTGGCCAGAGACAGCGGAGCGGAGCGAGAATGTGCTGGGTGAGCAGAAGGACCGACAGGCCTGATGAGGATCAGGGAGGGGCCCTGGAGCCAGGATTCCTGGGAAGAGAGGGCTGGAGAGTGGAGAACAGGGCTCCACTCTGAAGGTAGCCCTGGGTCACCCAGTGAAATGTGCACACCACAAAGGAAGAGACCTTCTTCTTGAAGGTCAGCAACTAGGAAGAGAGGGGCAGAGGGATGGCGAGGTGTGTGGCAAGGCGTGTGCCTCTCTCTGCCCTGTGGGAACCACGGTCCTCTCCACGCCAGCTCTCCACGGACGTCAAACACGGGCAACAGTGTGTCCGCAGCCATGTTACGAGCCAAGAGACTTCCTCTGGGGCCCTAGAATGAATGGCTTTATTTCCCAGGCGCAATGAGAAGACCCCTGCACAGAGACTCAAGACAAAGTGGGTTCTAGTTCTGACTCCAGTTACCCGCGGGGACCAGAGACCTAGCTATGGCACAGAGGGCCCACGGCAAGCCCTGACATTGCACCCGCTCGGAACACCCGACCCCCATCTTTCAGGGACTTCGGACTCCCAAATCAAAAATCCAAGTCGAGCGGGGTTATCGCTTCCCTAGCACAGCATGGCTCCGCATGCCCCTGCCCACTGCCCCTTCCTCAAATTCTCACCGATGAAAACTGGCCTGCGATGTGCTCCGAGCCAGTTTCTTCTCTCTGTGCCCGTCGGCCTGTACTCCCGGAGGAGGCTCTCCAAGAGGAAAGTATTCGTTCTCACAGCTGACAATGCAACCGGCGATGGGCACTAGAAACTGCTCAGTGGTGCCCCACTTTAACTGGCACTCGGCTAGCCCTCAGATGCACCCCTGGCTGGGGACTCTGGGGAAAGTCACTGATTTGAGCTTGGGTGTTAAGCTGCTGTACTGTCAGAGAAAAGTCACAGGGCCCTTCTGTGCCCAGCACCCCTAGAAGTACTGGGGGACCCGAAACTGGAAGGGGAGCTGGCGGGAGGTGGGGTTGGGGAGGCGTTTCAGAGGCCTGAAATCCTGAGAAGAGGTGCACCGCCTAACAAGAGCAGTTTCCTGAAATTGAAAATTCGTAGGTTGGGTTCTCGTTCGAGCCCAAAGACTCTCCACTTGCTTGGGCAACGTAACCTGACCGTGTTCCATCCCGGGCGACACCCCAGAGACGTCGGGCTCTGCCGTGCTCTGGCGCCCCCCTGTGGCCACGCAGCCTTCGCAGGTGGCGCGGAGAGGCGCTTGTCAAGTGCGCAGGACTGCGACCTCGCCCCCTGGTGGATGTTGCTGATACTGCGAGAAGCGATCTCCGATCAACCGCCGGTCCACCCCTCCCCGTCCATGTCCCTCGTTCCCGTGGCTATCACAGCCTCCTGAAAGCTGTGAAGGTCTTCCCGAGGTTTAAACCTCTCTGAAGGTGTAAAAAATCCCTGATGTGTTACGTTCTGAGTTTGGAGAATGCGAGGTGGAGACGAGGGCCTGGAGTTACGATATGAGGGGTGGAGGTGGGGGTGAGGGAGAAGAATCTTATCTACAACCCCAGCTTCCTAGGGCTAAGTGGGAGTTTTCAGAGCAAATGAAGGTCTGTCGACAATCCTGCCGGAGAGGGGGCGGCGGAGGGGAGGGATGGATCTGGAGATATTACACCAGGTATTACAAAGTTGTGCCTGAGCCCCGTCCATCAGCGTCTGCTGGGAGATGGATTGGCAGGAGCCAGGAGGCAAGAGGCAGGGATGATGGAGGGCATGGTATATTTGACAGATGTTGACAGGACTGGTTATTTGCTAGCTCTGGAATCCCCTCCCACCCACCAGGCTGCCCTTGGCCCTCCCCTCCTAGTACTCACTGCTCATTAGTGACTGCTTGTCTTGGGGGGACAGTCAGTGTGTCAAGTTGCACTAGGGTGGACAAGGGAGGCAGGGAAGCAGGAAGGGGGGCATCAGGTAGGTGAAAGAGGAGTCATGGATGGAAGGAGTGGGCTTTGGAGCGAGGGTCCAATGGCTTGGAGGCTTGGCAGGGGCCATTGCCCAGGGAGCAGACACTGATGGCCTCTTTGGAGCAATGGAGACCCAGATATCTAGGCAGAAATATGGGAGAGCTGGTGAGAGAGAAGTAGACACTTTTGTTGAGAGCTTGCTAGGTACAGGGAGTGGCTGTAGGTGCTGTGAGGGGCTAGAGGGGACAGGACACATTTCCTACTCCCCCTCCAGTTCTTTAGGTCTGCAGGCTCCACGCACGACTTGTTGCTCTGAGATGCTTGACCTCTGCCTGCAGAGGGGGAAGGACACGAGGAGGCATAGGCTGTCCAGGGCAGTGCTCCTGGTGCTGAGACGTCGCTCCCACCCCAGCTAAGCCCTTGATTCTGTCTCCCACCACCCCTCATTCCTTTTTCCTTAGACTCTTCAAGACATCTAGGTACTTGAGGCGGGGGTGTCTGAAGTCCTCTCCCCAAATTCCCACTGGCTCCCAGTGGGCCAGGTGGGAAAGGAAAAAAGCCATAGGACCCTGAGAGGCTGGGGTAGGAGGCAGCGCGGGGACTAACATTTGGAGTCGGAGTGGAGAATGTTCGGCGGCGAGGAGGTTGCTGCAGTCACAGCCTGCACTGCATCCTAATCAGGCTGCGGAGACCGCACCGCGAGGCCGTCAATCTTCCACACAAAGGGCCGCCCGCCCCCTTCCCTCTCCCAGCCCTCGAAGCCCAACCGCCCCTCCTCCCAGGCCTCCCACCTCCATAACTGTGGGGCACTGAGAAGCAGCAGAGGATGGGGCAGGCAGACCCGGTACATTCAAGCCAAGACCGACAGACATAATGAGACCCCTAAGGTGGAGTGGGCCGGACACCCTGGAGAGGACCAGGGAGCCATAGACAGAGTGAAGAGACAGAGCTGACAGGCTGGAAACAGAGAGACCCAGGCGAGAGAGACAGACCCGGAGACAGGAGAGAGAAGCAGGAGTGAAGAGGATAGACAGCAAGACACAGACAGACAGACACAAAGACAACGGGCACCGAGGGCAAGCGATAACACAGACCTGACTCAAAGACAAGAGATGGCCCCTGGCCCAGGGGGCACTGAAAATATTGGTCCCAGAGCCAGAGCCAGAGCCAGAGCCAGGGTGACTGGGGACCAGGCTGAGAGGCTGGGAGAGGTGTACACAGGGTCAGAGAGAGGGACACAGGGGAGAGAGGCAACAGGCTGGAAGAGGCCCGGTGAGGGACAGGCAGAGCTGCAGAGGGTAGGGTGGAGGCTGTGAGTCCAGGGGTCTGCCTTCCTCCCAGGTCCTAAGACTCAGGTGGGAAGAAAGGCTCCCGTCTGTGTGAGTGTGTGCGTGAGTGTATGTGTGTGCATGCGTGCACATAGGCACCGGAACCGAGCTTCCCACCTTCCCTCTGCAAGTACTTCTCTGAGCAATTGGAGTTGGAGGTGGGGAAGAGAACCGGGAAAAAAAAGATGAACATTTGAGGGAGACAGAGGTAGAAAAAGAAATGGCAGAGAACCCAGCAGAAGTCAGAGGGAGAAGTGGATATTGACAAGAAGCGTGGAGACACCCACAGAGGACAGCGAAAAACAGAGATGGGAAAGAAATATGAAGGAGGCAGGTGGGGGGGGGGCAAGACAGGGCGAGGGAGGGGCCTCCTCTGTGGATGGGCGAGGGGACTTCCTCCCTGGGATTTCTTTGGAGGATGAAAAGGGATGAAGGCAGGCTTGGCACCCATCTCTCCCAAAGCTGGGCTGTGGTGAGAAAACGCAGTGAATCGGGTAGACAGTCAAGGAGGGCTTTTTAAAGGTGACCTTGTCTTTTTTTTTTTGTTTAAGTACAAAGAATCTATTCTAAAGCAGTTCAGCTGCTGTGGCTGCAATTGCCCGGGTCATTCCTCTTTGGGGATCACCGTTAGAACCTGCAGCCACAGCCCTGATTGCCTCACAAAAGGCAAATCTCCAACCTTTAGGGGTGGTCTGATTTTTGCCAACAGTCAAGTGTTGGGCATCAAGGCGGGAGTCTAGGGTGAGGCCTTAGACGGCGAGCACAGTTAAGAGGCAGGTGAACATGAGGAGAGGAGAGGGTATACCTTCCTCCAAAGGAACTCTAAAAGACAATCCTGGCAGGTGCTAGAGGCCCAGGCAGGCTTTCTGTTCCTTAAAGCCAGGTGGAAATGCTTCCTGACCCGAAGGACGGAGACCTGGCATGTGATTGAAATACTTGGTCACAAGCAGCCCTGGGGCCCCTCTGGTAACTCAGGCCAATTCAAAATCAGAGCCAGTAGCTTATCCAGGAAGGCGACCTGGAAGAAGGGAGTTATGAGTGGAGATGGTGTGGATGGAGAATCCCCCCACAGGGAATGGCGCGGTGCTGATGAGGTGAGGGGCAACTTTGTGGGTCTGGGATGAAAAGCTGGATTGGGAAAGCCAGCAGCACAGGAACTGGAGAAGGTCAGCCTTTGAAGGCCAGGCTGCCTGATCAGATTCCTGAGAGGAATCAGGACCCATTAGTGGTAG
>NW_022111304.1:2393005-2401387 GCF_000313985.2 Echinops telfairi | reverse complement strand
CCCCCCCTTCCCGGAACTCCCGATCGCCCCCTTTTTGCCGCAGTGTCCATAGCTCATCCGCAGGGCCTCTTTCTCCTCCCCCGCGGCTCCAGGCGTTCGCCGGGACTTTCTCCTCCTTCGGAGCCGCCGGCCGTCACCCTGTCTCCTCTCCCCTCTCCCCCCAGCATGGTCGCCTCTGGTGGGGGCCTGCGTGTGACTTCTACCTATACCCCTTCAGGGCGTGCAAGACCCTCCTCCCCAGCAGTTTCCCAAATACCCTCTGGCCGATGCCCCCCACCCCCGGGGCGGGGGGCATTTCCCTTTCTGTCAGGCCGACGCCTTTGCTGGGTGGCTCTGTTTGGGCCCAGACTTGCCCTGGTTCTGGGCGGCAATGACCAAGCAGTGGGAGCTGGGCTGACTGTGAACCCCAGGCTGGTCCCTGGCCACGTGGTCTCCAGAGCTGGGCTTCTTCCTTGCCCATAAAATGGAGGAAAATAACGTTAGGGGCTCCAGGGGTGGAATGTAACAAATGTGGACCTAGTATGTACTCGATAAAAAACGAGCTGGTGTTATTATCCTCTTTCCCTTTACCCTTGCTCAGGCTGCCCCTTTGCCTCCACCCCCCAGCTTGGAGTTAAAACCACAGTGGAGGAGAGAAGCACCAGAGTAAGGTTTTATGAACCAAAAATGAATGAATATCTGGAATTTCGTGGGGCTCTAGACCCTGAGCACTGGAGAGGGTAGAGCGTGTGGGTGAGAGGGAAAGATGGGAATTGGATCCACCCCAGGGCAAAGGGAGGCATGTGGTTTGAGGAAAGCCCAGGGACTAGGGCGCATGCCCCAAGTCTGGCCTGCGTTAGTCCCACTGCAGCTCCACGGCTGTCCTCTGCAGAGAAGCAGTCACAGAACTGTGTTCCCACAAAGGCCGCCCTGGGCCCAGCGCCCCGACTACTCAGCATCCAATAGGAATTGGGCTCCTGGAGCCTGAGACTCCCCTCCTCCTCTCCTCACCATGTGCAGTACACATCCAATTAAACAACCAAACAACCAACCAAACAACCAAACAAACACAACCAAACTCACTGCCATTGAGTCGATGCCTCCTCATAGTGACCCTATAGGACAGGTAGAATTGCCCCCTGGGAGTTCTTGAGACAGTAACTATGGGAATGGAAAGCCCCCCCCCATCGTTTTTTTCCTGTGGAACGGCTGGTGGCTTCAAACTGCTAACCTTGTGGGTCGCAGCCTAATGAGAAATGACTCCGCCCCCCCCCCCCCCCCCCCACCCTCCCGCTTCTCTCCCCATCCAATGGTGCTTTGAAAGGACCCAAGGAAATCAAGACCCCACTGGAGACCCATTTCCTCTAGCTGCCTGACGCCTCAGCACTTAAACTTGACAGGGCAAAGTGTGGACTCAGAATTCTATCCCTGCTTGGCTTCCTCCCCTCTAGGAAGCAGAATCAGCGATTGCTGTCCCTTACATCCCTTCTCCTCTGGCCATTCTGTTGTGAGGAGAGCGTTGTGCTGGGCGAGGAAGGGAGGCCCATCGGGAGGTGCATGAGCCCTGCCCAGAGGGAGCTCCTAGACACATTGTCAGCGTTCTGGGCACCCACTGTGCAAATGCTTGTGGGCTGGGTTGGTCAGGCCCAACTGGACCAGGAGGCCCCTGGCAGAGGATGGAAGAAGATATGGAGGAAGTCCGGATAGGGAAAAAGGTACTCCGCAAAGTGTAGTGGAGGAGAACGGATGAGCTAGACTTCTCAGGAAAGCACATTATCATGGGGTGTGGGGTGTGGATGGGAATGTGTGGGTGTGCATGTGTGCGTTGGGGAAGGTGCAATTGGGAGGCAGAGAGATGGAGGAGGAAGGATTTGGGAGAGCAGTCTGGCTGGGTCATAGCAGAGAATTTGGGCAGGGAAATCCTGGAGATGCCCTGTGATGGGGGTGGTCGTGGATGCGGGGCAGCAACATAAGACACCTCACTACCTCAGCTCCGTGGTGAGCCTGGCTCAGGTGGGCAAGATACCGGGAAGCCAGGCAGACTTCCCTGGCCTTGACGTGTCCTCCTATGATATAAGGATGGATGAGCCTGGCTTTCATGGGCCAATGAGCCACGGCTGGGTGGAGACAGCTGCTCAGGCCATGAAATGTGGGGAAGAGGCCTCTGGGGGTCAGTAGACAGAAAGAGAGAGAGGAAGACTGGGGTCAGGGTGGGGAGTAATGGGAACACCCTGGGACCTATATCCTGGTTGCTCTCTCCCATCCCTTTCGGGGATTGAATTATGCATGTTAAAGGTAAACAAGTCAATACATTATTTGGTCTAGGCTTCCACTTTTAGAGGATAAGGTATTACGATGTCCACATTTCCCAAGGATATGGGCCTAGACAAGTTAACTGATTCGCCAGCGATCTTTTGGGCAGAATATACCCAGAGGGGCACCAGGAAGCAGATCATCTACCCTCTGGGTAGTAAGTGACCTCTTCTTTACACAACTGCAGCCCAAGGCTGTCTACTTTTGGAGGGCATCGACTTTGTCCCTAGCTCTGTCACTTGCCATCTCTGTGACTCCAGGCACGTTACTTAACTGCTCTGGGCCTTAGTTTTGTTTTCTGTAAAGTGGCAAAATGAATACTAGCTTCTATGGGTTACGATCGAGGACAACGTTGTATTGATGCACAAGGACTTTGTACCATTGTCAAGATATATAGATCGAGATGTATTAGGCATTTAAAATCATCCTCATCCTCATCTCTGATGTTTTCTCAGTGTATTCCCTCCCCACACCAGGACCATTAACCTCCTGCCTCCCAAGCCCCCTTTGCCCTCTTGAGCCTCTAAAGCTGGCATTTACTTTCCTTTCTCTTGTTTTATAAGCCCAGGCCACCGTTCCCACATGTCCCCATGGCACCGAGCGCTGCGGCTTCTGTCCATTTCTTCTTTGCTCTGGGCTTCATGTCGTCCCGTGTGCTCCCTTTCTCACCTACCAGAGAGGGGAGGGTCTTGTTTCTTCCTCTCTTTGGACCCCTTTCCCCACTCGGCTCTGGATGGGGCTGGCCTCCCAGGGCGAGTGTGAAGAAGAGATAGGGAAAGATGCGAAGAGGTGGAGAACAAGGCGGGAGTGAGGGCTTGGGGAAGGAAGAGAGCCGATGCTGACTCGGAGCAACCGGATAGGACAGAGTAGAACTGCCCACGGGAGCTTTTGAGGCCATACTTCTTACAGGAATAGAAAGCCCCATCTTTCTCCCGCGTATTTTTATTACACACTTCCCCTAACCCGGGCAGGGGAAGCGGTCCGCGGCCTCTGACTACGACTGACTTAGCCAACAATACCAGTTGCGGTTGAGTTGATTTGAACGCGTGGTGACCTTACCTGTCAGCATAAAACTGAACTCCACGGGGTTTTCCGAGGTTAATTTTTTGAGATCTGGATTGCCAGACCTTTATTCTGAGCTGCCTCCGGTGTATTTAACCCTTTCAGTGAGCAATTGAGCAGGTTAACCACTTGCTTGATACAGGAGGGATTTCCAGAGCTTTGGGCTGTTTGGTGCACCACCGACTGACTGACGCATCGTGAGCCTGTAGGACAAAGGAGGCTGCTCCCAAGGGTGAAATTGTGGATCACCAGGCCTTCTCTTCTGTGAAGTGGCTGCTGGGTTGGCAACACCGGCCTTTCAGTTCGCAACGTAACCAGTGCACCACCAGGCCTCCTTTGAGCAAAGTGTTAAGCGGACTCACTGCCATCAAGTTGGTTCTGACTCATCGCGACCCTGGAGGGCAGGGTAGAACTGACCTAGTGGGTTTCCGAGACGAACTCTTATGGGAGTAGAAAGCCTAGTCTTTCTTCCACAGAGCAGCTGGTGGTTTCAAACTGCCGACCTGTTAGTTAGCAGCCCACTATGCCACCAGGGCTCCCTGAGGCAGTGGAGTTATTTTCCTCATATTTAGAGAGACCCTAAATGGTTCCATGCAGAGACCAATCTGCGAATGAAAGGAAATAGGGAAGAGAGAGAGGGCTCCCCTTTTCCTGTCCCTTGCGTGTGCATGTGTGTGCATGCGTGTGTGAGGGTGAAGAACAGGCACTGAAAGATGCAGGAGGTTGAGAAAATGGGCTTGTGGAAGACAGCACCAAGGGAGGTGGCTGCTTGTAGTACTCTTGTGATTTGTGTGTGTGTAAGAGAGAGAGAGAGAGAGAGAGAGAGAGAGTCCAAAGCCAAACCCATTGCCATCAAGTCAGATCCAAGTCACGGGAAAGGGTAGAACTGCCTCTGTGGGTTTCCAATGTTGCAACTCTTTACTGGAGTAGATAGCCTCATCTTCCTCCTGAGGAGTGGGTGGTGGTTTCAAACTGCTGACCTCGCCGTTAGCAGCCCAATTGCGTAACACAAGGTGCCGCCAGGGTTCTTGTGTGTTTGATGGGGAATGTGAGTGAAGGGAGATTCCAACATGTTTCTCTTCTCTCACTCTCACTTGGGCTCCCATTTATCCAGCCTAGCTTTAAGAAAATCCTTTCCAAAGTAGAGCCCACATTTCTTTGGCTGAATTTAAGCCCCGCTCTCTAGCGACCTAGAAGACAGTAGAACTACCCCATAAGGGCTTCTGGTGGCTGTAAATCTTGGGTTCTGGCGGCTGTAAATCTTTCTGGAAGCAGACTTCTGGGGAGTTTGAACTGCTGACCTTTCAGTTAGCAGCTGAGGGCGTCACCACCATGCCACCGGGGCTCCTGCCACTGGAGGTACATTTCCTCGGGTTACAGATAAAGTCCAGGATCTGCTTCAATACCTTTGGTAAAAGATGTCTGCATATGGGGGAGGGCAAAGGGTGGAATTTGGAGAAGAAACGCAATGACCCGGCTTCTGGCTTTAATTACACATAAACCCTGGACATTTTGATGTTCTTTATGAAACAATCTTGTAGTGTCCATGAGGGTGGGATGCACTTGGTGGGTTTTGCCCCTTTTCTTTCTGCAGGGCTCCCTCCCCAGGTCCCCAGCCCCCCAGCCATTGACTGCACATCACTTCTCCCAGGTACAGGTGGCGCTATAAATCAGCTCTCCCAGAAAGGAGGTGTCACCTGTCCAGCTCAGGTGGTTCCCAGACTCTTTCTCAACATCTTTTGGTTCCTTCTGTCCACAATCCACTATGCTCTATCCCACCATCATGTTTTGGGATAACCTGCCTAGCTCTTTCTACTGAGAGCCCCCTTCCCTCCTAAGGGTCTTACTAATTGCAAACAGAGAAAGCCTGGTTTGTGAGGTTAGTGGGAGTAGAAGGGGTGGGGGGTGGTGGGGGCAGTTCCTTGGCTTGGTGGAGGCAGCCAGGAGCTGGGGGATTTAAAGCGCAATTTCCTGTACCTTTTTCATTTCCTGCTGGGGGTGGGGGGGAGCAATAAGCAAGGTGGGTGGCAAGGGCCAGAAGGACTGGGCAGGGAGGGGGGATGGGCTAGAGGAGGCTTTCCTGAATGCACTCCTCTGCCAGCCCCTCTTTTTCTAGGTCTCAAGGTGAGTTCCCCCGGGATGGGCCACTTCATCAATTAGGACCTGACATGCCTCTCAGTCCCACCTTTAGCTCCCTGAAAAAGGAAGCTGGGAGGAGTGGGAGAAGCTGTAGGTCTAGCTATGAGAAGAGTAGAGCCTTAGAAATCAGCGAGAGGAAACAGGCCTGGGAGACGGGCAGTAACGTGGTGCCTCAGGTCACATACGTAGTTCAGTTGGGGTGGGGGCTTACCTAACACTCCTTGTTCAGGGCTATTCCTTAAGCTGGTGTGGGCTGGAGGTCAGTGGTGTGTGTGTCAGCAGTGTGTGTGTGTGTGTGTGGTTTGGCGGGGGCAACGGCGCAGCATCTGGACAGTGAAGGGCCAGGTTTCAGGATAGTTACCCTTTCGTGGGTTCCGTGGAAGGACACAGTGAAGTGCGCCTTTCTCGGAGACTCCTGAGCTGCGGCAGGAAACAGGCCTACGGAGAAAGAGGAGGGGAGAGGGAGGGTCCCCTCGGCCCTTGGAAACGATTAACCCTACTTTCCTTTTGCAGCCTCTCTACAGTCAGAGGTGGATGAGGTGGGGGAGGGGGGCACGGCAGAGGACAAAGGAGCCAATTATTGAATGAGTGCAGTAATTGATGAATCGTCGGGGAGCTCCCAGCGCTCCCCCAACAGAGACACCCCCTCCCCTGACCCCAGTCAGCCATGGCCTCCGTTGGCCTGGATTATTAATTAGGGCTTGAAGTCATTTAACGATGATTTCATTATCGACGTGCTGTCCATCTCGGCTCAGCCCGGTTGCCAGGGCTACTGTGATCGATTGTCTCCCGGTCTCCTCGCTCTGGTCTCTGTGGGGACTGGCTGCTGGCGAGCACTCCCTGGTGGTCCACTCTGGTATTGCAGAGCCTCCTAGTTTTCTGCATTGTGAGACCCACCCAAGGGACAGATCTGGGGGGGCGGTGTGTGTGTGTGTGTGTGTGTGTGCGTGTGCGACAGGAGGGGAAGTTAGGGTCCCTTCAGCTGTCCTGGAACCTAGGCTACTCCACCATGGCCCCTATCACGTCCTGGTTTATCTAACTCTTGCCTGGGACACTGGGAATTGGAGCCTCCTTTCCCCTTGGTTAGGAGCCCTGGTGGCGTAGTGATTACGCTCTGGGTTGCCGGCCTCAAGGCTGGCTGTTCAAACCCACCAGGTGCCCCATGGGAGACAGAGGAGACCTCCTGCTCCCATCAAGACTCAGCCTGGGAAGCCCACGGGTCAGCTCTCTGTTGCTGAGGGTGGCTATAAGTCGGCCCTGAGTTCTGACTTTTCCCCTGGTTTGTGAAATCCTTTTGATGTGTCCCCGCTACTCTTGCTCCTTTGAAATGAATGTGAGAAGAGGCTGGTGACTTCTTTTGTCCCCTGAAGCCTCCGAGTGCAGCCCAGGGTCTTCTCTCTGCTTCTGAAGACACTCCTGGGGTTCTGGCTGTGACCAGTCATCTGGCCTCTGGGACCTGGACCGTGGCTGGTGGGGAAGAGAAGAGGAGCCCACTGTGGATTGCCCACCTTGATGTCTTTATAGTTTCCCTGCCTCTGAGAGGACCAGGGCAGCTCCTCTTTGCAGAGCGTCTGCCTCCAGAAAACCCACAGGACAAAGGGAGGGCTTCGGGTGCCAGGCTCCGTCTTGGGTCTTCAGAAACTTCACTGGCTCCTGAAAGCCTAAATTCAGGTAGGTCCACTGGCTTCCAGGGTCTCTGTCACGCCTCAGTTTCTCCTTTTGTGGGCTTCCTGTGTGTCTTTGTGGGGGCTTGTTGGTGGGGATGACTGGAGGAGTGGATTGTGTCTCCTCAAGAGGTGTCTCCATGTTTGCCACCAGCGAGGGCAATGGACAGACCGCAATGGACAGACCGGGGCTCTTATTTTGCATGCTGCTTAGCTAGCCCCCAAGGCAGTCTCCTGCCTAGCCCCTACATCTCCTAGGCATCTTCCAGGGATCCCTTGGCAGATACTGTCCCCCAGGATCCCGGAGCTCCCCTGGATCTGCCTGCCTCGATTTCTCCTTCCCCTCTGCTCAGGAGGTGCCAGGCCGGTGAGCCCCGGAGAACTTAGGACTGGGCTTCAGGTCTAGCGTGACAGTAGCAATTTGGGGAGAGGGTGTGTGTGTGTGTGTGTGGGGGGGCAGGCTGGGTTTTCAGACCTCTGTGGTGGGGGTTCTCTGAGACAACCCCCCTAGGTTGGCACCGAAAGAGAGCCCAGCTGCGGCGGCAGCTTCACCCCATCAGCTTTCTGGGCACATCCGCCGCGGAGCAGCACCTGAGAGGGGGACTGGCTCAGCGCGAGCAGAGTGAGATTGAAGAGGATCATAAAGAAAATATATATCCCCCTCCCTGGCCTCGCTCCCTCCTCCTGCTCTGCACTTGCCTCCTGCTCTCTCTTTGTCTCGCTCCCTCCTCCCTCTTCGGGCATCCTGTGTTTCTTTGTTCCTTCTTTGCCTCCTTCACCTTCCTCTCGGTCAGGCAGGCTTGTCTGTCAGTCTGTCTGTCTGGCCCTCTTGAGGACACCAAATATATTTATATATATTTTGGGGGGTGTCTGAGGGTTTCCAGGACTCTGTTGCCCACTGGCCTCTCTATTCTCTCTCTCTCTCTCCCTCGGTCTCGGAGGGTCTCATACCATCACGTCTTTATGAGTTTCACTGTGTGTACCATTTACATCTTGTCAGACTCTCCCATCTCCCAGTTATTCGGGCTCAGGCCTCTCCATCCACATCTCTTCCATCCGTCTTGTGGTTGCTGCCTCACCCCCCACCCCCTCACCCAACTGTGGCTGTTCCTGTCTCCTGCCCTCTCTTCCATCTCTCCTGTTTGCTTCTCTTGTCTCTGTCTCATTCAGCTTCTTCCGTGGTGTCTGGCTCACAACCCTGCCTGCTGCTTACATCTCCCCTCCA
>NW_022111304.1:2391531-2392840 GCF_000313985.2 Echinops telfairi | reverse complement strand
GTCTGTACCCACTCCTCCCAGAGAGATTTATGGCCCTAACTCTGCATCCCCTTCGTCCCTCCCTCCCCCCAGCCCTGGGCCAGTTCTTTTCATTACTTGGTGATTATCTGGGGGCTCTGGCATTCCCCCCAGCCTCCCACCCTCTAGCCAGCAGGCAGTGCACAGCACGGGGAAAGGGGAAGGGGTTGTCTCGGGACCAGATGCAAGGACATGGGGACCCTCCCTCTGCACCCGCCCTTCTTTCCCTCAGGCAGACGCACATCTGGGAAACCCCCAGCTTGGGGCATGGCGGGGAAGACAGCCCAGGACTGCTGGAAGACATAAATCACACACTCCAAGGCCCCGCCCCACCGTTCTGTCCTGACAGCGCCCTTTCAATTCCTGCCTATCTCCATCTCCTTTGCCTCAGGAGCTTGGGCTCTCTAGTCTTGACTGGGACCTCTCAGTCACTCCCCGGCCTAGTGTCCCCCTGCAAAGTGGGCCCGGTGCCCAGTGTTCAGTGAATGTCCTTGGTCAATGTCTAATGGAGAAATATGGGTGAGGCCAATACAGCTTTAGGGTCCCCCCCACCAGTTGGAGGTTCTTACTGAGATCTGGCCACAGTTCCTTTCCCTGCCATTTCAATAATACTCTGTCTTAGAATCATTACTGTAGTTAGCCCCTACCTCTGCCACCCCAGACTTTCCTGTCCCTAACTTAGGGTTGGGAGGATCAACTATGCCATCAAGTGGAGGCAGGGACGTCCCTTTCCCAAGAGGCTGGTGGCCTGAGGTGATAGCTTCGCTCTTTCCCCCACTCCCTGTCTGTTCCAGAGAGCTCACTGGCACACACATCCAGGGAAGGAGGAGGCCCCTTCCTCTCATCATCTATTTCAGGGTCTTGGAAGCCTGACTTTCTTGAAGGTCAGATCCTGGTGCTGAAGACACTCGTGGAAGGCAGAGACAAGATCCTTTCGGTGGGGGGAGAAAGAATCACCATGACCTCCCTATAACCCCCTCCCAGGGGGATGGACAGCAGACAAGGGGGTGTGGGGAGACATGGAACAGTGCAAGACATGAAAAAATAATAATTTATAAATTATCGGGGGTTCATGAGGGAGGAAGGGAGGAAGGGGGAGGGAAGGGAAAAAATGAGGAGCCGAAACCAAGGACTCAAGTAGAAAGAAAATGCGTTGAACACAATGATGGCAACATATGTACAAATGTACTTGAGACAATGGATGGATGTATGGGTTGTGATAAGAGTTGTACGAGCCCCCAATAAAATGATTTGTAAATAAATAATTAAAAGACAAAGAAAACAGCAACAA
>NW_022111304.1:2389954-2391274 GCF_000313985.2 Echinops telfairi | reverse complement strand
GACGTCTCCCTTCACCCACTTTTCGGTTATCTGTCGCCCAGGGAGGAGGTCACATATAGTTCCTTGTCATCGGTTCCCTCTTTCCTACCCATTCTCCCTCTACCCTCCCTGTTTTGAAAATACAGGGAATCCAGGGCAGATGAGCCCTATAGGACCAGTGGTGTGAGTGGCAAGAATAAGCTCTTCATAGATTTTTGCCACAATTAAAAAAATAATGACATGAATTAAAAAGGAAAAGACTAAGCTCTTTGGAGTTTGGACAGGGAGTATTTCCGTAGTGCCAGGACAGGACCGAGGCTGTAAATCAGACACTTTGCTGACTTGGGAAGGCAGGTAGGGTTCTGTGGCTGGAGTTATTTGGTGGCTAGCACTCTATTTTTTTTTGTCCCAAGCAGAAAGGTCTGTGGCCGAGGGGGTCCCAGGTGAATGAGAGTTAACCCATCAGCTCCCGGCCATCGGGTCCATGCGGACGCACAACGACTCTACACGACAAGGTAGAACTGTCTCTGGGGGGCTCCAAGACGCTAACTCTTTTTTTTTCAAACACTGTCATTTTATTTTTACCATCACCACAATGGGTGTCCCTCGTCGGTGTCAGCATTTGTCTCTACAAATGTGGCCATTTTTCAGTGGCCAGAGCTGAGCTCTTCGATTTGCTCTGGAATTACTGGCCGCGGTGGTCATTGTGAGATGCAGTAGAGTCCTCGTAAGGCTCGGCATGTTTGGCAGCCTGGTTTGGATTTCTTTGATTTCTCCACCAAAAGACAAGGACGTGCCACGGACCGCCTTGAGTGTTGTTTCTAATGGAATGCTCTCGAATGAATCCTGAAAATATGTGGACCACTTCATGAATTTGCGTGTCATCCTTGCGCAGGGGCCATGCTAATCTTCTCTGTATCGTTCCAATTTTAGTATATGTGCCGCCGAAGCAAGCACCCGAGACGCTACTCTTTATGGGAGTAGAAAGCCCTGCCTTTCTCCCATGGAGCAGTGGGTGGTTTCGAAATGCCGACCTTCTGGATTGCAGCCCACTCTGCTGCCAGGGCTCCAGTAACATGAGTTAGTAGAGGTTATTTCTTAGTTTCACAGAGCCCTTCTCTTGTAGCACGCCTTCATTCCCAGCCTCCCCTTTTTGGCCAGAACTTGCTTTATTCATTTTGGTTGTTTTTGCAGCGCGGAGGATATGGTCTGCTTAAGACATGTACTTTGAATGAATAAATATTCTCCCACCTACTTCCGATTTTGCCAAGCATTCTCATTTCAGTTTCTGAAACTGTCTGTATTGTGTTAGACCGGGACGACTAGAGAAACAAATCCAGA
>NW_022111304.1:2358051-2388421 GCF_000313985.2 Echinops telfairi | reverse complement strand
GCTTGTCTGAGGCCCCACGTACATTGCAAATGAACTCAGTGCTAAAGAAACATTGAAACCTGATGGTTCTGTTCTCTCTTGGAATCGTATCAAGTTTATGTACATTACAGACACATTTATTGAGCAATAAAAGCCTAGAGTAGAAACCTGAACTATGACTGGTTCTTGGAGTCTTAAACTATTCCTTACCCCATGCATATGTACAAGGGGGTTCAAAAGAGTTCCTGGAAAAATTCCATTATCTTTCAATCCCATTTCCCACCATTTCTGAAGCCCCTTCATACTCATATGCTTTGGACAATAGCCCAACACCAAAAGCCCAGACAACACTTATTTAGCGTGTCACCTGTTTTATTGATGAGACGGATAAGATATTTCATTCTGGGTTGAAGTCCCCTTTCCCTCCAGGCCTCTTGGGCTATCTCTTCCCATCATCAATTGCTATGTGATATGTACCCTGAATGTTGAGCCAATTTAAGCACAGACTAAGCAAAATCATGCAGAAAGAGTAATTTCTTGTAAAAAGCACATTCCTAGTTAATGAAAATAATTTTTAGATTACATTCCTTTGGCTTATCGATGTGACTTTTTTTGGTTTCTGTTTTGGTAAATTTTATTTTATTATTATCACAAAAACCAAGAGACAAATAGGGGATTAGAATGAGTCCGGTAATGTGGATAAGTAGCGCCCTCTAAAAACTATGGTGCCCAAGACTCTTTGCTATAGACGATGATGCATGGGCCAGGGAAGGTGGGGTTAGATAGGTCATATCAATCTCCATATAGATAAAAACTCACACTTTGAAGCATGATCCAACCAATTTCCTTCATTTGACTTGGATGATTTGTTGTTTTTTCCTAAACACAACAGACCACATTAACTTTCTAAAGATGAGAGTTGGGGAAGGGTGTGGAACGCTTCTATGAGAGGAAGGATGCAGCGTCTAGTGAGAGAGAGAGGGCAGAGAGGAGGAGAGAGAGCCAACCACTTCCATGGGAAGATAGAATGACCCATTTAAAGATATAAAGAAGAAGAGAGAGATGGTTGGCATTTCACAGCCCCCTTGCATGTGGTACATTATCCTGGGCATTAGAAAGAGGTACAGGGAAGAAGGAGCTATAGGTTTGAAGTCCTGACAACTGTGAGTTATCAGATCATAGAGGCAGGAGACAGCGATAGAGGGGACTGTTGGATAGATTTCTAGACTCTATGCTTACAAGGGAAGGGAGACATTTTGGGGAAAAACAGAACGCAGGCAGTTTGACAAGACTTCTTGGGAAAAGCTGAGTGTGTATCAGGGCTCATAGTGGCCAAAGGCCGTCTTATGTCTCAGTTGTCGGTCAGAAACTATGGTGGACAGGCAGATGGATTGCCTCTTGAGGACTTTTACGAGGAGTCCTGGCTTGATAAGCTGCTAGGTTGAAAGGGGCAGAGAGGCCAGAGGGATGGACGAGAGAAGAAATTGATTTTGACTTCATTGTGTTGCTTCCTTTTTCTAACCCCTGAATCTTTTGACATCCTTCTCGGTTTTTCTTGCTGTTTTTCACTGAGTCCTGCTTGGAACATCTAACCCTGATTCTTCCTGGTAGCCCACCTAGTTTCTAAAGAGCTCTAAGCAGAAGCTCGGACTTTTCAAATTCATCGTGTGTGTGTGTGTGTGCGCGCACACGCGATCAAGATGGTAAGCATTTTCTAAAGTGGATTCTGATCGAGACCAAACTTGGGACTGTGTCAAAATCTTGAATCTGGAAAGTTGACCTTGGCTCTAATTGTCTTCTCTGAAGTTATCCCAAAGGGACTGAAAACCCATCTTGTTTACAACCACTCCTGAAGGACGCTAGTCAGGACGAGGTATATGCCACCTCCAGAGGACTTCTGGCTATCCGCTTAGTTACCCACACAGTGGCTCAATAATAGAGGTGTGGTGTCGGCACCTCATAAAAACTCCATCAATAATCGAGGAGTGGAAGCAAAAATAAGCATTTGTGTCTACATTTGAATAGACACCCACCAGTTTGGAATTTAGCCTCTCCCAGGTTGGCACTGGACTCAAGAAGCAGAGTAGTGGGGTGGTGGACAGGTGGGATAGATCAGCGGGAGGAGGTGGGATAGATCAGCGGGAGGGGGTGGTGGTGATGCCTTTGGGTCTAATGAGCACAGTTTGGGAGCTGCCTTAGCTTTTCGGTTTAAGTTTTGGTTACCGCTAATAATATTTATGAATTAAAGTCACTTGCCTCTGTGGGAGAAGATGAAACAGCTTCTATTATTAGGCGTTTCCAGTATGGGTGGGAAAGCAAAGTAATCCTCAAGTAACAACTCACACAGGAGGAAGTAGGGGCTTGGGTGGTGGGATGGTGCGGGGTCAGTTTGATAGAGTGCTTCTTGGACAACTTCTGGGGAGCAAAGCTTGGAGATGTCTTTTCTTTCCTGTGAGGTGGATTTAGCTAGTTTGACTTTCTTTCTTCCTTTCAGGGAAGCTTTCTGAGTTTTACTTCTTTTCCCCAAGGAAGGAGGGACACACTTACTGTGACTGAAAGGGTTTCTCTCTGACGTTCCTTTTCTGCACAGACGAAGACTGAGAACTCTAATTACGATGATCTTTTGATACCTGAATGTGCATTCACTGCCGAGCAAATCTTTAACTGGATTTGCAGTTTGTTTGAAAGTCTGTGCAGAGTTTGTGAAGGTTTGCTTTTTGTTGGGGAGCATGGAAGGAAGCCCTACATGAAGTTCAATTGCATGGGTCCCAGCTCAAGCCTTAGGGTTACCTATTGAGCTGCTAACGACAAGGTCAGTGGTTTGAACCTAACAGCTGTCTCCTCCCTTAAAGATCTAAAGTCCTGGAGCCCCGCTGGGTCTGTTCTACTCTGTCCTGTAGGGTCGCGATGAGTTGAGACAGACCAGCTTCACTGCATCGTGAAAATGTACCTTCAACAATGTTTCCCTGAGAAACTGATAAAATGCCAATATGAAGGTAATCCCTACCGCTTCCATGAAGTCTACTCAGATTGATCAGCGGTTCCTGGAAGATGCGGCCTAATCTTGCCCACTCTGATAATGAAATCATTGCTCCTCGTCTTCCATCAATCGTGGACTCAAAGGCGCCACCAAGGCGTAGTGGTTACGAGTTGGGCTGCGATCCGCATGGTCGGCAGTTTGAGACCACCAGCAGCTCTGCGGCAGGGGAAAGACTGGGCTTTCTATCCCCATACACAGTTGCGGGGTCGGAACCCCCAGAGGGCCACGATGAGTCAGCATTGATGATGGCAGTGAGTGGGTTTGGGGATCTTGCCCTCTGTGGTGAAGAGCCTCCTGGGCATTTGTAATAGAGGACGATTCTCTTCTTTATGCGATGTCTAATATATCCTTTAATTCTTTCGAGCAGTAAGGAAGTATCCACGAAGCACTCTCAATCATGTGCTCCCAGAGAGAGGGATTCTGTTTGCCACAATCTGCCCTGCACGGTGTGGGCACACGAGCGCGGGAAGGGCCTTTGGAGCGGCCGCCGCTGCTGCCAGTGATTGGGGAGCCAAGAACACATCACGTTTGCTTCATCCCTTTGCAAAAAGAAAGCAGTTTGTACCTGGCTTTTCCGATTTGGAATCGTTCCTTTGTATTCATTCACAGTGAACGGCAATCTGATGTTGGATAGTTTGGACTCAGCCATCACTTAGAGACTTTGAGTGGTTGCCACGTGGGGGGAAACACTAAAACCACTTCATTTCTCACTTTTGACCCAAATCTAACTAAGCAGAGTCCATCTGGGCACTTATTTACAGACCCAGGCTGCAAACACACTGCTGCGGAGTCCACTCCGACTCCCGGCGACCCGACAGGACAGAGTAGCGTGGCCCGTAGTTTCCAAGGCTGTCAGTCTGCACGGGAGCAGACAACCACATGTTTCTCCCTCCGAGTGGCTGGTGGGTTTGAACTGACTTTTGGTTAATAGCAGGGTGCTCTCACCATTGCACCACCAGGACTCCTTTCTCACCCACCCCCAAACCCACCCAGGACCAACAAGTCGATTCTGACTCATCATGACCTCGTAGTGGGTCTCCAAGGGTGCAGGCCTGGATGGCAGCAGATAACCTCGTGTTTCTCCTGAGGAGTGGCTGGTAGTTTTGAACCACCGATCTTCGAGTTAGCAGTCCAATGCTTCTCTGACTTCCTCGCTTGCACACAGTACAGGAAATTGGTAGTAAACACAGGGCATTTTCTTCTCTAGGGACTTAAGGATTTAACCATTGGACTCTTGGCCCACACTTTCCGTAGCTTAGCCTTAGATGTAGTTACTGCAGTGTGAGTATCATAGCGTGCTGCTTAATGCCCAAGCATCAGGCAACTTATTCCCCAAGTTAAAGCAAGCAATGGGGGCAGCCGGCTCGGTGTTGTCTGCCTTTGGAGTAGTTCACGGCTGTCCCCTGGCTGAGCCAATGCGAGATGGTACAGATCATGTATTTTGTTCCAGCCAACTTGGGTTACTTACTTTGCATGTTCCTGGACTTTGTTAGGGTGGAAGAGACTTGGACTTGGACTTGAACTCTTGCACAGTCCTGAAACCACTCCAGGCCGTGCATTAGGCTATTCTATCCTCGGGGCCTGTTGTGCAGAAGGCCTGTACTTAGTACTGGGCTAGTCAAAGGAAGGAGGGGAAAGAAGGTCAGTCAGATGGAGGAGGCTGGACACATATTCAACACAGATATTGGCGATGCTGCAAGGAATGAAGCAGCACAAACGAACCGAATTCTACACATTAAGAAGAGGGGACAGGTGGGAGAGAGCATGCTAGAGATCCCGGGTCTGTAGGCGTGGTTAGAGACGCTTTCCGAAGGAGAAGCATGATGAACAGGGTTTGGAAGGAAGATGGGTCTTCTATGCAGAGAGGGTCAGTGTGTGAAGGTCAAGATGAACAACAGCAAGACGTGCGCGTCAGAACCACAGAAAAGCTTCACAGTAGGAGAAAGGGGTTGAACCGTGGGGGGGAAAGCCCTGGAAATAGATGGTCTTACAAGTGTGGGTTTCACCGGGAGCAGGAGGCTGTAAGTCTGTTGCTTGGGAGAAGGTATCTCTGTGTGTTGTCTTCTTTTTAAGACCTGAAGAAAGTGTCATTTTCCAGAAGGAGGGTAGAGGGCACTCACACTTCAGTTATCTGTTGCAATGCAGCAATCTGGGTGCAGGTGATTTAGGGCTGAGGCAGACTTCAGGAAAGGGCACCACTCTGATGGGGGCTAGAGTGGATTTGAATGGGCTCTGAGAGAATCTGAGTTTTGAGACCCAAAGAATAGATCAGGGAGCACCGCAGGAGACTGTATAGAGACAGACAGACAGTATTTAATCTGGAGGCACCTGCTACCTAGACGTCCAGTGAGGGTACTGTGCGAAATGCCAGTGACTCTGCAGGTCGAATTTAATTGGAGACCAGATGGGTGATTCTCAAATGACCCAAACAAGTGTTTTTGGTTGGGGTTCCTTAGGGTTAATACAAACCTTCGCGCAACTTCCCTGAGCAAAATCAGGGTTCTTGGAGACTGTTTTGCCAATCCCTTTTGTTCTGGACAAACCTGGGCTCTCTCTACTTCTGAAAGTGAAATAGGATCTTTCATCTTCTCTGTTGGTCTTCCTATACTGATTCCTATACCCTGGCTCCTTATTTTGAGTCTGTATTTCTTAGAAATATTTTTAAAAATGATGAGCAGACTAAAAATAGAATAAGCTAAGACGTCAGTATTTATGCCTGATGTCCACTAGCATTTGCACTTATATCCATGAATGATTAATGAATACTAAGAAAGTGCTAGATGTTGTGAACTCAGTACTGGCCATGGTTATGGGTCACAGCGGCAAACAGTAATGCCCAGGTTTGATTCTCCACTAAGCTAGATCTCTGGTTTCCATGAACAACCAAACCAGAATGATGTCTTTGATCCTTTCTCCAGCACTGTCATGGTGCTCTAGGATGGGGTGATCTTGTTTTAGAGTAACTGACAAACCGATATTTTTCTGGTACTACGTTCATCGCGATAAAGGGAGAGAAGATTGAAGTGGTCAAGGATTTCACCTTGCTTGAATCCACAATCGATGACCACGGAAACAGCAGTGGAGAGAGCAACTGACACACTGCCTTCAGTATATCTGCTGCACAAACTTGCCTTAAAGCGTTGAAAAGACGGAGATTACCCTGTAGACTAAGGGGCGCCTGACCGAAGCCATAGTCTTTTCCACTGCCTCATCGTATGGACCTTGAATCAGGAAGCTGGATGTTGAATAAGGAAGACCGAAGAAGAATCGATGTGTTTGAACGATGGTGCTGGCGAAGACCACGGAAAGTCCCATGGACTGCCAAACGCACAAACCAGTCTGCCTGGGGAGGAGTACAGCCAGGATGGTCCTCCGGGGCAAGGATGGCGAGGCTTTGTCTCAGGGACTTTGGACACGTTGTCAGGAGAGGCCAGCCCTGCAGAAGGACAGGATGCTTGAAGGCCTTACCGGACGGGTTGACCCAGCGGCTGCCACCGTGGGCTCCAACGGAAGAACCATTTTGGAGCGAACACAGGACTGGGAGGGGTTCCCTTCTGCGGTGCAGCGGGGCCCTGTGAGGTGGGACCGACTCGATGGCCCATGGCAACAACCGCAACGACAGGATCTTGTGATTCGGGATCAGAGGAGAGGGCCGTCCTCTGCCCAACGTTCTCCTTAGTCTGCTTCTGATTGGCAGCCAAGTCAGGGCAGCAAATGGCCGAGTGAATCAGGAAGCTTAAAAGATGTTTTGTTGCACCATCCTCATTAAACTGGCACCGTCTGCCTTTCTACCCCCCTTTGTCCCAGCGGGGGCTGCTCTTTGTGACAGATGTTTCTCAACAGCGTGTGTGTGCGCGGGGCGGCACCTGGAAGTGTCCGGTGGCTGCTGGGTTTGGGAAGGCCATACTTGGAGATACTTAGATCATCAGGAAAAGGCAATCATTTCCCTGCCATAGACACTCCAAGTTTTAAAAGGTCAGCTCTGATCTTCCTTTGGCCAAGGAGAACCACAGTTTAATTCCCTTCTCGAACATTTCCTACCTTGCACTGAAGATAGAAAAGATTTCGAATAGAGCGATGAAAGAAATCCCAGAAGCAGCGGTTCTCAACCTGTGGGCTGTGACCCCTTTGGGTCGCCTGATTCATAACAGTAGCAAAATGACAGTGATGAAGTGGCAACGAAAACAATGTTACTGTTGGGGGGTCACCACCACATGAGCAACTGGATGAAAGGGTGGCGGCACTAAGAAGGTTGAGAACCACTGCTCAGAAGGGTTACTCAGATTTGGCACCTGAAGACCTGTTACCTTTGTTGCTGCTAAAAGGCATGCACAGTGGGTGGGTGAAGTTGCCCGGGTAGATATCTGTAATCCGGTGTAACATCGGATCTGGGAACTCATGGAATAACTACCAGGATGCCTTGGACTCTCCCTCCTTGGCACCTGAAAGCACAGTGTATAGACGCTTTTGCTTTAGATTGGATTCGAATTTTAGCAGGAAATTAAAAACAAAAAATCTGGAGCTTTCCGATTTAATGTGTTTTTTATTTTCAGCTCTGACCAATTTTTGTTTGGAAGGAGAGGGAAGAGAGCGGTGGGGTGACCTGAGGGTACAAAGGTAAGAATTGGCTCAAATATTCCCCCGCTCCCTTTCTTGTTCCTTTCAAACCATTTTATTCGGAGCGAATCCAGACATCTTAGCATTCCATAGTCAACCCCATCAAGCAGTGCTGTACGACTGCTGCCACAGTCAGTTCTGAAACATTTTCTTCCTTCTTACCCCTCTTGATATCAGTTCCCCTTGCCCCTCCCCCACCCCGGCCGGACCCGCAGGAGCACTTACTCTAGTTTTTGTCTCTATAGAGGCATCCATCCTGGGTTTCATCTACTGAAAAGCATAGAAAAACACATAACAGAGAGTCAGGAAGGCCATCAACAATGTGACAAACTACAACAGAGACAAGCCCCAATATGAAAAAAACCCAAACCAACAGAAAGTATTAAAAACAGATAAAGCACAAAGTGTATGGCAAGGGCGTTCCAATGAGAGGGTTTCGATCATTCCAGCCAGATGTTATCATTCCGATTTACTACAGTGTCTCTGCAGTACTCTCTGTCTGACCACCAGCTTGTCGGAGACGCCCTTCAGGGCCGCTGCACCTTCCACCCCTCACTCTGGGGAGACGAGGTTCTGCAGTAGGGGAACGTGGGCTATGGAGTCCTATAGAACCAAGTTCCAGCTGTTTTACTGGCTGTGTGATCTTCCTCTGTCCAACCAGGGGAAGAACAACACTGGTAGCATCAGAGCATCTTAGTTATGTAGTGCTGTCATAGCAGAACCACCACAAGGCTTTTACAAACAAATTGATTTTCTCACCATTTAGAAGGCTGGAAGTCCAAGATCAGAGTGCTGGCTCAAGGGGCAAGACCTTTCTTTGGCTCTGGGAAGGCCCTTGTCTCCTTTCAGCATCTGTCGACCCAAGATTCCTTGGAGATTTCCAGGTGCCTTGGCATCAATCTTCCCCTGAATCTAGGGGTTCCCCAGGGCAGGAACCCAAGTCCACAGCACACACTCCACTCCTGGTTCGTCTTTCTTGGTGGTAGTAGGTCCCTCTGATATCTCCTGTATTCACTTTCCCTTTATCTAGATAAAAGCCACACCCCAGGGAAACTCCCCTTACATTGGATCAGGGATGGGATGGGATTAAGGGTATGGCATTTCATCCTTAATCCTTTTACAACTGATTAGTTTATCACAGCAGATCGCCTCATGAGGATCATTGCACAAAAGCCACATTATGTGATTACCTAACTACCAAACCAGGGAATCCTGGACCAGCCAAGTCGGCACATATTTGAGGGGTGGGGATGGGGGAGATATAACTCAATCCATGGCAGATTGTTATAGGGATTAATGTCTGTACATTGCTTGCAGCTCAACCAATTCTGTTCCATTTATCTCTAATTCTCATGCATTTATCTGGTACCCCTACATGCCAGATACCTTTTTTATTGTTTCCCGCCTCCAGCCTCCACGCATCTTACCCAATACCTCTTACAGTTCAAGCCTAGGGCCCTGCTTTCTTTAATTATGTTTGTCCCACAAAATGACAACAACACATACATGAACTTTTTATGACCATTCTAACATTAGCCAAGGTTGCAGTTTCCTTTTCAGGCATTTCACTTGCTAGACAATTTTGGTTGTACATGAAAGGCAAGAAGTTAAGTTTCTGAGTTGGGACTTGATCATTCTGGGTGGGATTTTGTTCTGAGCAAAAAGTGAATGGTGTTCTTGTTTATTAAGGTCATTCAGGGATGAAGAATCTATAACCTTTACTACTCAAGCATTCTCCCCACCTCCAACTTTTAATTTTGAAAAATAACAAGCCTACAGAAAAGTTATAAGAGCAATATAATTGACACATTAATTTTTTTCCAGGATGGATCAACTGCTAATATTTTGCCCCAGTTGCTCTCTCTCTTCCTCTTCATACTCACACACAAGTAGCATGTCATATAAACATACGTAGTACATGTTCAAAATTTGCCAATTATCCAATAATGCTTTTTATAGTAAATGTTTCTTCTCAATCCAGGATTATGCATTCTATTTTGTTGTCATGTCTCTTTGGTTTCGCAGAATCTGGAAGGGGAGCCCTGGCAGTGCTGTTGAATAAGCATTGGACTGCTAATTGCAAGGTCGGTGGTTCAAACCCACCAGTCACTTCACAGGGGAGACATGAGGCTCCCTGTTCCAGTAAAGATTTATAGCCTTGGAAGCCCCATAAAGAGTTGTATGAGTCAATATTGACACAAGGCAGCGGGTTTGGTTGGTCTTAGCTTATCTGAAATATGAGTACTTACTCAACCTGTTATTTGTGACATTGATAGTTTTGAAGAGTATGGGTCATTTTTTTTTTTTAGAAAGTCACTCAATTTGAGTTGATTGTTTTCATTAGATTATGTGTTAGTCCAGGTTGACTAGAGAAATAAATCCAGAGATACTCATATGTGTGTAAGAGAGAACTTTACATCAAAGAACAATTGCACATTAAGAAAACATCCTAACCCGGTCCCGATCAAGTCCGTAAGTCCAATATTACCCATATGTCAATACTAGTCCATAAATTCCTCTTTAGACTCCTGCAGCCATGCAATGATGCCGAATGCAGGAAGACCACAGGCCTGTGGTTTGAATGTCTTGTGGATCCAGTGGTGGTGGAAGCATCTCAGTATGGGCGTGGGTTTCCATGTGGCTCCTCCAGTTCCAGGGCTGCACCAGTGTAGCTCCATGTGGCTTGTCAGCAGGAAGACGAAGCAGAGCGTGTCTCCCACCTCCTGGGCTGAATACAGGAGTTCCCAGAATCCTCAGGAGAAGGCCATGCCCACACAGAGGCCTCATTGGCTATGGCCTGATTGAAAGGCTGGACTCCACCCCTTTGCAAATTGATGGGAGATAATGTAACTATCACAGATTTGGTTTTGCACTTTTGGTGGGAATATTACATGAGAGCATTCTTCAAGACGGTGACTGCCATGTAGGAAAGCACATGCCTTTTCTCCCTTATTGTGTCCCTAGCACCAGCACCAAGTTGCCAGCTGCCTTCAAGTTGGTCCCCAACCATGGTAACCCCAGGAACAAAATGCTGCCTGGTCCTGTGTCATCCACATGCCCCGTTATGGATTGGATCTTTGTGATCTAAAGAGTTTCTTTCTTTCTTTTAAAAAAATAAATCATTTTATTGGGGGCTCTTACAGCTCTTTAAACAATCCATACATCCATCGTATCGTGCACATATGTACATATGTGGCCATCATCATTTTCAAAACATTTTCTTGCTACGATCTAGAGAGTTTCAGTGAATGGCTTTTAGAAGTAGATCATTAGGTCTTTCTTCCTAGGTGGCCTTGGTCTGAAAGAGCCACTGAAACCTCTTCAGCATCAGAGCCACACACTGGCTCCCAGCTGACAGGTGATCTCTAGCTATGGTAAGTGCTGAAAAGTTAGCGAATGAATCAAAACCTTCATTGATGTTTACATTGTTTTTTCCTTTAAAAAAACAACACAGTTTTATTGGCACTTTCCTGTCCACATATCATATTATTCAATAGTGCAATCATATCAAGAAGAGTTGTAGGATCTTTGCCACAATCAATTTTAGAACATTTTCTTTTCCCTCATACTAGTGGTTATTCACGTAATTTTTTTCATCTTGGCAAAAAAATATACACAACAGACCCTTCACCAATTCAACAACTTCTACATGCGGAATCATGTGCCATTGATTATACTCTTCGCGGTGTACAACCAGTATTGTTATCCCTCTCCAAATTGAACCACCATTAAAATGAACTCAATGCTCCTTAAGCAGCAGCTCTTCCTCCTTCAGCCACTGTAATCAGAGGTCAAGTTTAGTTTTGTTTTCTTTAAAAAAATAGTTTTCTTGATATAATAGTCACATGTCACACACTTCCATAGCGAAACCACTTCTAACAAGAGTTGTAGACACATCATGACAATCAGCTCTAAGGCTCCCTCCCCGCTGTTCCAGTGGTTTCTACCTAAGGGAGCAGAGCAACCTCGTCCTGTATCCTAGCTCCTGCTTTTATTGTAAACCCCAGGTGGCTCTAGACAGGTAGCCTAAGACCTGTTTAATGAGCTCACATAAAAGGGCATATGAGATAGGAAATTGGGTGTGAGGGAAACTGCAATGTCTGGGTGGGCGAGTGGTAAAGACACGATGCAGAGGCAGGAAGGTGATTAAGATGATCCTCAGACTGTAAGAAAATTAGCCCTCAGAATCCTAACTATTCTCTTACTAAGAGAAATTCGTTATTTATGTTTCCAGATTTTACCCCCCTTCTCTTCCCCAGCTCCCATTTGAACCCTAAGAATGCCATGTTGAAAATTGATTTCTGTCCCCCCCCCTTTCCCAGAGGGGACAACCCCATAATTCTCTTTTTCTCCAGCCCCTCTCATTCTCTCTTCCCCCCATGAGTGTGTATTTTCTAACATTTATAAACGGCGGTTGGGCGGCTGTTCTCTCTAGGTTATTTATTGTCAAGAAAATCTATAACTCCTTGGACTTCTCATCTTGATGTAGAAGCTTTCATCCTTGTCGCCTGGGGGAAGTGAGGGTATGAGAGGTACTCTTTGCTTCTCAAAAATGTGTTTCAGGCTTCCCTTTGGGGCCCTTTCTCTCCCTAGCTCTGATCATCTCAGACATTTCTGACAATCCTTTCCCAGGCATCTGGGGCTTGGGACTAAATTCATCTATTTAATTTTGCAAGGCTGGTGAGTGGGTCATTCACACTGCTGTCACCCCTATCTTTTCAGTCCTCCATTTCACCAATTTCCCGAAAAGAAGTCCTTGATTTCCATATCAGCTCTTGATTATTAGCCATGATGGAAGAGAGTGATGATATAGAGCATCTCAAATAAAGAATGATGCAAAGATTCTCTTTGCTTGATGGTTGAGCAGCTGGACTTTAGTCTAAGATGATCCATAACGCGAACAACCTCGATGAAAGGAATCCCTCATGTTAATCTCCCAGGGGCCACAGCAAGAGGATGGACAGTATCTCTTTTGGTGTGGAAAGAAGGAAGCAGCTGGAAGGAGGCCTCTGCTTGTTTATCACGCATTTTGTGGTCAGAAACACCGACATCTGTTGAGAACTCTATAGGACTGATCTCCAGGCCTGGCTTTCAAAGTCTGGAGGAGGCCTCGTTGGAGAACCAAATACTTAGTTCAAAGAACATGCGACCCAATAGCTAGCCAACCCATAAAACTCTCCATTTATCTAGGGCTCCTTTTGGACCCAGGCTGAAAGCCAAGGTTCTCACAGTGACCCTAAGGCTCAATAGAAATGATCCAGCCTCCTGGCTTTGCTCTGACTTCAAACCTTGCTGCTTCTCACTCCACCACTCTGTGCCAGTCCACTGGTCTCCTTGTGTTGCCTCAGATGATGGCCAGAGCCTTTGTACTCGCTCGTCTCAGATCTACTTAGATACGAGGTTGTTCCCTCGCCTGCTTCTGATCATTGGTGAAATAGTGTCTTCCCAGCGAGGCCTACTTGGACCACCGTACTTAAAATTACAATGCCATACTGAGCCTCTCTCACCTTTCCTGTCTTTGCTTTTCTCGGAAGCACCGATCGCCATCTAAGCTGTCATGGTAAAGTGAGTCATGGAGCTACAGCTGGAGTTCCAGTTCATACATGTGTGGGTTTATTCCAAATCGCACATGTTGAAACAGGCCTCTGTGATCGGTGGCTGGTTGTAGACAAGTTCTCTCAATAGTACTTTTGTCTCAGCCTCATGAGAGTACCTTAAAACAATCCAATCAAAAACAGTGGCTTCTGAAGGGATCTACCAAGGCCAGTGAAATGCAAGCCTGGGGCGGGTGGGTCAGCTTAGAAGGTTAGGGTGACTGTTGATTGGCAGTCCAAAAGGATAAACTTAATAGGTTTTCTCTACGGACACAGGATGATCACGGATGCTTGTTATGAAGACGTTTTAAGGGAAAAGCAAAAACAAAAAAAACCCAAATTGCATTGGGAGGAAAAGGCCAGAAGAATTTGGATGAGGAATTGTTTTCGATTATAGCCATGTTCCCGCTCATTCTTTGATGGTAGCAAGGGCTGTCCTAGAGAATTGCACGGGGGAACCTTCCCCATCAGCCCTACAGCCCTGAGTTTGTCCCTTAAACTTTTTATTCTCAAAACCCCAAGAGTATTTAAAAGGAACACCATGTGGGTCCCTTGAAGATGCCAAACAGCGGTTTTGATGTGGTGCAAAGGGGCCAGAATGCTTTTGGGGGGAAGGGTTGTCGCTATCAGGTGCTGAGTTGGGCCCAACTCCTAGTGACCCTCTGCACAGCGGAACGTACTACCACCTGATCCAGTGCCTTTCTCGCAATTGTTCTGGTGGGGAGCCCATTGTTGCAGCCACTGTGTCAACCCATCTTGTTGGAGGCCCTCCTCTTTCTCACTGTCCTTCACATTACCAAAAAGCCCTGCTAGGGTAGTGGTTATCCGTCAGTCAGCAGTTCAAAACCACCCTCCGTTCCATGGGAGAATGATGGAACCTTCTACTCCCCTAAACAGTTACTGTCTTGAGCTACTATCAAACATCCATATTAATTGGTAGACATTCTTCCTTTATGAGTATTTATTCACTGTGTTTTTAGATGAATACACGATGAGAAATTCAACATTGATCATTTTGGATTTTCTCATCACCAAAAACAAAACGAAGGACTTCAATGACTAGGAAAGTTTATCAACAAATTAGAATCGACATATCTTTTTTTGGAATGTCTTCTTGAATCTGAACAAGGCAATAAATAGTGTTTCTCCCATGTTACATGTAAAATAAGAACTATAATTGTACACATTCCTTTGCTGTATTTTCCCCTTTGATATAGTTTATTGTGCCAACCTGGCTGATAAACACATGTGGGATTAATTGAAGGGCGGAGGGATAAATGGCTTAGTGAGTCTCGCCTTTCCAGTTCTCGGGTCTCTTGCTTTCTGATGGTCGGACCAGGGTGCAGCTGCCTTAACCAGTTCCCTGCTTCAGCTGGCAAGGCTCACTTCCTGCAAGATGTCTCTGAGGAGAAGCCGCATGGACCTACCCTGATGCAGCCCTGGTGCTGGAGCAGCCGTAAGGAGACCCCTGCCAGCGCTGAGATGCTTACACATTCACTGATTCAGCTTTCCTCCTGCAGTCGGCATCATTGCGTCTGTTTTGTGAGATGGAGGAGGACTTTGTGGATTGGTGTTGGACATATGGGTTAATGTTGGAGTTGTGGGCTTGGGCAGCACTGGGTTGCGATGTTTTCTTGATGCACACTTAACCTTTATGTAAAACTCTCTCTTATACATGAGATTCTGTGGATTTGTTTCTCTAAAGTACCCAGACTAACACACCCTTCAAGATGATCACCTGTGTGTCTGACAAGTGAGTACGAAATGCATCTGTAAGCAGTTGGATATTTTGGTTATCAGCAGAGGAATTGCTTCATGAAAACAAAACGTGTGAAACAGTATTAAAATTTAAGCAAATCAGTGTCCTGTACCAACTTTAATAAATAGCATTCCTTTTTCGCTGTTGTAAAAAAAAAAAAAAAAGAAGTTATAGTCTCAGAAACTCACAGAGGAAGTTCTACCCTGTTTTCTAGGGTCTCTGCGAGTTGGCATTGACTCAAAGACAGTGAGTTTGGTTCCGGTGTGGTTTACTTGGCCAAGCATGATGGCCTTCCCCAGGGACTGGTATCTCGTGACAACATGTCCAAATTACCGGGACACAGTCTCGCCATCCTTCCTTCTGAGGAGCGTTCTGGCTATATTTTTTCCAAGACAGATTTGTTTTTCTTTTGACAGTCCATGGTACTTTCAATATTGTTCACCAGCACAATAGTGCAAATGCATTTGCTGTCCTTGGGTGTTCCTTATTTAATAGCTACCTTTCACATGCATATGAGGCAATGGAAAATATGACGGCAAAACCCAAGACATGGCTTGGGTCAGGTGCACCTTAGTCCACAAAAGAACCTTCTTGCATTTCACCACTTTAAAGAGGTCTTGTGCACTAGATCTACTCGATGCCAATGTGTCACGTGAATTCTTAATTGCTGCTTCCATGAGCGTTGATTGTGGATGCACACAGAGGAAATCCTTGGCGATTTCAATCTTTTCTCCATTTACCGTGATGTTGGTTTAATTATGGGAATTTTGGTTTCCTTTACATTGAGTTTTCATTCTTACTGAAGGCTGCAATCCTTGATCTTCATCAGCAAGCGCTTCAAGTTCTTCTCTCAGAAAGCAAGAGTGTGTCATTCATTAACAAACCCTCCTCACATCCTGAGGTCGCATTCTTCTTTGTCATCCATTTCTCAGCATACAGATTGAACAAGTATGGTGAGGGCGTACAACTCTAACACACGCTTTGCCTGACTTTGAACCCCGACTTTGAACTCTGGTTCTGTTCACACAACTGCCTGAACACCATGACGTTTTCTCATTTTCTCTCATTCTTCTCACGGCTATCCATAGGATTAGAGAGATCCAAACACCACCAACTAAGTGGCGAGCTCTAGGTGGAGGATATATTGGAAAACAAACAAACAAAACAGTTTCACCTTTTGGCATTCTTATTTGATAAAGGCCTCTATGAATTTATAGCAACACTTTTTAACTTTCCCTTAGATATGCTACATTCTCATTTGTTTATTGTCTGCCTCCACATGCTGGAATGTACACAGCTTCAGTGAAGAGATTTTTGGTTTTTTCGTTGTTGTATTTTCAGGACGGAGTAGTTAGGAGCTCATATTTATTCAGTGAGTGTTTTATCAAAGGGTTGCAGAGAAAACATACAGAAAAAGAGAAAGTGGGAAGATCCTGCTTCTCATTTTGTTTTGTTAGCGAATTTCTTCTAGACCTTGGCTATGTGGCGCAGGCCCCATTTTCATGATGGCTTTTGCCCTATTTATCTTTTCTTTCTGTGCTTTGAAATGCTTCCAATGTGGAATTGTTGGTGTGCGACACGCCCCATTATGACTTAAAACTCATCCTGAACTCAAAGCCTCTCTCTTTACCTTGCCTTTTTGCTCACCCCTGCAGACATGGGTAAATCTGCCGCACAAGTCCTCCTTAAAGTGTTGAAAAGCAAGGATGCTACTTTGAGGATTAAGGTGAGTCTGACCCAGGCCACGGTATTTTCCATGACCTCACACGCATGTGAAAGTTGGACAAGGAATAAGGAAGACTGAAGAAGGATCAATGTGCTCGACTTTGGGTACAGTGGAAACATCAGGGACTGCCAAAAGAACAAACAAGTCTGTCTTTGAAGAAGTACAGCCAGAATGCTCCTTAGATGCAAGGATGCTAAGACTGCATCTCACATACTTTGGACATGTTGTCAGGAAAGACCAGTCCTTGGAGAAGGACATCATGCGTGGTAAAGCGGAGGAGAAGGGGAAAAGAGGAAGGAGGCTTTCAACAAGATGATTGACCCAGTGGCTGCAACAGTGGGCTCACCTAGGAGAACAACCGTGAGGATGAAGCAGGATTGGGCAGTGTTCCGTTCCGCTGCACACAGGGTCGCTGTGAGTGGGAACCAACTTGATGGCATCTAACAACAACAACCATATTTGCAAGGGTACTTGAGCCAGGACTTTGGAGAAGCTTGGATAGCTAGAAAATGTACTTGTTGGTTTGGGAGACCCTGGCTTGACCGGCTACAAAGTGTCCATTCTCTGGGAATTTTTGAGGATGAGTTTTGTAACAGGAAGGAAACTTTACTTGTGTATAAAGGGGTTGAAATAGTCTCTAGAGATGCTGGATTTTAAATCCACATCTCTGCAACGCTAAAATCTGAAAATTATCATGTGGTATCCCCATTGGTCTTCTTCTCTGAAGTCTTTATCAAACTTCTAGCAAAGCAATTCATACCCAAACTATATGTTAGGCTGTTCATGAGGAGCTGTGAGGCCCGCACGTCAGTATTTAGTCAAGGGAGCCAGTGGAACGTACTTCCTCTGAAGCATGTTTCTAAAAGGAAAGGTCCACTGGAACCGAGCTCCTTCCCGTGGCTCGAGGTTCAGCAGATCATTAACACTCGTGAAGTACATGCACTTTAGAAGAACCTTCAACCATTGAAGTTCAAGTGGGAAGCATTTGCCCAAGGACAAAGTTCGGAAGGGCTAGGGAAGGAGGAGGAACGGAAACAGCAGGCGGCAGAGGAACTGGGGTGGGTGAGGGGGCTGGGAGTGAGATGAATCAAAGATGTCTGAATGGTTGACTGTGAAACTGTGCGTCTGCGCTGCAAACCTTCACCCAACGCGCAACTTAAAAAGTGAAAACAAGAAAAAAAAAAGGCAGTCGTTCCCTTCTTAAAGACAGAGGTATGAGCACGATGACCTTCAGGTCAAAGGAGAGTGGGTGGGGTTGGCTGGGAAAGCAAGACAGCCTGCAATTTAGTGGGTGGATTGTTGGATTGGACACGAGTTCTTCTTGGCTACTTGGGATGGAACTTTTGTTTTGGAGTTTGGAATGAGCTCAGAAACAGAGAGAAACATGGGGAGGAGGAGTGAGGGAGCCTGGGGCATTATGGAATTCATACAAGCTGGCTTCATGTTCCCTGGTCTCTCTTTTCATTTCTTTAAGCCTCTCCCCTATGCCAAGCACTTCCTTTGGGAGAGACTGCTTCCTAATGAAACCGAGACCCACAGACCCAGGGCTCTCATTAGGAAATGTCTTCAAGAAATGCTCTTGAAATAGAGGATTATGCACCTTGTAGTCTTCTATTCCCACCTCTGTCTGGCTCATTCTGTCTTTCAAAATAGTAATTAAAAATATCTATTTTTTATCTACTTCTAGGAATGCTAAGATTGCCAATCAATACATTTGCATATCAATTCTGTCTGCCCTAATTGAGTCTTTTGGTTGTTTGGCACAATTAAGAGTTGACCCTTGTCCTGACTAGCAAGGGTTGGGACATGATCCAACAGGAGGAGGTATGTGGATCACGGCCTTGCCCTCTGGAAGCTCTTAGATACATGCAGGGCGTAGACAGAGAGGGAAAACAAATTTTGGCTGAGCACAAGAGGTAGCTGTAAGTGGTGATAGGATGGGGAGGGGATTTGGAGTAGGGGTATTCAGTTAGGGTGGTTTAGGGAAGGCTTCCGAGAAGCTGGGCGAAAGGTTGCAGAATAGGGTGGAGGAGAGCTAGAGGGTTAAGAGTGGGCAGAGAGGAGTAAGGAGGGTGTCTGGCAGGGCAAAGTTATAAGCCCCGAACTCATTGCCTGAAGGTTAAGTCAGGATGCAAGGAGCAGATTTTTATGGTAAATGGACTGAGAGGAATGAAGTCATGGGGTTGCAGGTAGCCAAACTAAACCCATTGCCACTGAGTTGATTTTGACTCTTAGTAACCTTATAGAACAGAGTAGAACTGCCCCACTGAGTGTCCAAGGGTGTAAAATTTTATGGGAGTAGATGGCTACATCTTTCTTCCAAGCACCGGAATTGGGTTCAAATTGCCAACTTCTGGTTAGCAGCCAAGCACTTTAACCACAGTGCCACGAGCGCTCCTAACTGGGATAGAAGTAGTAGGTTTTGACGGCTGGGTTGAAGACTTTGGATTGAATAGAAACTATTGGAATAGCTGCAAATTATTGTTCAGGCAAAGGGTGTTTCTGAAAATTGCATTTGAGGAAGATGTTTTTCTTTATTGCTACTGGCTGGAAAGTTAGGTTTTCATTTTCTCAGGATTTCCAATCATTATTAATAAAAGTGGACAGGCCCAAGGACCACCCTAGATAGCGGAGTGGAAGGAAACACATGATCAAAGCATTAACCATCCCGGCCCCTGCCAGCCAAACAGATACCTCCCCTGCGATTCTTGCTCAGGCTCTCTGGGTGGACTTCAGTGGAGTACGTGGCATTTTTGTGAGCTGATCAACATTTGTAATCAAAGGGCTCTATGATTAGAAACTGAAGAACCACCGTTCTACTCTGTGTTTGAGGTGGGTAGCCAAGGACAATTTCCTAGACAAAAAAACTGGATACAAGTACTTGGTGCAAACTATAGTAGCATCCAAAGATAGCTAAAGGGGATGGAAGAAAGAGGAATTGGGAAGAGGGAAATGTATTTAAGGGGGTTAATATGAGGAAAGGCATATTGATGGTGCTGTGGCTGAGGTGTTGGTCTGCTCAGTGGTAGGTTGGTGGTTCAAACCCACCAGCTGCGCCGAGACAGAAAGGTGAAGCTATCCGTACCCATGAAGATTTCCTGTCTGGGTTATGAGTTGGAATCCTCTGGGAGCAGTGTGTTTGTAGGCAATATGGAGCTCTGGTGGCACAATGGCTAAGTGCTCAGTTTCTAACCAAAAGTCAATAGTTCAAACCCACAAGTTACTCCAAGGGAGAAAGAGATAGCAGTCTGCTACCATAAAGATTTATAGCCTTGGGAACTGTATGGGGCAAATGGCATAGTGGACATACCCTGGCCTGTTAACCACAAGCTCAACAGTTTGAAACCACCTCACTTCTTCAAGGGAGAAAGACAAGTCGTTCTACTCCCATTGAGAGTTACAGTTTGAAACCCCCCAGGGGCAGTTCTACCCTGTCCTATAGGATTGCTATGAGTCAGAATCCACCCAATGGTAGTAAGTTTGATTTTGAGTTTTGTTATAGGATCATTATGAGTTGGAATTGACTTAATGTCAGTGGATTTTGGTTTCGTAGAAAAGGTGTCCCCATCTTCCCTTGGTATGCTTTGTAACTTAACGATCACGAGTCCTTTTCTCATTAAATCTGTTGAGTATCTGGCATTTATTAGACTCTATAGTAGGCACTGCCTCATTATCCCACGTAATTCCCTTGTTGGCCCTCCACTGCACAGAATCGAGTTAATCACCACGGCTCACGGCACTCCAGCATCATCAGTTCATGTAAGGTCCTTCTTCCCATCCGTTCTCTTTTTCTCTTTCATTCTTTACTTCTAATTCCATTTCCCTTCCTTACTGCAGGCATCCACTTTAATGTATTAATAAATGCTCTTCTGATCCATGTTCTGCATGTTTATTTAAATGTATTCATCCATCTATCCATCTGTTCAACAAATATGTGCTGAGGTACAGCAGTGTACAAAACAAAATAAGCAACAACCGAAAAAACTCTCTCTTCATAGAGCTTAGCATAGGTTTCCAAACTTATTTGGAAACACAGCGGGGAGGAGACTGGAACCCCACACAAGCCCCGGCTCATCTCTATGAGGCCGGGGTCAGACACGCGTCCACCCTTCAACTTTACCCCATTCGGACACCAACCAACCCTCCCATGACTTCTGCTTCTCTGCTGGGCTTCATAATTTGTTGCCGTGAGTGACCACACAGAACCATATACAATAATCACCGTTATGGGATTTACCAGGGAAACGAACAGGTGGCAGTCCAGAATCAGAAACATGATCGATACAGCTATTTTGCCCACAGCGCTTCTCAGCCATGCCAGAAGACACCTCTCTCGGTGGTCCTCAACCTCTCAGCCGCTCTGCCCAGTGGTGGCCTCTACCCTGCTTGGGCAAGTGTTACAAAGCTCCCTTAGCTGTGACTAGTGCCCAGAGGGCACCCAGCTCTGCAAGCCAGCTTCCTGCCTGGAGGTACTCAGCTTTCCTGGCTCTGTGAATTGGGAAGCCCTGCACTTTGTCTCATTCACCTGCGGCTCCCACAGGGATCCTGGGTGCACGCTGTTCTTGGCTCTCCCTTCTTGATGGACGTGGATTCTCCGTTTCTGAAATGGCTTACTTTATACCCAGTGGGATAGCAAAACCGACCAATCTCGAGTCAGCGTCCTCTCCACCTTATTTGCACGTCCCCACCCTGCCATTTGGTGGAAGTTAGAAAAACTATATACAGAAGAGCCATGCCAAGTAATTTTGCTTCACTTCATCCACCAAATGCAGACAAAGGCACTGTCATGCGGCTGTTTGAGGAAGAGCAATCCAGTGGAGGAGGCAGTGCAACAAAGACACTGAGGCCGAATGTTGCTGGGTGTGTTAGGGGGCCAGAGTGGTCAAGAGGCCAGAGGCCGGCGCAACGTACGTGAAAAGAAGGTAACACAGAAGCTGGGAGGTAACTGGCCTAGTGACAAATCAGGTAGGCCCTTGTGGGCCGTCGTCCAGACAAACTTTGGTTTATGCTCTCGTAAGAAAGGAAGCCAGTAGGAGGTTTGAGCATTGCTACGATACGATCCCTTGGACATGGAAACTGTGACCTGCCTTGCAATCTCTGCCCACTGAGCGGTCTCAGCGTAGGGAGGGGGCTCGTACGACGAAGCAGTTCACTGTGAGATTCGGCATCACACAGTCTGGTGTTCAAATCCTGGCTTCATCATTTGCTATCTGCTTGGCTAGGCCTCCATTTCCTCATTTGTAAACATGGAGACAGCAATCTGGAGCGGTCTCTCAGGATTTTTGTGCGAGTGCGCATCTAAAATACTTAGTGTAGTGCACCTAGTAAGTGTTCAATAACTGCCACCTCTTCCTATTCTTATTACCAGCCTTGGTTGCAGGGTGGGTGAGGAGTTGGGTAGTCAATGCTACCCTACCCGAAAGAGTTGCTATGAGTTTGGTTTTTATTATTATTACTATTTTTGTATTTGAGTGTTATACTTTTCTGTGTCTAGTATAACACAGTAAGCCGGTGACCCTCAAAGAATTTAGTCCTAGCATGCTGGAGGGTAGATAATTAGAGTCCTCGAAGCTCCAAGGGAAGTTATATGAAATAAAACTGTTTTCACTTTCTCCCTAGGGCCAGTTTACAGGCTGAAGTTTCAGGCGGTGATTTTGAGGCTAGACATTATTAAGACTAATTGAGCCTCTGAGTCGGGGGATCTTGGCATAGATTTAATCTTAAATATTCTGTATAATGTATTAAGTGCATATGATTTCCTAAGGCACTTTGCTAAGTACTTTATAAGCATTATTTCACTGAATCCTCACAACACCCTTGAAGGTATTTCTACGAACTCCTGTTTCACACTTGTGGAGACTAAAGCGCATCAAGGTTACATAATTTGTCCAAGGTCACCCAGGAGTTTGAGTCCAAGTAGTCTTCTTTCAGAGCCTTTACTCTTAACTACTGAACTATGCTGCCTTCCTGTGCAGGAAGGTTTTAGGGTCTCTTCCATTTTACATTGAAGACAATTCCTTCCCAGTTGGGGTGGTTTAGATCAGTCATGGGAGGTCAGGGCAGGTTGCAAAAGGATGTCCAAGAGGGCAGGATATAGCTTTAACATGTTTCCTAGGGGTGGGCCTGCAGTAGGGCTTTCCGCTGCCTCTCAGGTGGCAACCTGCGGTGGGAGGAGCTCTCGCATCTAGATGATAGGGGATGAACATCCTATCTTAAGAGAAAGCGGGGGTCTTCTGTCAAGGCATGGGGTGGTTCCTTGTCATCCTTGTAACCCAAGGCACCTGATATTTCGAAAACAAGTATCCTCAAAGACAAACACTTCTTTATCACCTATGTGTGGCTTCCACTGGCCACGAATTATCTGTGCCCAAGGTTTTATCTCAGTTGCTTTTCCCTTCACACTTTTCATTTTGATTGCCTTCTACCAGGAATGTAATACCATTTATACATGTACCTGAGTCAGATTGATAAAGGTTGCTTGGCTACACAGTAATGCATCTCAAAGTCAAGCAGATAGAAAGTCGGGATTATCTCCTTTTCCAGTTTTTCTCTTCTCTGCTTGGACATTTGTTCAGCAAATATTTATTGAGTGCCTAGCTCACGGTCTAATGGAGGAGACAGACAGCCCAACTGGAATCTTGATACATTATGATCAATGGCAGGCTGGGGTAAGTGCAGGTGCTGAGAGAGGATATAGGAAGGGCACCCCATCCAGGCTCTGAGTCGGGGAAGGCTTTCCTGGGGAAACCATTTCCAAGCTGAGAGTTGAAAAATAAGTGGGAATAAGCCAAGTGGAGGGGTCCTAGAGCCAAAATAACAAGCGTATTGCAAGCAAGAGAACAGGGGAGGCTTAGAATCGCATGCCTGAAGCATGAACTGGGAAAGGGATGGTGCTGTAGGGACGAGAGCAGGCCCTCTTATGCAGGGAGGAAGGAAGGGCCGTGCTCAGGAGTTTAGGTTTTATGCGGAGGGCTGTGGGGAACCACTGAAGGGGTTTAAGCAGGGGGACAACCCAGTTAGATTTACATTTTAGGAAGATTCAATGAATTAAGAATTGACTCTTTGACCTCTGGAGATAAAAAGAGATTAAACAGACTAGCAAAGATGAGAGGACTCTCATTACCACCAAAAAAGAAGAAAGAAAGGAAAAAAGTGCAGTCTTTGTATTTGAGGACCCTGTGCTGAGAAGCTCCTTAGCCCACGGGAACCCTGAGACACATGAGGATCCCCAAGGAAGGCGGAGCCCACATAGGCTAAAAGGAGCCCAGAGCCTCACCCCAGAGCCAGCAGTGAAACTCTTCCCCAGAGCCGGTGCTGTGAATTTCGAGCCTCCTAAAGTATAAAAGAAGACATCTCTTTTTGTTAGAGCTGTTAAAAAAAAAGAAAAGAAAAGAATTGACTCTCTTTCCCTGCGTCCCTTCCAGCACCCATCTGTCAGTTTGTAGATCTGTGTTAGCTTGTGTGCTGCTGTGATTCTGGACGCGGGCCCACTGGCATTTCAAAGACTAGCAGGATCCCCCGTGGTGGACAGGTTTTCGCAGCGCTCCCAGACTAAGACAGACTAGGAGGGAAGACTGTGATCCACTTCTGAACACTAGCCACTGCAGACCTTCTGGATGCCATCCGAGCTTCGTCCACTCCCTCGTCTTGCCCGTGTCACCAGGACGATCAACTGCTAGAGGAGAACATCCCCATGTTCAGTGAAGTAGAGGTCTTCCAAGGAGGGTCTGGGGGAATCTTCCCTCAGATGGATTGGCACCAGAGCTGCCATGATGGTGAGTGGAATGGCTGGGCAGTGTTTTGATCTGTTGTCACCATGGGTTGTTGGAACTGACCCAATGGCGACTGAAAACCCCAACAACTTACCTAACCAACTTTCAAGTGAGACATATCGGGACTGATGAATGGCAATAGGGCCTATTCATAGATTTGTAGCGGGAAAGTCTAACCAAATGACCCAAAGATTCCATCTGGTCAATCTACAGAGAAGACTTTTCAGCTTGTAACTCCATCTTGTTGTTTTCAAAAGCCTTTGTCAAGCTTTCTGACTGTCAAATGATGAAATCTTCTCAAACCAAAGCCTTCCTTCTGGAGGAGAGTGTGGCCCCCCCTCAGAACTGGTTTTCTCTTGTTTTCCACTTCTCATTTCCTGGGGGCATTGCTGTGAATTGTTCATTCAAATCTTTGCTCCCCACATAGAGGGGACCATTTGAATAGCAGCAGGGGAGTAGGGGGAAGGAGGAACCACATGCCAGGCTCTTTCATTAAGAAAATATATTTGGCATATTCAGACAATGGTTTGAGCGAGTTAAAAATAACTCCTCGTGAAAAATTAATAGGGAGTTATAAGTGAGTATTTTAATACAAGCTCATAGAGCAGGGCAGACTCTCCAGGCGACTGGCGGCTGACATCACAGATGGCCTGGGCTGTTTATGGAGCACGTTGTGGCCGACAGGAAGAGGCGTCTGTGGAAGCGAGCTCATCTTCTCTCTCAGAACCCTGAGCCGAGAGGAGACAGAAGGAATTGTTTTTGGTTGTGAATTATTGAACCAGGTAACTTGCTTTTTAATTTTTGTTTTATTTTTTAACCCATCATGCTTTCCTAACTTTGGATGTAAAACTTGTTTTTATTTTTTTCTTTGAGTGAGGTTTATATCACAGTTCATCAAAGTCCTCTCTAGCATGAGTTAGTTAGTTTATTGTGCCAACCTGGCTGATAAGCACATGTGAGCTTCATTGAAGGGCAGAGGGATACATGGCTCAGTGAGTCTCACCTTTCTAGTTCTTGGGTCTCTTGCTTTCTGATGGTTGGACCAGGGTGCAGCTAGCTGCCTTAACCAGTTCCCTGCTTTAGCTGGCAAGGCTCACTTCCTGCAAGACGTCCCTGAGGAGAAGCCACAGGGACCTACCCCGATGCAACCCTGGGTGCTGGAGCACCCATGTGGAGACCCCTTCCAGCACTGGGATATTTACACATTCACTGACTCAACTTTCCTCCTGCAGTTGTCATCATTCCGCCTGTTTTGTGAGATGGAGGAGGACTTTGTGGGTTGGTGTCGGACATATAGGTTAATGTTGGACTTATGGGCTTGGGCAGCATTGGGTTGGGATGTTTTCTTGATGTGCACTTACCCTTTATATAAAACTCTCTCTTATACATGAGTTTCTGTGGATTTGTTTCTGCAGACTACCCAGACTAGGACACTAGCCCATCTCCTTTCTTAGTAATGGGTCCTTAGCTGACCGCTGCATCATTTTCTTTCATGTTTTTGCACCCAAAGGCCAGCTCCTCTGCTCAGCTCCACTCTCTGTCTGCAGGTAACTATGAAGTCACAGGGCAGAGAAAGAGAGAGGGGAGGGGCCAGGCCTTCATAGTCACTGGAAGAGCGAGCATGGAGTGGACTGTACATTCGTTGCTGCCAGTTTAGCCAAATGGATAGCGTAGAATGAAGATAAAAGAAACCAGAGTCACACCTGACTTGGGCTAGCTGCATTTGGGGCTCAAGGTTACAAGACTGGGGGACCGATAGTTGTATTTTAAATCCAGATGATATTTAAAAAATGGTTCTGTAATTGCAACGAGGCCCTCTAGGCCGTGAATTAATGTGTCATAACTCACGCCCAAGCACTGCGCAAACATCCCGTGTGTGAATTATTGCACAATAAATTCATGCCCTGTTGTGTCTTACAGCTTAATTAGTACATGAAGCTACACGAGTTAGACAAACCCAAATGGGATTATGTCATGTGGTGCGTAAAAAAGCAGAATGTCGAGAGGACTTTGGGGCTTTTTCTTTTATTTATTTTTTATTTATTTTTTGGCGGGGGGCCTTTTTCTGGGTTAGGGTGGGGAACAGGGTTGAATTTTCTATGACGTCCTTTGACGCCAAGTTTTGTGATGCAACAGGTGACATTGTTTGACACGTGCGTTCTGAGCTGTGGTTGGTTGGTGATCTGGCTTCAGTAAATATTTATTATGTATCAGAGCCTAGGCAGTGTGGTATGAGACGTGACCTCTGCCCCGCAGGACCTGTGATTCTCAGCCCAGCCGTAACACGGAGCAGAAAGGGAAGAGTGCCCTGAATTACTATACAAACAAAGTCTCTTCAGAGTGTAGGATGGTCCTTTTTGGCGAGTGCCATAGTGAAGGTGAACTTAGAGAAGATTTTGTGGGAAAATGACATTTGAGTTGACCTCTTAAGGGTAGATAGAATTTCGCCACGCATGGGAGGAAGGATGGGCTCTCAGAAGAGAGACTGACACTGGGAGAGGCACAGAGAGCACTGAGAACTGTTTAGAGCACAGGCCATCTACTCTGAGCTTACCTGTTGGAAGGGGCAACATGAACAGGTGCCTTGGGACCCGAGTTTAGAGGGCCTTGAATGCTTTGCTATGATCACAAAGCACTTTGGCTTTGAAGCCATGAGCTATCTTGAAAATCCTCAGCGTGGCCTCTTCTTTTTCGTGATGTCCATGTCCTGGGATTTCAGTTTCTCTACTGTTGTTTGGTTTAGGCCACCTGTTCAGAAAGGGTGCAGCGGAGATCCAGGAGCTCGGAGTTCTAATCTTGTCTCTGACACTAATGTGACTTTGAACAAATCCCACAACTCCTTCAATAGAAGGCTTGTTTATCTTCAAAATGGGAAGCGAGAGTTGATGATCTCTAAAGTTCTTTTCGTTAATACATTCTAGAATTTCCTCCACTCTCTTACTTTCTACATGAATTCTCTCTACTGCAAGTCGCCTGAACTTGCCAGGCCATGATTCCCAGTGTTAAGGAGGCGCCCTCTAGGGAACCGACACCCTGTCATTTGGCTGGTCAGTTGGGGTTTGTCAGGTGATTCAGAGACGGCTCCTGAGACCCGACGCATGCATTTGGGACAGCATAAGCCACTTCCTTGGGAGAAATCGTGTCCTTCCCTCGCTGCCTGTCTTTTGCTCTATCTTTCTCTCTCTGTACATACATGTATGAGGGGGCTTCAAAAGGTTCATGGAAAAAATGAAGTGAAAGATAAAGAAACATTTCCACGACCTTTCTGAAGCTGCTATGTGTGTGTCTTTTACTTGTTTATCTCCTACGGTGAATCCAGACGAAGAAATTTGGTGTCAGGAGTGGTTCCATAGAAACAAAATGGTAAGAATGAGTTTTCTAAATTAGTTCTCAAGTTAGGCTAATCCTAAAGGCGTGGAGAACTCTGCTTCCAGTAGTAAAGTTGCTGTTGTTGTTGTTGCTAGGTGCCAGAGTCAGTCCCAACCCACAGTGACCCTTTGGACAGCAGAAGGAAAGACTGCCCAGTCCTGAGCCAGCCCCACAATTGTCCCTGTGTTTGAGACCACTGTTGCAACCACTGTGTCCTCCCATCTCAAGGGTCTTCTTCACCAAGCACGATGTCCTGCTCCAGGGACTGACCTCGCCTGACAACATGCCCAAAGTATGTAAGACAAGTCTCGCCATCCATGCCTCTAAGGAGCACTCTGACCCTACTTCTTCCAAGACAGAGCAGTTTGTCTTTTGACAGTATGTGGTACTTTCAATATTCTTATCCAGAACTACAATTCAAATGCTTTGATTCTTCTTTGGTCTTCCTTATTCAATGTCCAACTTCCACATGCATATGAGGCAATGGAAAATACCACGGCTTGGGTCAGGAGCACCTTAGTCCTCAATGTAACATCTTTGCTTTTCAATACTTTACGAGGTTTTGTGAAGCAGATTTACCTAATGCAATTCATCTTTTGATCTCTTGACTGCTGCTTCCATGAGCACTGATTGTGGATCCAGTAGTAAAGAGGGAATTATTAATCCATGGCAGGAGTTAGTAATAGAAATAAGTAAAATGTCATCACCAACAAATCAAATATTTGTGAAAGCAAGAATCCAGGTGATAGCATATTGGGTACTTTTCTACAATTTATCAGACTGAGAAGAATAAGAATAGAGCTGGTTGGTTGGCTCTACTTTTGCTAGAGAAAGTGGTGAAAGGAATAGATGAACTCAGGACTTCCGAGCCACAGCTCCGGTGCCACAGCTGGCTGCTGTCCCAGAAAGAAAGCCTTCTTTCTTGTAGCAACAGAACTGATATTGCTGAACACCAAACCCAGAATCTCTAGAGTAAGAGTGGCTGAGTTACAACACCAACTGAATTCCCAACCTTGAATGATGTCTGAAGTTGAAGTGAAGACAGGACCTGGTAAGAAATGGGATTCTACAACTTGGGATGGGACATATGGCCAGATCATCAATAACCCGAGGACAATGGACTCCTACATTCCTTTGACTCACTCCTGGCAACAGCACTGCCCTTCTCATCCAAAGAGCTTACTCTATCCTTATCTGTTGTGCTTGACACTCTCCCTCGGAAATCCTTTGCACTCTCATTTTATGAGAAATCTACCTAGCTGTGCTTGAGGAGTCTTTGAGCTACCACTTGGGGGCAGTGCCTGAAGCAGATGCCTTACAAGACCTTGTTGAATATTTCTAGGACCAGCCCCCCTTCCTCATTTTTCCTTCTAGACTAGTGTTTTCCAAAGTGGGTGATACTGTCCCCAGGGGGCACCAAGATGAACCCGGGATGCTGCAAAATCAGATAACTATACTTTATCTTGGATTATGGGTTATATAGGTTGCCTGTGAGTTAGCATTGACTCAATGGCAATGAGGGCTTTCTCGGTTTGTTTGCTTTTAATTGCCTACAGTATAAATGTTTTTAATTTCCGGGGGACTCTGAGTTTTTTTTTTTTTTCTTCTTCTGACAAGGGGTAGGTAGGCCAAATAAGTTTGGGAGCCTGTTTTCAGATCTATAACTAGACTTGAGTCCTAGCAAGCCCCAAAAGGTGAAATACAAAGTGTGACTCAGGAAGGGGTATGTATGTTATACTCCAAAAGAATGGCTTGGTTTCTCTAATATATACAAACAGAAACCTGGGGACTATGTGTGGGCTCTTAAGACAGTGGGATAATGGTATGAGGAACATAAATTTGGATCAGTCTGAGTTTACTGATATAGGTCCACCAACACAAATCCTTCATTGTTTCAGCTTGAAAGATTAGAAAAAGATCTAATAGTTTATTTGGTCAGCCCACCAGACAGAGCACTACAACCAGCTGAGGTGCTAGCTGAGGAAGGGCTATGGAATGGGTGGTGGAATAAAATGGTTCTAATAGCAGTTATGACCATGTGAACAGTACATAAATGAGAATTGTAATTGTTTTAAGAAGATGTCAGTGGGGCTGGGCCTCTACTCAAGTACTCCCTCAATGCAAGAACACTTTACTTTAATAACCTGGCATTCCATGACTCACCTCCCTGGCTCACTTTCCTGACACGGATCACTAAAGACAAAATGGGTGCATAAGCAAATGTGGTGAAGAAAGCTGATGGTGCCCGGCTATCAAAAGATACAGCATCTGGGGTCTTAAAGACTTGAAGGTAAACAAGCAGTCATCTAGCTGAGAAGCAACAAAGCCCAAATGGAAGAAGCACACCAGCCTGTGTGATCACGAGGTATTGATAGGATCAGGTATCAGGCATCAAAGAACAAAAAATCATATCATTGTGAAAGGGGAAATGCATAGTGGAGATCCAAAGCCCATCTATAGAAAATTGGACATCCCCTTACATAAGGGTTACAGGGAGGACAAGCCAGTCAGGGT
>NW_022111304.1:2353505-2357301 GCF_000313985.2 Echinops telfairi | reverse complement strand
GCTGATATAAAGGGCTCAAGTAGAAAGAAAATGCTTTGAAAATGATGTTGGCAACAAATATACAAAGGTGTCTGACATAATGGATGGATGGATGGATTGTGATAAGAGTTGTACGAGCCCCCAGTAAAATGATTAAAAAATAAACAAACAAAGATGTCAATGGGGCTAATGTCTTTTTGGTTGTGTATGTGTTAGCTATAGCATGTAAGACATACATATGACATTTATAACTGTTCCTATGTAGAGATTCTGTACAGTTTAAGGAAGTGCTTGCCAGTGCCAAGTTTGACATGGGGGGATGACCATGGTTAAAGCTATATGTCAACTTAGCTGAGTCACAACTCTCAGTATTCTGTAATACCCTCTAGTTGGTGATCTGATGTAATTATCTTACAGTGCATGACACTGTGGTAACGATCATCTATTTTTATGTTGTAAATCCTGACCTCTATGTGCTGACAAGGCAAGAGGAAGATGGAGTGCATTTTGAGTTACACCTTTATAAGAGTCACAACTTTTCTCAAGTCTCCACCCCCTTACTCAACTCAAATCACCACCCACACTTGATGTAAGTGGAGTTCCCTTGAGGGTGTGGCTCCATGTACTGATGCTCTGGCAAAGCTCTCTCTTGTTTTGGGTCCTGCATCTGGGTTGCCCTCATCTGGCCTTCTGTACTTGGGGATTGTCATCTAATCATAGCCCTGTGAGCCAACGGCCTGTTGTCTGAGTTACCAGTTTGGGCCTATCAGCTCTTGCAAGGATGAGAGCTGGAGAAGTCTCCAGCCTGACATTTGATCCACAGCTTTGGAACCTGCTAGCCTCCACAGCTCTGTGAGCCACCCACTTACTGGAGATAAATCTCCCTTTCTCTCTCTCCATGTCCTTATCTACCTATCTATACGGCTTCAAAAGTTCATGAAAAAAATTCCATTATCTTTCCTCCTTTAAAAAAAATCCATTCTCTTTGCATTCATTTTTTTCTATTAACTTTTGAAGATGTGTGTGTGTGTGTGTGTATACTGGTTTTGTTCTCTAGGGAACTCAGTCTAAGAAAGTGTCCAAGAAATAACACTCCCCTTTCCCCTTTATATTTGGAACCAAGTAAGAATTAAGATATAGGAAACAAAGAGATGATTAAGCCATCAGCTTTAGATCTGTAGCTGAATTGATTTGCTAATACTGAATGACTAAATTAGGCAGACTTACCCCTTTATCTTATCTGGCTGGAAAGGATTCATATTTGTGCCCGTTTAAAGTAAAGAGATCCAACAGGATACATAAATTATCAAACAATACCATTAATATCACACTTAAATTAAGTTTTGCTAAAAATAATTCTAAAATGATCGCAGCACTATGTGGACAGGGAACTGCTAGAAATTCAATCTGGGTCAAGAAGAGGATGTGAAATAAAGAATATCATTGCTGATGTCAAATCTTCACTGAAAGCAGAGAATGCCAGAAATACATTTACCTGTGTTTTATTGACTGTGCAGAGGTATTCAACCCTGGATCATAACAAGTTATGGATAATGCTACAAAGAATGGGAATTCCAAAACACGTAATTGTTCTCATGCAGAACCTATACATAGACCAAGAGGTAGTTGTTTGAACAGAAAAGGGGATACTGTGTAGTTAAAGATCAGGAAAGGTGTGCATCAGGATTGTATTCTTTCACCCTACTTAGGTTTATGCAAAGTGGCAACCTGGAGCAGGCGAGCCAATTCATGAGCCAGAAGAGGGCAGGAGAGAATGACAGTGCTTACTGAATGCTGGTGCCCAAGGAAGGCAAGGACGCTGTTGATCAAATCTGCTTCCTCGAGCAGCGAGTTAGGGGTATTTTATAATTAGGCCACTGGGAAAGGGGTCTTCTGGAGCTGTCTGGCCCGTGAGATAGGATGTCTGGTTCTCAGATTGTTCTTTTTGCTTGGAGGGGTCAGTTGGAATTCCAGCTGCAGGTATTATTCTTTGAGTTCTATCCTTCAGATGGAGAAGGGTCATCTCACTTTCTAAAGTAACATCAACAGTTTCTCAGTCCATCATGAATTCCACCGAATTGCGAGATTCGAATAAAAGGCCACCAAGAGTACCGACCGTCTCAGTTCAATACTCTGCATTCATATCCTGGCTTCAGGTGTAGTTCTGCCCTTCAGACGGAGATGGGCTTCTTACTTCTGAAGATGCTTCAGGTGAGAACTCAGATCCAGTGTGCTTCACTTATTCAATCTGTAGGCTGAGCAAATAATCTGAGAAACTGAATTATATGAATAAGAATGTGGCCTCAGGATTGGAAGAAGGTTCATTTATAGTTTGAAATATGCAAATAACAAGCCCTGCTTGCTGGAAGCATAGAGGACTTGAAGCACTTACTAATGAAACTCAAAGACGACACCATATGGATTAAACCTCAACAGCAATGACACATTCTTCCAGGTGGACCCCAAAGTAACAGGATGTGTGCAAACAGTAGTTTAGCAGTCACAGATTTCATCTGACTTGAATCCATAATCAACCATCATGGAGGCTTCCTGTGGAGACTTTTTAAGAAAAGTAAACAAAACAGAAAAATGAATCAGTGAGAAAAAGGTAAGGGAAATTTGGATGAGGAATTATTTTCTATCACAACAATGTATCAACTTGTTCTTTGAGGGTCGCAAGGGCTGTCCTAGGAGAATTTCATTAGGAACCTTCCCATCTGCCCTGCAGCTCTGATTTGTCCTTAAGATGTCTTTTTATTCCGAAGACTCAAAGAGTATTTAAAAGGAACACGATTTGAGTCCCTCGAAGATTCCCAAACAGCAGTCTTCATGCGGTGCAAATTAGACCAGGATTCTTTGGGGGAAGTGCTGTTGTTAGGAGCTGTTGGGTTGGGTCCAACTCATAGTGACCCTGTGCACCACAGAACGTAACACCACCTCATCCTGTGGCGTCCTCAATCATGAACACAGCAATCAGGAAATCAAATGATGGACTGCATTGGGAAAATCTGCTACAAAATATGGGTTAGTCTGGGTTGACTAGAGAAACAAATTCATAGACATGTATGTAAGAGAGAACTTTATATCCAAGAGCAACTGTATATTAAGAAAACATTCCGGCCCAGTCCAGATCAAGTCCATAAGTCTGATATAAGCCCATAAGACCAATATTAGTCCATATGTCTGATACTAGTCCATACATTCTTCTACAGACTCATGCAGCACATGCCATCGTGCCAAAAGCAGGAAGGTCACAGACTGTGGGTAAAAAGTCTTGTGGAAGCATCTCAGTGCTGGCATGGGTCTCCATGTGGCTCCTCCAGTTCTAGGGCTTTGACTCCATTAGTGTGTCTCCATGTGGCCTAGCAACAGGAATGTTTCGCAGAGAGAGTGTGCGTGTCCCATAATCCTCAGGTGAAGGCCATGCCCACACAGAGGCTTCATTATGACCTGATTGACAGGCTAAACTCCACCCCTTTGCTCAAGTTGACAGGAGGTTATGTAACTGCCACAAAATACGTCTTTAAAACATTGAAAAGATGGCACTTGGAGGATTAAGGTATACCTGTACTCTGGTGGCCAAGACGTGGCATTTTTAGTTGCCTTGTATCCATGTACGTATTTTTTAAAATCATTTTCTTGGGGCTCATACAATGCTTATCACAATCCACACACACATCAAGTGTGTAAAGCACACTTACACATTCGTTGCCCTCATCATTCTCAGAACTCACTTTCTGCTTGGGTTCCTGGAATCAGCTCCTCATTTGCCTTTTCCCCCTCCCCCCGCTCCCCTCCCCCTCCCTCATGAACCCTT
>NW_022111304.1:2339276-2352488 GCF_000313985.2 Echinops telfairi | reverse complement strand
AGGAGGCCCAATGTCCACCTGCTACCCTACTACTAAACCTATAAATATATGCACATAAGTCTATTTCCCACATACTAATAAATATATTTACATATGTACATGTCTGTGTTTAGGCTTCTATGTATGCCCTTTGCCTCCTACTCCTTTCCTCTATTTCCTTACACTTTCTTCCTGTCCCACTACCATGTTCCGCCTTCATTCTGGTTTCAGTAATTCCTCTCAGTTACCTTGCCCTTGGTCACTCCTTACCAGTCCTCCCATTCCCTCCCCGCCACTGGTTCTGAACCACGCGTTGTTCCCTTGTCCCTGGATCCATGCACATATTGTATTGTGAATCAAGAAGACCAAAGAAGAATTGATGTCTTTGAATTATGGTGTTGGAAAAGAATAGTGAATTTGCCATGGAATTCCAGAAGCGCAAACAAATCTGTACTGTAACAAGTACAGCCAGGACTTCCAACAAGATGATAGACTAGCCACACACCCTACACAAATCCTTCACAACAAAGGCATACGAGACTAAGTGAAACAGATGTGTATGATAATCTTGGAAACCAGAGTTTCAGAAGAAAGGATAAAGACGTGGGTGGAACACCAACCAGGAGAAGAAGCACGGTGAGAGAGGAGACAGCTGGAGTGGATGACTTGTCAGCTGACATGAATTGTTGCCAGCAGCATCTTGTCAGGGCGATGGCCTGATAATAGGCTCTGCTCACCAAGGACAATACAAGTGCCCACACTGGTGGCTGGTGACCAGAAAAGTGAGATTCTTCCTTTGTTCCCTACCCTCTTGGTGACCAGAGCATGGCCAGCTCCCACCCTTGCCTACTCAGTGATGGGTAACACCCTCTCCCCTCTGCCTGAGGTTGGAGGCATGACCTCATGGATTGGGCACTGGGTACACAGCACCCCCCCCACCTGGAGGCATGTGAACTCCACCTCAACAGACCAGCAGAGAGTACAGAGCTGAATGAGTGGCCTGTCCCTAGCCATAGCGGGGTGGGCAGGAAGTCCTTTTAGAACCAGCCATCCTGTCCCCAGCTGCCCTCTGGTCCCAATAGAGCTCCTCTAGGGAAAGGGCACACTGACTCCAGCCCCTGCTTCTGGACAAGATGCCTGGACACGAGACACTTTCTAGGTCAGTAAGAACTCTGTCTAGGCCTGGGGGGGCCCTGCCTCCTGACCTCCTTGGCTAGCAGAGGGCACTGACAGGTACTGACTGCCCTACTTCCCTCTCAGTTTCTCTTCTCCCTCTCTTCCTCATGCTCTTTGGCTTTTCTTTTGTTGGTTTTCTTTCTCCTTTCTTTTTTGTTTGCTGGTTTTCTTTTTTCTATTGTTTTTTGTTTCTCTTTTTGAACTTTCCATTGTCTTCTTCCCCCTCCCCCAATTGGTGTTTTCTTTACTATTCTCTTTTCCCTCCCTCTCCCTAGTTTTGATTATTGTATTTCTTTTTCTCTTCATTCTTTGTTTTTATATTTCTTTTAAAACTTTTTAGTTATTAATTTTTTGCGGTTATTTGCTTATTTTCCCTAATTTTTTGTTATTATTCCCTTCTCTCTCTTTTTCGCTTTTCGATGTTGTTTGTTTCCCTCCCTCCCTCCTCTCTCTCTCCTTATCCCATCTGGTAGGAGAAAGCAATTGGGCTGACACAGCCCAGACATATTCATACCTCCTGCAGTTCCACTACCCACCTGATCAGCAACAGACACTAGGTCACCACTCACATGATCAACAATATGCAGTAGCCAACACAAGCCAAATTCATTCTCAACTGTGCTACATAAACAGTGAACAGAGAACTGGACACATGCTCTTATTCTTTATCTCATCCACCAGGAGATGGGTGGTGTGTACCTAAGAACACAGCAATATAAAATCACCAATTAAAAACAAATACAACACCACCACAATGTCTTGGAGACAACAGGCAATTTCAGTTTACACGAAGAAACAAGATGGAGTAGCTCAAACAAGTGCTTAAAATTATAGGACCAGAAAACCTTTGGAAGAAGAAATGGCACTGGAACTACCTGATTAGGAATATAAAAGAATAATATATAGGTACTTTTAAAGCTTCAGGGAAAAATTGAGAAGGTTGCAGATGAAATAAAGGAAAACACAGACAAAGCTTCAGAAGAATTCTTCTGAAAAACAAACTGACAAAATAAATGAAAAAATTGAAAACTAAACAACCCCCCCACCGAAACCCAGAAGATTATACTAAAGTTTCAGAAATAGATAATGCATTGAGAGGGTAAAGAGTAGAGTTGAATCAATGGTAGACTGAATTAGTGAGATTGAAGACAAAGCCCTTAGTATTAATCTTTTAGGAACGATCAGAAAAAAGAATGACCAAAAAAGTCCCAAGTTTAGGAATAGTGTGGGACATTATGAAGAGAGATAAGTTACACATGACCAGAATCCAGCACAGAGACAAAAAAAAAAGCACAAAGAAAATAGAATAAAATTGTTAGAGGAAAATATCTCTAGTATCAAGAAATGCAAGAAGATATGTATTCAAGAAGCTGAATGATCGAATCCCAAATAGGAGAGACTTTAAAAGAAAACCACCAAGACATATTAGATTCAGACTTCCCCAAAACAACAACAAAAACACAACCCTGAAACCATTGTTTTGTAAAAAACAAAAGAAAACCTACCTACAAACGTGAATCAGTAAGACTAAGCTCTGATTTCTTGACAGAAACCATGAAGGCAAGAAGGCAATGCATAAAACTCTGAGAGAAAAACAATTGCCAAGAAAGTATTATATACCTAGCAAAACTGGACACCAAATAATGGTGAAATTAGGACATTTCCAGATAAACAGTACTTGTGAAAGTTGGACATTGAATAAGGAAAACCAAAGAAGAATCAAAGCATTTGAATTGTAGTTCTGGATAAGAATATTGAAAGTACCACATACTGTCAAAGGACAAACTGCTCTGTCTTGGAAGAAGTAGGGTCAGAGTGCTCCTTAGAGGCATGGATGGCGAGACTTGTCTTACATACTTTGGACATGTTGTCAGGCGAGGTCAGTCCCTGGAGCAGGACATCGTGCTTGGTGAAGAAGACCCTCGATAAGATGGGTGGACACAGTGGTTACAACAGTGGTCTCAAACACAGGGACAATTGTGGGGCTGGCTCAGGACTGGGCAGTCTTTCCTTCTGCTGTCCAAAGGGTCACTGTGGGTTGGGACTGACTCTCTGGCACCTAGCAACAACAGCCAAATTGTCCATTAATGGTGAAATTAGGACGTTTCCAGATAAACAGAAATTAAGGGAATTCGTAAAAGCCAGCCTAACCTTCCAAGAGATACTAAAGAGAGTTGTTTAAACAGAGACCCAACGGCAGCGGACCACAATCTGAGATGAACGTACTCGACAGCATCACCCAGAAGTCAATTCAGGTACCGAAGTACATAAAGTACAACAAGCCTACAAGACGGAAAACAGGAAGCCAGAGGTACCAATTGGGAAATGAAGACATTACAAAGTTAAAAGAAGAAATAAACAATGTAGGTACAAAACTTATAAATAGAGGGGAAGCCAAGATGATTTCCAGAAAAGGGAGGATGAGATTTTCATACTAAAAAAACCCAAAACAGTATTTAATGGTTAATGGGTGGGAGGAGGAAGGAGGGTAAATGACTGGCTATCGAGTAAACATGTGTTAACAGGTGAAGTGGAAGGCAATATACAGAAAACAATTTGTAGTGGTAAGAGAACACACTGGAAGTGCACGAGTTAAGTGAATACTGTTAGATACATAATCCTGCAATAATGGTGACCTATAAGTAAATGCATGGTTAGACATGCAGATTGAGTGGGTGTAGGAGTATGGGTTTGATAGAGGACCTCTGTCCATGTGTGTTTACCCTTGCTGTAACTGAATGTGGTAGAGCATACAGGGGTCAAAGAAATGAAAACGCCTTACACATAACTCAATATCTTGAGGGAATGAGTCACTGATCCTCCGGATCTCAGGACCATGGTCTTGGGAGACATGAAGGACAGCTGGCATTACATCCATAAAGAAAATGCTCTACTTCCTACTCTGGTGAATAGTGACCAGGCTCTCAAAAGCTTGTGAGAAGCCATGGAAGGTGTAATTATTGGTGTCCTCTGGTCTGGAGGAAAGAAGAGTGAAGAAAATCAATGAGTGGGGAGAAAGCACTAGAAGTGATTATGATGATGTACATACAACTCCTTTTATGACATGTGAATATTATATCAAGAAAACTACCGAAAAAAAGAAAGAAACAAAAATTGGCCAATGGTTACCATGGATAAATAAGAAAGAGTTGTTGCTTAGGGGACATTAAGTTTATGTTGACAGTGGTGGAATAATTTGGAAAAGGTTGCCCAACACTACGAGGCTAATCAGTGGCACACAATGATCCATGTAGAAGTTGTGGAATTGGAGAATGTTTTGTTGTGTATATTTTGGCCATAATTAGGAAAAAAACTTACAGGACTAACAATGAGTATAAAGAAGAAGGAAATGTTCTAGAAATGAATGTGGTGATAATTGTACAGTTCTTCTTGATATGAATGAAGTATTGAATTGCAAGATGTGCCTGAAGTGCTAATAAAACTGTTAAGAAGAAAAAATAACAATAGCTTCACATTTTAATATTTTTGTTAAATAAAGTTTCCTATTTTGTAGCAATATTTTCTTATTCTCAAATTTAATATTGATAGAGTAATTATAATAAAATTAAAATTTACTCTTAAAAAAGAAAAGACAATCAATGGCACCTGGAAGCAATCAGTGAGATGAATTATGCGAACATTTGTTTCCATGACTCTGAGGTCAGAAGAACCAGAGCTTGCCTCACGACCACTACCAACGGCTCCGAAAAGGATCACATTAGAAGATTCTGCATAGAGCGGAAGAAACACATGGAACACAAGTCAAAATCATAAAAAGACCAGGCTTACTGGTCAGATAGAGATTGATGGGACTCCTAAGAAAAAAGCCCTCATTAGCCACCCTTCAATTCTGGAAATGAACTCACTTCCTGGGGATGTGAGGAATCTATGTGAGTACGTTTCTACACGGAGCCACGTCCACGAGTTGTTGTGCCACACAGTTCTACCTCCCAGTCGACTGTGCCAGGTTTACTCTAGGTATGGCGATTGGTGCCAGGGGATACTTTCCTGGACCAATTCTTCCAAGGGCAGATCTCTGCCCAGCAGATAGAAACCTGTCATGTCACTGCGAGGTGGGCATCGAAGAAGTAAATATAGAATGACTCTGGGTCCATTCCCATGGGATACCCTCCAAGCCAGGGGTTTCCCCCAAGGTCCAATAACTGCCACCTCCACAGTCCCGGGTCACCCACTCTCAGCTTCCTCTCCCATCCAAGTACCCCAGTCCTCAGTCCAAGGGTGCAGGCACCTTCAAGGCAGGGCTGAGTTTATGCAGCCGGGCCTTCATGTTAAGTCCTTCTGGTGTTAATGCCATGCCGCCTGCAAGGTCGGCTTCCATGGTCATCATGGTGCTTAGTCCATGGCTGGTTCACCTAAGGTTGGATAGAAACGTATTGGTGGTGTCTATCCAGGAACATAAAATCTGGTCCATTGTCCCTCTAGGTTCCCTACCATCATTGTTTAGCATCCCTTCCTGATGTGAGGTTACTGCTCTCCAATCACCTGCCATCCTCACCAACAGAACTATCAGCGTCTCCTGAACATATAACCGGTCCTCTCCCCTGGTCACGGCTTGATTTTCCGGCACGATTCTCCTTCCATTTCTATGTGTGTGTGTGTGTGTGTGTGTGTGTGTGTGTGTGTGTGTGTACACACGGTGGGGGGAGGCACTGATTGCCCCCAGCCTTGAGGGATTGTATCTGATTGCAGGAGTAGAAAGGCCCCTCTTTCTCTTGAAAATAAAGTATTGGTTAAAAACAAATTAATATAAGAAAGTACAGCCAGAATCCCTTCTAGAAATGAAGATTGAAGACGTTGTCTTATGTCCTTTGGACACGGTCCCTGGAGAAGGACATTATGTTTGTTAAAGTAGAGGGTTCGTGAAAAAGAGGAGACCTTCCAGAAATGCGTCGACACGTGGTGGCAGCAACAGCGGCGTGAGGCTGGCGCAGGACCAGGCAGTGTTTTGCTCTGCTGCACAGCACAACAACAATTTAAACAACTGCCGGCTTCACACCCCAGGGACGCTTTTGGGTTCAACTGGGGTTGAGTTGGCCCCTGGCTCTTGGTGACCCCATTCATAATGGAATGAAACCCTTTGCGGTCTGGAGCCACCCTCACCGTCCATGTGGATCAGACCATTGTGAGCCATAGAGCTTGCATGGACTGATTTGGGGATGGATTGTCCGGAATGTTTTTCCTGGTCCACCTTGGTCTGGAAACTACTGAAATCTGTTCGGCATCAGAACGACTCCCAAGCAAACCTCCCCTGGCAGAGGGTCATGGCTGCACATAAAGTCCATTGGTAGGAATGGAACCTGGGTCTCCTGCCTGGAAGAATTCTACTGCTGAACCACCAATGTCCCTCTGATCACAGGGAGTGCTGTTGTGTGCCACTGAGCCGATTCACACTCATGGCGACCTGATAGGACAGAGTGAAAGCTGCCTCTCAGGCTTTGCCGCGCTGTCAGCTTTATGGGAGGAGGGTGCCAGTTCTTTTCTCCCAAGGGGCAGCTAGTGGTTTGAGCAGCTGATGTTGTGGTTAGCAGCGGAGTGCTGAGCCACTACGCCTCAGGGACGCCTACATAAGAGAGAGCTTGGTTTTATTTGATTTTTCTCATGTGTAAGAGGTTAGAATGCAGCAGGGGTTAAACTTGGCATGTGCTGTGCTAGCTCTTTAACTTAGAAGCAAATAAGCCATTGTGAGGGCGAAGTGGCAGAGAAAGGTCGGGCTGTTACTCGGCTCAGTGGTTCGCAAGCTTTAGCTTGTATTGTCATCACTTGGAGGGCTGGTTAAAAACCAGATGCCTGAGTCTCCCCGCCCCCCAACATTTCTGATTCACTGGCGGGTGTGGGGTGGGGGCACCCAGAAATGACATTTTAAACAAATGCCCAAGTGATGCTAATCTGCTGGTCCAGGGAACCACACTTTGAAAACCAAAGTTCTCTCTGCTGCCCTGCGAAATGTAAAGAGGAAGCAAGGGACCCCACGGCTCTCCTCCGACATTCCTCTTCATTTAATTAAGCACCTCAATTAAAATCTCACCATTCCTTTGTGCTTTTTATTTTGTTCAGTAGGTTGTGGATTATAAGAGGAAGTATGTCTTGTTCACTCCTCCATAGCCTTACATTGGTGCCAGGCCCATCATGAAGATTTAATACATATTTGTTTACTAGAATCAAAACTTTATGCATTTTCTTGGTACAAAAGGTTCTCCTTTCTTTCCGGCTAGCATAGTCCCACTCCTTTAAAGCTGTTTTCCAAGAGGGTTCTTGGACAAACATAATTTCTCCCTATCTTTCTAGCATCTAGAACTGCACCCAGCTGCCTCTAAGTTTGCCTTTGTTTGGCTGTGCCTGCGTCCTGGGTGAGTAGCCCGGCTATTCCATCATTGTGGAATCTTGTTCAGGGCAAGGTCTAGGCTCTCACCTTCCTGAGCCCTTCTCCTCCCCCACCAGGGAGAACAGTGCTGTTCATTCAAAGAGCAACAAGGGATAATGCAACCCTGCGGCAAGAGAACGTATGAAATGATCTCCCTTGGTTCCTCTCCATCTAGTCCCATGGAATGTGGGCAGGGGCAGGGAGTAGCAAAACTGATAGACAGCCCAGCCCATCCTGCCTGACTCCAGGGAGTCCCTGAACACTAGACTGGCTCCAGCGTGGGCACAACAGGTATCTTTGCTGCAGCAGTTTTATACATTAGCATGGAAATATGGCCAATATTTCCCCCTTCTATTTATATATGGGGGCCTGCTCTGGACCTATGGGATCTCTGGTATTCCTAACAGGGAGTAGTTGATACGAGGGAAACTTACCAATAACAGAATCACCCCCCACCCCCACCCCTGTCCAACTCCATTAGATGCTTTTTGTTTTTTAAAGAGAGTCTGATACACAAGTCTTCTATGTTTAAGAATCTTTTGGGAGAGAAAATTCACACCCAAATCAAGAGAAAGGCTGGACTAGGAGGATGTAATAACGATGCAGGGATTGAGACAGGATTGCTCTGGAGGGTAGAAACTGAGAAAAGCATATTGGTCAAGAGAGGCTTCTTGGAGGAGGAGGTGGATGGAGCAATTAGGGAAATAAGAGGGATAGGCAGGGTGGAAAAGAAATGGGGCAGTCATTCTTGACTTCATGGACCTTCGGAGTCATGAAAGAATGAAACTCTTGTGCAGGGTGTGTTTTGTCACGTTGAAGTGCGATTTATGAGTCAGGGAAAGAAATAGATTGTTCTGTGCAGGGAGACATCGGGATCAGGAAGGGATGACATAAGATTCTCACTACTACCCGGAGGAGAGAGAGACTGATGGAGCTAGGCAGGTGGGCTCTTCCTGAGAGACTGCTGTAGAGACTACAGTCATATAGATCTCTGATCTTCCAGGCATGGTCCATGGACCAGCAGCAAAGGTCTCACCAGGGATGTGGTTAGAAACATAGCATATTAGATCTCAACCCAGACCTACTAAATCAGAACCTGCATTTTAAACAAGATCGCCGAGAGATTTGCATGCTCTTTTAACCTTTGAGAAGCCCTGGCTTAGATGGAAAGTGATTGGTGTCTGGACTAGGATGGAAACTATGGAGGGACAGAAGGGCTTGAGAGCCTTGGAATTGAGACAAGAGAAGAGACCAGGTTGGGGGAAATGCATTTGGGAAGGAGGGAGGGGTGTAAGTCTTGGCGTACCTTCCCGTCTACAGGCCTCCCACACCAGTCCCTATGCCAGGTTGGCACTCGGCTCACTTTGGGAAAATGCCTGCTGTGCCCACGCTGGAGTCTGGCTGGTCCTCAGGGTCTACCCTAAGGCAAGGGTAGCGTGGGTTGGGACTGCTGCCAATTGTGCTTTCCCTGCCTCATATGGATGGACTGAAGGAGACTGGGGGAGGTCATCTCAGTTATGCCTCTGCCTCAGGGTTGTACCGTCCTTTAACCTAATGAGTGACAATTGGTTGATACGGAGGATGCTGTCAGGGTGAAGCAATCGAAGTTGTTGTGAGGTGCCATCGAGTAGGTTCTGGTTCGCAGCGACCCCATGTCCCACAGAGTGAAACACTGCCCTGTCTGGTGCCGTCCTCGCAAGTGATGTTCGAGCCCATTGTTTCGGCCATTGTTTCGGAATTGTGTCAATCCTTTGTGGGCCTTCTTTGTTTTTTACTGACCCTTTACCAAGCCATCGAAGTAGGAGCTCTTAATTTTCTGTGATGGAAATTGGTATATTTTATATATTCATTTATCTTGGAAGTGGATAAATGAGCACTTTATTTACTTATGAAAACATTTTATTGGAGGCTCTTACAGCTCTTATAGCATTCCATACATCAATTGTATCAAGCATATTTGTACAAATGTTGCCATCATCATTTCCTAAACATTTACTTTCTATTTGAGCCCTTGGTATCAGTTCCTCTTTTTTCCCTCCCTCCTCCCTCCCCCACTCGTGACCCCCTTGATAAATTATAGATTATTATTGTTTTCATATCTTACACCGACCTCTGTCTCCCTTCACCCACATTTCTGTTGTTCATCCCCCTGGGGGGTGTTATGCATTGATCATTGCAATTGGTTCCCCCTTTCTCCCCATCTTCCCCCCAACCTTCCGCCTACCTTCTGGTATAACTCCTCCCATTTTTATTCCTGAGGGTTTATCTGACCTGGATTTCCTGTGTTGTGAGGTCTTATCTGTGCCAGGGTACATGTTCTGGTCTAGCCAGAACTGAAAGAGAGGACTGGGATCATGATAGTGGGGGGTGAAGAAGCCTCAAGGGACCAGAGGAATATTGTGTGTTTTATCAGTGCTATACTGCACCCTGGTTGATTCATCTCTTTCTTGTGACCCTTCTATGAGGGCATGTCCTATTGTCTACAGATGGGTTTGGGGTCTCTGCTCTGACCCCCCTTGTTCTCAACAGTATGTGTTTTGGTTTGTTTGGGCAGATTCTGAGGACACCTCTGTGATCACACAGGCTGGGGTGCTTCTTCCATGTGGGCTTGTTGCTTCTTTGCTACGTTGCTGTTTGTTTAACTTCAACTTTTTAAGACCCCAGACATTATATCTTTTGATAGCCAGGCACCATCAGTTTTCTTGGCCACATTTGCTTATGCACCCATTTGTCTTCAGTGATCATGTCAGGAGGGTGGCATCACGGAATGCCAGGTTTAAATTAATACTTATAAAAGAGTGCTTTAGCAGATAAACCCCTCAGGACCAATAATGAGAGTAGTGATACCAGGAGGGTAAGGGTAAGGTGGGAGGAGAAAGGGGAAATAAATCACAATGATCTACTTGTGACCTTCTCCCAGGGGGACAGACAATAGAAAAGTGGGTGAAGGGAGACATTGGTTGGTGTAAGACATTAAAAAAAATTATAAATTATCAAGGGTTCATGAGGGAGGAAGGGTGGAGGAGGGAGGGAAAAAATGAGGGACCGATACCAAGGACTCAAATAGAAAGAAAATAATGATGGCAACAAATGTAAAAATGGCTTGACACATGGATGGATGGATGGATTGTGATAAGAGCAGTATGAGCCCCCAATAAAATGATTAAAAAATAAAAAAAAGAAATCCAATGCTCAAAAAACAAAACAAAAATTAAAATAAAGCAAGCAAAAAAGAGTCCTTTAGTTTTGAATGGGCTAATGAGATATTTTATCAGTACATATATCACTCACACCACTGAGTCAATGCTGACTCAAGGGACCCTATAGGGCAAGATAGAACCGTCCCTGTGAATTTTCAAGATTGTAACTGTTCGTGGAAGTGGAAAGCCCTGTCTTTCCACCATGGTGGTTTTGAACTGTTGACTTTGTGAATCACAGCCCAACGAGTAACCACTATGCCACCAGAACTCCTCAGTGTATATATACATCCCCCCAAATACACAAAACATGGGGAAAAGTTACCAGATGGAAACTCAAGATCATTTCTCATGTTTTTGAAGAATGTGTGCACTTCAAGAAGGACGAGTGACAAGCAATGATCAATATTGAGTCTGACTATAAAGAAGAATTCTGTGAGAGTAGAAGAGGGGGTTGCGAGAGATGGGAGGATGAAGACAGATATGCAGATGGCTTGTCAGTTTGGTTCGGAAGGATTCTGAAGGAGTGTCTGCCTGTCGCTAGGAAATGCGCAAAATGAACTCTCACATATTTTCTCTCCCAGACATTCTCTGGTCCACTCTTCCAGTGAAGGCTGCGGTGTGTGTGTGGGTGTGGGTGAGGTGGTGGGAGGTGGTGCGTTTAGTCCAATGAATTGTATTTTAGGCTCAAAAACATTTCAAGTTTCTATGTCCTTTCATTCTCCATGTAGCTATCTGGCCTCACTTGACAAGGTTCTAAAACTCCTGAAGGGACCAAGCCATGGTATTGTCCACTGCATCATGTGCATGTGCAAGTTGGACGTTGGATAAGGACGACCGGAGGAGTACGGATGCATTGAATTGTGGGGCTGGAGAAGAACACCGAAGGCACATGGACTACGAAGGACAAACCAATCTGTGTTAAAAGAAGGAAGGCCAGCGTGCTCCTTAGAGTCAAGGATGGCAAGACTTTGCCTTACGTACTTCAGATCTGGTGTCAGGAGAGACCGGTCCCCGGAGGGAGAAGGACATCTTGTTTGTTAAAGGGGACGGGCAGTGACAGAGAGGAAGACCCTTGATGAGTTGGACGGGCACCGTGGCTGCGTGGGTGGACCCGGGCCCAGGAACGGTTGTGAGGACGGCGCCGGACGGTGCCATGCTTCATTCCGTTGTGCAGAGGGTCGCTGTGGGTCGAAGCCGACTCGGTGACCCCTGACCACCACCACAAGGGGAAGCACACATCTCGTCTTTGTGACTTCTTAAGCATCCTTGCCTACGACAATGCTAACAATACTAGCTATCCCTTGCTGAGCCTCGTGCCCTCTTCAGAATCCCTGGGCGGCCCCAACGATTTACTCGCTTGGCTGGTCCTGGAGGCTCGAGTCCAGCCAGAGGTGCCTCCGAAGAATGTCTTGGTGATCTGCTTTTGGAAGTGGAGCCCCCATTTCTACTCTGACTCCCCAGGGATTGCCACGAGTCAGGATTGACTGGACGGCAACGGGGCTGCCCGACACCCCGAGTTTCCAGAGCCTGTAAGACACCAGTCCTAGGAGATCCATATCACTCCTCCCATTTTACAGATGTTAGCGTCAAGGCTGGGAGGAGTGAAGCAATCCGTGGTCGAACAAGTCTGAGCAAGGCCCCGCGCTGTTCACCCCTCTGCAGAGGAGTGGCTCCGCCAGGGTTAGATAATCATTGACATTTGATGGGCTGGTTAGAGGTCGCCAAGAGACAGCAGATCATTCCAAATGGCGTATACTGGCAAAATAATTTCTATTTGCTTTCTGGCCTGTAGTCAAAGACACACTGAGTGAGACATGCTAACCTGTACTCGACATTCCCTCACTTGTCTTCCCTGCGCCCCATCCCCACATCCGTGGCTTGGGAAGGGGGAGAGGCTGGGGGTTCGATCCATTAAGGAACTCATTGAAAGTCACGTGTGTGTGCATACTACATTGGCATGTGGGTTTGTATTTGACTGGAAATATGTTCCAAGCAGTGAGAGACACTGATCTCGCTGGGTCTAAAAATATGAGTATAGACGTTGGGTGGCTGCTCGCTGTGTGTATGTGAGGGAACAAATACCGAGGGAGTGAAGCCAGCTATGGGGAACAGGCTGCCTTCCACCCCTTGCCCTGGTTGATGGGTTTGTACCAGACCCTGATATTTATTTTTCAACACTTCTCAGGGGAACCTCAATGAGTTTTCTTTCTGGGAAGTTTATGGCTAAGATGCCGGGCTGCTTTGGGGCCCCTATAAATCTGCTGTAATCAGAGGAGGTTTGCAGAGAAAGAGAAAGAGCAGCCACAAGGCAGTTCCCTCCTGTCCTTTACTTTCTAGCCCAAGACACGGTCACCCTTGTGTGCACACTCCCCATGTAACGACCTCCGCTCCCCCAGCGCTCCATGGTGGATGATGCCCAGATAAATAATTTCACTTACTTCTTTGCTTCCAAATGGGACTTTGTGTTTTCACCTC